>NW_027646368.1:1200000-1569000 GCF_951394435.1 Stenella coeruleoalba
TGCAAGTTTGCTTGGTGGGGCAAAAAGGGCGTATGCGTTTTTTCCTGAATATATTCAGGAAAAAACGCATACGCCCTTTTTGGCCAAGTGCATCATTGTGGACGTTCTGCCTATTTTCCTATGCTTTCAATGCAATTCCAGTCTACCTCCTGAAATCGGTTTCCTGCAATTCTGCCCCGCTTTCAAGTCCTCTTGGCAGCCTTACTTCAGTATATTTTTGGACGATAGCTGTTATTTATAACTCTGCAGGTTTGTGAATTACAGTGTCCCTGAGCTCCTTTCTTCAACTCGCTTTCTTTGCAGCTGGCCGCAACACCGCAGGATGGCTTCAGGCCTTAATCTGGTTCCGGCACGGCACGCTGAGCCTTTGGTTATTTCCTCTTCCTGGTGGGAAATGAGAGTTAAATTTGCCCGTCCAGACACCTCCAGCTAGTCTCTCATTGGTTCTCGCTATTCCTGTTCATCTTCCGCAGAAATTGCAAACTGGGCCAAACAGGAGGTTAAAGGGACTGACTCTCCAAGTCGAGAGAGTGTTAGTAAAGCGTCTGGAATGTTGCACCCGAGTACCAGGGGACGAAAACTGAGACATATTTGAACACGTCTCCCGATCACATGGTTGATCATACTCTAGGTTCCACATGCATGTTTTAGCTGAAGGAAGAATACCTTAAACCTGGGTAGTTGAAACCCTTGGAATGGGTACCATGAAATATGACTTCAAAGGGTCTTCATTTGCTCACCGAAACTCTCCAATCCTATCACTGCTGCGTTTATGCCCCTGTACACATGCTTGATTCTCTTTCGGAGACATAGCAATCCATAGGTTTTAAGATACTTACTAGTCAGGTACATTCTTAGGCGTTTAATATGCGGTGTTGAGTCCATTTCGTTGAGCAAGGAGTAGCTCTTGTCTATTCCATATTTGGCTTAAGGAACTTTATCTGTGCTCATTTCAATCTCTGGTTTTATGCAGCACCCCAACTCACCTTTCCCCTTAAGCAAGCATAAGTTGATTTTCTAAATTTGAGACCCTGTTCTTTTTGGAATTCAGTTCCTGTGTAGCCAAGTTTACATTCCGTGTATTAGTGATATCTTATGATGTTTCTTTTTCTGTGTGACTTATTTCAGTTGGAATCATCATACCTGAATCCACTCTTTATGCTGCTAAGGGCCTGATGACATAGATTTCATTGCTGAGTGATACTGCATTGTACGTAATTACCACAAGTTCTTTATCCATTTTTCACTTTCTGTGATATTGAACTTGTACGGTAAACGAGGTTCTTGTAAACAGAGGCGTCCCAAACTTTGGGGTGGCTGTGTCTTTTGGATTTTAATTTCCCTAAGCTATAGGACCATAAGTGGAAGTGCCCTAGGCTCTGTTGCTTTGTTTTTTAGATGTTTCAGGAAACACCATACACTTCTCCCGAGTGTCTGTTGGCAATTTACATCCCGCCCATCAGCATAACAAGGCTCCCAGTTCTCCATGGCCTGTCCTGCCTTTCTGGATTTTACACTTTTTTCAGATGGCCCTTTTGACCGGGGGGAAGTGAGACTTCATGGTAGTGCAGATGTCCTTTGCAAGCTTGCTTGGTTGGCCAAAAAGGGCGTATGCGTTTTTTCGTGAATATATTCAGGAATAAACGCATAGGCACTTTTTGGCCAAGTGCATCATTGTGGACGTTCTGCCTCTTTTCCTATGCTTTCAATGCAATTCCAGTCTACCTCCTGAAATCGGTTTCCTGCAATTCTGCCCCGCTTTCAAGTCCTCTTGGCAGCCTTACTTCAGTATATTTTTGGACGATAGCTGTCATTTATAACTCTGCAGGTTTGTGAATTACAGTGCCCCTGAGCTCCTTTCTTCAACTCGCTTTCTTTTGAGCTGGCCGCAACACCGCAGGATGGCTTCAGGCCCTAATCTGGTTCTGGCACGGCACGCTGAGCCTTTGGTTATTTCTTCTTCCTGGTGGGAAATGAGAGTTAAATTTGCCCGTCCAGACACCTCCAGCTAGTCTCTCATTGGTTCTCACTATTCCTGTTCATCTTCCTCAGAAATTGCAAACTGGGCCAAACAGGAGGTTAAAGGGAGTGACTCTCCAAGTCGGGAGAGTGTTAGTAAAGTGTCTGGAATGTTGCATCCGAGTACCAGGGTACGAAAACTGAGACATATTTGAACACGTCTCCCGATCACATGGTTGATCATACTCTAGGTTCCACATGCATGTTTTAGCTGAAGGAAGAATACCTTAAACCTGGGTAGTTGAAACCCGTGGATTGGGTAGCATGCAATATGACTTCAAAGGGTCTTCATTTGCTCACCGAACCTCTCCAATCCTATCACTGCTGCGTTTATGCCCCTGTACACATGCTTGATTCTCCTTCGGAGACATAGCAATCCATGGGTTTTAAGATACTTACTAGTCAGGTACATTCTTAGGCGTTTAATATGCGGTGTTGAGTCCATTTCATTGAGCAAGGTGTAGCTCTTGTCTATTCCATATTTGGCTTAAGGAACTTTATTTGTGCTCATTTCAATCTCTGGTTTTATGCAGCACCCCAACTCACCTTTCCCCTTAAGCAAGCATAAGTTGGTTTTCTAAATTTGAGACCCTGTTCTGTTCTGTAATTCAGTTCCTGTGTAGCCAAGTTTACATTCCGTGTATTAGTGATATCTTATGATGTTTCTTTTTCTGTGTGACTTATTTCAGTTAGAATCATCATACCTGAATCCACTCATTGTGCTGCTAAGGGCCTGATGACATAGATTTCATTGCTGAGTGATATTGCTTTGTAAGTAAATACCACAACTTCTTTACCCATTTTTCACTTTCTGCAATGTTGAACTTGTACTGTTAATGAGGTTCTTGTAAACAGAGGCGTCCCAAACTTTTTGTTGGCTGTGTCTTTTTGATTTTAATTTCCCTAAGCTATAGGACCATAAGTGGAAGTGCCCTAGGCTCTGTTGCTTTGTTTTTTAGATGTTTCAGGAAACACCATACACTTCTCCCGAGTGTGTGTTGGCAATTTACATCCCGCCCATCAGCATAACAGGGCTCCCAGTTCTGCATGGCCTGTCCTGCCTTTCTGGATTTTACACTTTTTTCAGATGGCCCTTTTGACCGGGGGGAAGTGAGACTTCATTGTAGTGCAGATTTCCTTTGCAAGCTTGCTTGGTTGACCAAAAAGTGCGTATGCGTTTTTTCCTGACTATATTCAGGAAAAAAAGCATACGCCCTTTTTGGCCAAGTGCATCATTGTGGATGTTCTGCCTCTTTTCCTATGCTTTCAATGCAATTCCAGTCTACCTCCTGAAATCGGTTTCCTGCAATTCTGCCCCACTTTCAAGTCCTCTTGGCAGCCTTACTTCAGTATATTTTTGGACGATAGCTTTCATTTATAACTCTGCAGGTTTGTGAATTACAGTGCCCCTGAGCTCCTTTCTTCAACTCGCTTTCTTTTGAGCTGGCCGCAGCACCGCAGGATGGCTTCAGGCCCTAATCTGGTTCCGGCACGGCACGCTGAGCCTTTGGTTATTTCCTCTTTTTGGTGGGAAATGAGAGTTAAATTTACCCGTCCAGACACCTCCAGCTAGTCTCTCATTGGTTCTCGCTATTCCTGTTCATCTTCCACAGAAATTGCAAACTGGGCCAAACAGGAGGTTAAAGGCGCTGACTCTCCAAGTGGGGAGAGTGTTAGTAAAGCGTCTGGAATGTTGCACCCGAGTACCAGGGGAGGAAAACTGAGACATATTTGAACACGTCTCCCGATCACATGGTTGATCATACTCTGGGTTCCACATGCATGTTTTAGCTGAAGGAAGAATACCTTAAACCTGGAGAGTTGAGACCCGTGGAATGGGTACCATGCAATATGACTTCAAAGGGTCTTCATTTGCTCACCAAACCTCTCCAATCCTATCACTGCTGCGTGTATGCCCCTGTACACACGCTTGATTCTCTTTTGGAGACATAGCAATCCATAGGTTTTAAGTTACTTACTAGTCAGGTACATTCTTAGGCGTTTAATATGGGGTGTTGAGTCCATTTCGTTGAGCAAGGAGTAGCTCTTGTCTGTTCCATATTTGGCTTAAGGAACTTTATCTGTGCTCATTTCAATCTCTGGTTTTATGCAGCACCCCAACTCACCTTTCCCCTTAAGCAAGCATAAGTTGGTTTTCTAAATTTGAGACCCTGTTCTGTTTTGGAATTCAGTTCCTGTGTAGCCAAGTTTACATTCCGTGTATTAGTGATATCTTATGATGTTTCTTTTTCTGTGTGACTTATTTCAGTTAGAATCATCGTACCTGAATCCACTCATTATGCTGCTACGGACCTGATGACATAGATTTCATTGCTGAATGATACTGCATTGTACGTAAGTACCACAATTTCTTTATCCATTTTTCACTTTCTGTGATATTGAACTTGTACGGTAAATGAGGTTCTTGTAAACAGAGGCGTCCCAAACTTTGGGGTGGCTGTGTCTTTTGGATTTTAATTTCCCTAAGCTATAGGACCATAAGTGGAAGTGCCCTAGGCTCTGTTGCTTTGGTTTTTAGATGTTTCAGGAAACACCATACACTTCTCTCGAGTGTCTGTTGGCAATTTACATCCCGCCCATCAGCATAACAAGGCTCCCAGTTCTCCATGGCCTGTCCTGCCTATCTGGATTTTACACTTTTTTCAGATGGCCCTTTTGACCGGGGGGAAGTGAGACTTCATTGTAGTGCAGATTTCCTTTGCAAGTTTGCTTGGTTGGCCAAAAAGGGCGTATGCGTTTTTTCCTGAATATATTCAGGAAAAAACGCATACGCCCTTTTTGGCCAAGTGCATCATTGTGGACGTTCTGCCTCTTTTCCTATGCTTTCAATGCAATTCCAGTCTACCTCCTGAAATCGGGTTCCTGCAATTCTGTCCCGCTTTCAAGTCCTCTTGGCAGCCTTACTTCAGTATATTTTTGCACGATAGCTGTCATTTATAACTCTGCAGGTTTGTGAATTACAGTGCCCCTGAGCTCCTTTCTTCAACTCGCTTTATTTTGAGCTGGCCGCAACACCGCAGGATGGCTTCAGGCCTTAATCTGGTTCCGGCACGGCACGCTGAGCCTTTGGTTATTTCCTCTTCCTGGTGGGAAATGAGAGTTAAATTTGCCCGTCCAGACACCTCCAGCTAGTCTCTCATTGGTTCTCGCTATTCCTGTTCATCTTCCGCAGAAATTGCAAACTGGGCCAAACAGGAGGTTAAAGGCACTGACTCTCCAAGTGGGGAGAGTGTTAGTAAAGCGTCTGGAATGTTGCACCCGATTACCAGGGGAGGAAAACTCAGACATATTTGAACACGTCTCCCGTTCACACGGTTGATCATACTCTGGGTTCCACATGCATGTTTTAGCTGAAGGAAGAATACCTTAAACCTGGAGAGTTGAGACCCGTGTAATGGGTACCATGCAATATGACTTCAAAGGGTCTTCATTTGCTCACCGAACCTCTCCAATCCTATCACTGCTGCGTTTATGCCCCTGTACACACGCTTGATTCTCTTTTGGAGACATAGCAATCCATAGGTTTTAAGATACTTACTAGTCAGGTACATTCTTAGGCGTTTAATATGGGGTGTTGAGTCCATTTCGTTGAGCAAGGAGTAGCTCTTGTCTATTCCACATTTGGCTTAAGGAACTTTATCTGTGCTCATTTCAATCTCTGGTTTTATGCAGCACCCCAACTCACCTTTCCCCTTAAGCAAGCATAAGTTGGTTTTCTAAATTTTAGACCCTGTTCTGTTTTGGAATTCAGTTCCTGTGTAGCCAAGTTTACATTCCGTGTATTAGTGATATCTTATGATGTTTCTTTTTCTGTGTGACTTATTTCAGTTAGAATCATCATACCTGCATCCACTCATTGTCCTCCTAAGGGCCTGATGACATAGATTTCATTGCTGAGTGATATTGCTTTGTAAGTAAATACCACAACTTCTTTACCCATTTTTCACTTTCTGCGATGTTGAACTTGTACTGTAAATGAGGTTCTTGTAAACAGAGCCGTCCCAAACTTTGGGGTGGCTGTGTCTTTTTGATTTTAATTTCCCTAAGCTATAGGACCATAAGTGGAAGTGCCCTAGGCTCTGTTGCTTTGTTTTTTAGATGTTTCAGGAAACACCATACACTTCTCCCGAGTGTCTGTTGGCAATTTACATCCCGCCCATCAGCATAACAAGGCTCCCAGTTCTCCATGGCCTGTCCTGCCTTTCTGGATTTTACACTTTTTTCAGATGGCCCTTTTGACCGGGGGGAAGTGAGACTTCATTGTAGTGCAGATTTGCTTTGCAAGCTTGCTTGGTTGGCCAAAAAGGGAGTATGCGTTTTTTCGTGAATATATTCAGGAATAAACGCATAGGCACTTTTTGGCCAAGTGCATCATTGTGGACGTTCTGCCTCTTTTCCTATGCTTGAAATGCAATTCCAGTCTACCTCCTGAAATCGGTTTCCTGCAATTCTGCCCCGCTTTCAAGTCCTCTTGGCAGCCTTACTTCAGTATATTTTTGGACGATAGCTGTCATTTAAACTCTGCAGGTTTGTGAATTACAGTGCCCCTGAGCTCCTTTCTTCAACTCGCTTTCTTGTGACCTGGCCGCAACACCACAGGATGGCTTCAGGCCCTAATCTTGTTCCGGCACAGCACGCTGAGCCTTTGGTTAATTCCTCTTCCTCGTGGGAAATGAGGGTTAAATTTGCCCATCCAGACACCTCCAGCTAGTCTCTCATTGGTTCTCGCTATTCCTGTTCATCTTCCGCAGAAATTGCAAACTGGGCCAAACAGGAGGTTAAAGGGACTGACTCTCCAAGTCGGGAGAGTGTTAGTAAAGCATCTGGAATGTTGCACCCGAGTACCAGGGTACGAAAACTGAGATATATTTGAACACGTCTCCCAATCACATGGTTGATCATACTCTGGGTTCCACATGCATGTTTTAGCTGAAGGAAGAATACCTTAAACCTGTGTAGTTGAAACCCCTGGAATGGGTACCATGCAATATGACTTCAAAGGGTCTTCATTTGCTCACCGAACCTCTCCAATCCTATCATTGCTGCGTTTATGCCCCTGTACACATGCTTGATTCTCTTTCGGAGACATAGCAATCCATAAGTTTTAAGATACTTACTAGTCAGGTACATTCTTGGGCGTTTAATATGGGGTGTTGAGTCCAATTCATTGAGCAAGGAGTAGCTCTTGTCTATTCCATATTTGGCTTAAGGAACTTTATCTGTGCTCATTTCAATCTCTGGTCTTATGAGCACCCCAACTCACCTTTCCCCTTAAGGAAGCATATGTTGGTTTTCTAAATTTGAGACCCTGTTCTGTTCTGTAATTCAGTTCCTGTGTAGCCAAGTTTACATTCCGTGTATTAGTGATATCTTATGATGTTTCTTTTTCTGTGTGACTTATTTCAGTTAGAAGCATCATACCTGAATCCACTCATTGTGCTGCTAAGGGCCTGATGACATAGATTTCATTGCTGAGTGATATTGCTTTGTAAGTAAATACCACAACTTCTTTATCCATTTTTCACTTTCTGCAATGTTGAACTTGTACTGTAAACGAGGTTCTTGTAAATAGAGGCGTCCCAAGCTTTGGGGTGGCTGTGTCTTTTTGATTTTAATTTCCCTAAGCTATAGGACCAAAAGTGGAAGTGCCCTAGGCTCTGTTGCTTTGTTTTTTAGATGTTTCAGGAAACACCATACACTTCTCCCGAATGTCTGTTGGCAATTTACATCCCGCCCATCAGCATAACAAGGCTCCCAGTTCTCCATGGCCTGTCCTGCCTTTCTGGATTTTACACTTTTTTCAGATGGCCCTTTTGACCGGGGGGAAGTGAGACTTCATTGTAGTGCAGATTTCCTTTGCAAGTTTGCTTGGTTGGCCAAAAAGGGCGTATGGGTTTTTTCCTGAATATATTCAGGAAAAAACGCATACGCCCTTTTTGGCCAAGTGCATCATTGTGGACGTTCTGCCTCTTTTCCTATGCTTTCAATGCAATTCCAGTCTACCTCCTGAAATCGGTTTCCTGCAATTCTGCCCCGCTTTCAAGTCCTCTTGGCAGCCCTACTTCAGTATATTTTTGGACGATAGCTGTCATTTATAACTCTGCAGGTTTGTGAATTACAGTGCCCCTGAGCTCCTTTCTTCAACTCGCTTTCTGGTGACTTGGCCACAACACTGCAGTATGGCTTCAGGCCCTAATCTGGTTCCGGCACGGCACGCTGAGCCTTTGGTTAATTCCTCTTCCTGGTGGGAAATGATAGTTAAATTTGCCCGTCCAGACACCTCCAGCTAGTCTCTCATTGTTTCTCGCTATTCCTGTTTATCTTCCGCAGAAATTGCAAACTGGGCCAAACAGGAGGTTAAAGGGACTGACTCTCCAAGTCGGGAGAGTGTTTGTAAAGCGTCTGGAATGTTGCACCCGAGTACCAGGGTACGAAAACTGAGACATATTTGAACACGTCTCCCGTTCACACGGTTGATCATACTCTGGGTTCCACATGCATGTTTTAGCTGAAGGAAGAATACCTTAAACCTGGGTAGTTGAAACCCGTGGAATGGGTACCATGCAATATGACTTCAAAGGGTCTTCATTTGCTCACCGAACCTCTCCAATCCTATCACTGCTGCGTTTATGCCCCTGTACACATGCTTGAATCTCTTTCGGAGACATAGCAATCCATAGGTTTTAAGATACTTACTAGTCAGGTACATTCTTAAGCGTTTAATATGGGGTGTTGAGTCCATTTCGTTGAGCAAGGAGTAGCTCATGTCTATTCCATATTTGGCTTAAGGAACTTTATCTGTGCTCATTTCAATCTCTGCTTTTATGCAGCTCCCCAACTCACCTTTCCCCTTAAGCAAGCATAAGTTGGTTTTCTAAATTTGAGACCCTGTTCTGTTTTGGAATTCAGTTCCTGTGTAGCCAAGTTTACATTCCGTGTATTAGTGATATCTTATGATGTTTCTTTTTCTGTGTGACTTATTTCAGTTAGAATCATCGTACCTGAATCCACTCATTATGCTGCTATGGGCCTGATGACATAGATTTCATTGCTGAGTGATACTGCATTGTACGTAAGTACCACAAGTTCTTTATCTATTTTTCACTTTCTGTGATATTGAACTTGTACGGTAAACGAGGTTCTTGTAAACAGAGGCGTCCCAAACTTTGGGGTGGCTGTGTCTTTTTGATTTTAATTTCCCTAAGCTATAGGACCATAAGTGGAAGTGCCCTAGGCTCTGTTGCTTTGTTTTTTAGATGTTTCAGGAAACACCATACACTTCTCCAGAGTGTCTGTTGGCAATTTACATCCCTCCCATCAGCATAACAAGGATCCCAGTTCTCCATGGCCTGTCCTGGCTTTCTGGATTTTACACTTTTTTCAGATGGCCCTTTTGACCGGGGGGAAGTGAGACTTCATTCTAGTGCAGATTTCCTTTGCAAGTTTGCTTGGTTGGCCAAAAAGGGCGTATGCGTTTTTTCCTGAATATATTCAGGAAAAAACGCATACGCCCTTTTTGACCAAGTGCATCATTGTGGACGTTCTGCCTCTTTTCCTGTGTTTTAAATGCAATCCAATTCCGATATCTCCTTAAAGCGGTTTCCTGCAATTCTGCCCCGCTTTCAAGTCCTCTTGGCAGCCTTACTTCAGTATATTTTTGGACGATAGCTGTCATTTATAACTCTGCAGGTTTGTGAATTACAGTGCCCCTGAGCTCCTTTCTTCAACTCGCTTTCTTTTGAGCTGGCCGCAACACCGCAGGATGGTTTCAGGCCCTAATCTGGTTCCGGCACGGCACGCTGCTCCTTTGGTTATTTCCACTTCCTGGTGGGTAATGAGAGTTAAATTTACCCCTCCACACATCCAGCTAGTCTCTCATTGGTTCTCCCTATTCCTGTTCATCTTCCGCAGAAATTGCAAACTGGGCCAAACAGGAGGTTAAAGGCGCTGACTCTCCAAGTGGGGAGAGTGTTAGTAAAGCGTCTGGAATGTTGTACCCGAGTACCAGGGGAGGAAAACTGAGACATATTTGAACACGTCTCCCGTTCACACGGTTGATCATACTCTGGGTTCCACATGCATGTTTTAGCTGAAGGAAGAATACCTTAAAACTGGAGAGTTGAGACCCGTGTAAGGGGTACCATGCAATATGACTTCAAAGGGTCTTCATTTGCTCACCGAACCTCTCCAATCCTATCACTGCTGCGTTTATGCCCCTGTACACATGCTTGACTCTCTTTCGGAGACATAGCAATCCATAGGTTTTAAGATACTTACTAGTCAGGTACATTCTTAGGCGTTTAATATGCGGTGTTGAGTCCGTTTCGTTGAGCAAGGAGTAGCTCTTGTCTATTCCATATTTGGCTTAAGGAACTTTATCTGTGCTCATTTCAATCTCTCGTTTTATGCAGCACCCCAACTCACCTTTCCCCTTAAGCAAGCATAAGTTGGTTTTCTAAATTTGAGACCCTATTCTGTTCTGTAATTCAGTTCCTGTGTAGCCAAGTTTACATTCCGTATATTAGTGATATCTTATGATGTTTCTTTTTCTGTGTGACTTATTTCAGTTAGAATCATCGTACCTGAATCCACTCATTATGCTGCTACGGGCCTGATGACATAGATTTCATTGCTGAGTGATACTGAATTGTACGTAAGTAGCACAAGTTCTTTATCCATTTTTCACTTTCTGTGATATTGAACTTGTACGGTAAACGAGGTTCTTGTAAACAGAGGCGTCCCAAACTTTGGGGTGGCTGTGTCTTTTTGATTTTAATTTCCCTAAGCTATAGGACCATAAGTGGAAGTGCCCTAGGCTCTGTTGCTTTGTTTTTTAGATGTTTCAGGAAACACCATACACTTCTCCCGAGTGTCTGTTGGCAATTTACATCCCGCCCATCAGCATAACAAGGCTCCCAGTTCTCCATGGCCTGTCCTGCCTTTCTGGATTTTACACTTTTTTCAGATGGCCGTTTTGACCGGGGGGAAGTGAGACTTCATTGTAGTGCAGATTTCCTTTGCAAGCTTGCTTGGTTGGCCAAAAAGGGCGTATGCGTTTTTTCCTGAATATATTCAGGAAAAAACGCATACACCCTTTTTGGCCAAGTGCATCATTGTGGACGTTCTGCCTCTTTTCCTATGCTTTCAATGCAATTCCAGTCTACCTCCTGAAATCGGTTTCCTGCAATTCTGCCCTGCTTTCAAGTCTTCTTGGCAGCCTTACTTCAGTCTATTTTTGGACGATAGCTGTCATTTATAACTCTGCAGGTTTGTGAATTACAGTGTCCCTGAGCTCCTTTCTTCAACTCGCTTTCTTGTGAGCTGGCCGCAACACCGCACGGTGGCTTCAGGCCCTAATCTGGTTCTGGCACGGCACGCTGAGCCTTTGGTTAATTCCTCTTCCTGGTGGGAAATGAGAGTTAAATTTGCCCGTCCAGACACCTCCAGCTAGTCTCTCATTGGTTCTCGCTATTCCTGTTCATCTTCCGCAAAAATTGCAAACTGGGCCAAACAGGAGGTTAAAGGGACTGACTCTCCAAGTCGGGGTAGTGTTAGTAAAGCGTCTGGAATGTTGCACCCGAGTACCAGGATAGAAAAACTGAGACATATTTGAACACGTCTCCCGATCACATGGTTGATCATACTCTGGGTTCCACATGCATGTTTTAGCTGAAGGAAGAATACCTTAAACCTGGGTAGTTGAAACCCGTGGAATGGGTACCATGCAATATTACTTCAAAGGGTTTCATTTGCTCACTGAACCTCTCCAATCCTATCACTGCTGCGTTTATGCCCCTGTACACATGCTTGATTCTCTTTCGGAGACATAGCAATCCATAGGTTTTAAGATACTTACTAGTCAGGTACATTCTTAGGCGTTTAATATGCGGTGTTGAGTCCATTTCGTTGAGCAAGGAGTAGCTCTTGTCTATTCCATATTTGGCTTAACGAACTTTATTTGTGCTCATTTCAATCTCTGGTTTTATGCAGCACCCCAACTCACCTTTACCCTTAATCAAGCATAAGTTGGTTTTCTAAATTTGAGACCCTGTTCTGTTCTGTAATTCAGTTCCTGTGTAGCCAAGTTTCCATTCCGTGTATTAGTGATATCTTATGATGTTTCTTTTTCTGTGTGACTTATTTCACTTAGAATCATCATACCTGAATCCACTCATTGTGCTGCTAAGGGCCTGATGACATAGATTTCATTGCTGAGTGACATTGCTTTGTAAGTAAATACCACAACTTCTTTATCCATTTTTCACTTTCTGCGATGTTGAACTTGTACTGTAAACGAGGTTCTGGTAAAGAGAGGCGTCCCAAACTTTGGGGTGGCTGTGTCTTTTTTATTTTAATTTCCCTAAGCTATAGGACCATAAGTGGAAGTGCCCTAGGCTCTGTTGCTTTGTTTTTTAGATGTTTCAGGAAACACCATACACTTCTCCCGAGTGTCTGTTGGCAATTTACATCCCGCCCATCAGCATAATAAGGTTCCCAGTATTCCATGGCCTGTCCTGCCTTACTGGATTTTACACTTTTTTCAGTTGGCCCTTTTGACCAGGGGGAAGTGAGATTTCTTTGTAGTGCAGATTTCCTTTGCAAGCTTGCTTGGTTGGCCAAAAAGGGCGTATGCATTTTTTCCTGAATATATTCAGGAAAATACGCATACGCCCTTTTTGGCCAAGTGCATCATTGTGGACGTTCTGCCTCTTTTCCTATGCTTTCAATGCAATTCCAGTCTACCTCCTGAAATCGGTTTCCTGCAATTCTGCCCCACTTTCAAGTCCTCTTGGCAGCCTTACTTCAGTATATTTTTGGACGATAGCTGTCATTTATAACTCTGCAGGTTTGTGAATTACAGTGCCCCTGAGCTCCTTTCTTCAACTCGCTTTCTTTTGAGCTGGCCGCAACACCGCAGGATGGTTTCAGGCCCTAATCTGGTTCCGGCATGGCACGCTGCTCCTTTGGTTATTTCCACTTCCTGGTGGGTAATGAGAGTTAAATTTACCCCTCCACACATCCAGCTAGTCTCTCATTGGTTCTCCCTATTCCTGTTCATCTTCCGCAGAAATTGCAAACTGGGCCAAACAGGAGGTTAAAGGCGCTGACTCTCCAAGTGGGGAGAGTGTTAGTAAAGCGTCTGGAATGTTGTACCCGAGTACCAGGGGAGGAAAACTGAGACATATTTGAACACGTCTCCCGTTCACACGGTTGATCATACTCTGGGTTCCACATGCATGTTTTAGCTGAAGGAAGAATACCTTAAAACTGGAGAGTTGAGACCCGTGTAAGGGGTACCATGCAATATGACTTCAAAGGGTCTTCATTTGCTCACCGAACCTCTCCAATCCTATCACTGCTGCGTTTATGCCCCTGTACACATGCTTGACTCTCTTTCGGAGACATAGCAATCCATAGGTTTTAAGATACTTACTAGTCAGGTACATTCTTAGGCGTTTAATATGCGGTGTTGAGTCCGTTTCATTGAGCAAGGAGTAGCTCTTGTCTATTCCATATTTGGCTTAAGGAACTTTATCTGTGCTCATTTCAATCTCTCGTTTTATGCAGCACCCCAACTCACCTTTCCCCTTAAGCAAGCATAAGTTGGTTTTCTAAATTTGAGACCCTGTTCTGTTCTGTAATTCAGTTCCTGTGTAGCCAAGTTTACATTCCGTGTATTAGTGATATCTTATGATGTTTCTTTTTCTGTGTGACTTATTTCAGTTAGAATCATCATACCTGAATCCACTCATTGTGCTGCTAAGGGCCTGATGACATAGATTTCATTGCTGAGTGATACTGCATTGTACGTAAGTACCACAAGTTCTTTATCCATTTTTCACTTTCTGCGATGTTGAACTTGTACTGTAAACGAGGTTCTTGTAAACAGAGGTGTCCCAAACTTTGGGGTGGCTGTGTCTTTTTGATTTTAATTTCCCTAAGCTATAGGACCATAAGTGGAAGTGCCCTAGGCTCTGTTGCTTTGTTTTTTAGATGTTTCAGGAAACACCATACACTTCTCCCGAGTGTCTGTTGATAATTTCCATCCCGCCCATCAGCATAACAAGGCTCCCAGTTCTCCATGGCCTGTCCTGCCTTTCTGGATTTTACACTTTTTTCAGATGGCCCTTTTGACCGGGGGGAAGTGAGACTTCATTGTAGTGCAAATTTCCTTTGCAAGCTTGCTTGTTTGGCCAAAAAGTGCGTATGCGTTTTTTCCTGAATATATTCAGGGAAAAACGCATACGCCCTTTTTGGCCAAGTGCATCATTGTGGACGTTCTGCCTCTTTTTCTATGCTTTCAATGCAATTCCAGTCTACCTCCTGAAATCGGTTTACTGCAATTCTGCCCCGCTTTCAAGTCCTCTTGGCAGCCTTACTTCAGTATATTTTTGGACGATAGCTGTCATTTATAACTCTGCAGGTTTGTGAATTACAGTGCCCCTTAGCTCCTTTCTTCAACTCGCTTTCTTTTGAGCTGGCCGCAACAACGCAGGATGGCTTCAGGCCCTAATCTGGTTGTGGCACGGCATGCTGAGCCTTTGGTTAATTCCTCTTCCTGGTGGGAAATGAGAGTTAAATTTGCCCGTCCAGACACCTCCAGCTAGTCTCTCATTGGTTCTCCCTATTCCTGTTCATCTTCCGCAGAAATTGCAAACTGGGCCAAACAGGAGGTTAAAGGCGCTGACTCTCCAAGTGGGGAGAGTGTTAGTAAAGCGTCTGGAATGTTGCACCCGAGTACCAGGGGAGGAAAACTGAGACATATTTGAACACATCTCCCGTTCACATGGTTGATCATACTCTGGGTTCCACATGCATGTTTTAGCTGAAGGAAGAATACCTTAAACCTGGAGAGTTGAGACCCGTGTAATGGTTACCATGCAATATGTTTTCAAAGGGTCTTCATTTGCTCACTGAACCTCTCCAATCCTATCACTGCTGCGTTTATGCACCTGTACACATGCTTGATTCTCTTTCGGAGACATAGCAATCCATAGGTTTTAAGATACTTACTAGTCAGGTACATTCTTAGGCGTTTAATATGGGGTGTTGAGTCCATTTCGTTGAGCAAGGAGTAGCTCTTGTCTATTCCATATTTGGCTTAAGGAACTTTATCTGTGCTCATTTCAATCTCTGGTTTTATGCAGCACCCCAACTCACCTTTACTCTTAAGCAAGCAGAAGTTGGTTTTCTAAATTTGAGACCCTGTTCTGTTTTGGAATTCAGTTCCTGTGTAGCCAAGTTTACATTCCGTGTATTAGTGATATCTTATGATGTTTCTTTTTCTGTGTGACTTATTTCAGTTAGAATCATCGTACCTGAATCCACTCATTATGCTGCTACGGGCCTGATGACATAGATTTCATTGCTGAGTGATACTGCATTGTACGTAAGTACCACAAGTTCTTTATCCATTTTTCACTTTCTGTGATATTGAACTTGTACGGTAAACGAGGTTCATGTAAACAGAGGCCTCCCAAACTTTGGGGTGGCTGTGTCTTTCTCATTTGAATTTCCCTAAGCTATAGGACCATAAGTGGAAGTGCCCTAGGCTCTGTTGCTTTGTTTTTTAGATGTTTCAGGAAACACCATACACTTCTCCTGAGTGTCTGTTGGCAATTTACATCCCGCCCATCAGCATAACAAGGCTCCCAGTTCTCCATGGCCTGTCCTGCCTTTCTAGATTTTACACTTTTTTGAGATGGCCCTTTTGACCTGGGGGAAGTGAGACTTCATTGCAGTGCAGATTTCCTTTGCAAGTTTGCTTGGTTGGCCAAAAAGGTCCTATGCGTTTTTTCCTGAATATATTCAGGAAAAAACGCATACGCACTTTTTGGCCAAGTGCATCATTGTGGACGTTCTGCCCCTTTTCCTATGCTTTCAATGCAATTCCAGTCTACTTCCTGAAATCGGTTTCCTGCAATTCTGCCCCGCTTTCAAGTCCTCTTGGCAGCCTTACTTCAGTATATTTTTGGACGATAGCTGTCATTTATAATTCTGCAGGTTTGTGAATTACAGTGCCCCTGAGCTCCTTTCTTCAACTCGCATTCTTGTGAGCTGGCCGCAACACCGCAGGATGGCTTCAGGCCCTAATCTGGTTCTGGCACGGCACGCTGAGCCTTTGGTTAATTCCTCTTCCTGGTGGGAAATGAGAGTTAAATTTGCCCGTCCAGACACCTCCAGCTTGTCTCTCATTGGTTCTCGCTACTCCTGTTCATCTTCCGCAGAAATTGCAACCTGGGCCAAAGAGGAGGTTAAAGGGACTGACTCTCCAAGTGGGGAGAGTGTTAGTAAAGCGTCTGGAATGTTGCACCCGAGTACCAGGGTACGAAAACTGAGACATATTTGAACACGTTTCCCGATCACATGGTTGATCATACTCTAGGTTCCACATGCATGTTTTAGCTGAAGGAAGAATACCTTAAACCTGGGTAGTTGAAACCCGTGGAATGGGTACCATGCAATATGACTTCAAAGGGTCTTCATTTGCTCACCGAACCTCTCCAATCCTATCACTGCTGCGTTTATGCCCCTGTACACATGCTTGATTCTCTTTCGGAGACATAGCAATCCATAGGTTTTAAGATACTTACTAGTCAGTTACATTCTTAGGCGTTTAATATGCGGTGTTGAGTTCATTTCGTTGAGCAAGGAGTAGCTCTTGTCTATTCCATATTTGGCTTAAGGAACTTTATCTGTGCTCATTTCAATCTCTGGTTTTATGCAGCACCCCAACTCACCTTTCCCCTTAAGCAAGCATAAGTTGGTTTTCTAAATTTGAGACCCTGTTCTGTTCTGTAATTCAGTTCCTGTGTAGCCAAGTTTACATTCCGTGTATTAGTGATATCTTATGATGTTCCTTTTTCTGTGTGACTTATTTCAGTTAGAATCATCATACCTGAATCCACTCATTGTGCTTCTAAGGCCCTGATGACATAGATTTCATTGCTGAGTGATACTGCATTGTACGTAAGTACCACAAGTTCTTTATCCATTTTTCACTTTCTGCGATGTTGAACTTGTACTGTAAACGAGGTTCTTGTAAACACAGGCGTCCCAAACTTTGGGGTGGCTGTGTCCTTTTGATTTTAATTTCCCTAAGCTATAGGACCATAAGTGGAAGTGCCCTAGGCTCTGTTGCTTTGTTTTTTAGATGTTTCAGGAAACACCATACACTTCTCCCGAGTGTCTGTTGGCAATGTACATCCCACCCATCAGCATAACAAGGCTCCCAGTTCTCCATGGCCTGTCCTGCCTTTCTGGATTTTACACTTTTTTCAGATGGCCCTTTTGACCGGGGGGAAGTGAGACTTCATTGTAGTGCAGATTTCCTTTGGAAGCTTGCTTGGTTGGCCAAAAAGGGCGTATGCGTTTTTTCCTGAATATATTCAGGAAAAAACGCATACGCCCTTTTTGGCCAAGTGCATCATTGTGGACGTTCTGCCTCTTTTCCTATGCTTTCAATGCAATTCCAGTCTACCTCCTGAAATCGGTTTCCTGCAATTCTGCCCCGTTTTCAAGTCCTCTTGGCAGCCTTACTTCAGTATATTTTTGGACGATAGCTGTCATTTATAACTCTGCAGGTTTGTGAATTACAGTGCCCCTGAGCTCCTTTCTTCAACTCGCTTTCTTGTGAGCTGGACGCAACACCGCAGGATGGCTTCAGGCCCTAATCTGGTTCCGGCACGGCACGCTGAACCTTTGGTTAATTCCTCTTCCTGGTGGGAAATGAGAGTTAAATTTGCCCGTCCAGACACCTCCAGCTAGTCTCTCATTGGTTCTCACTATTCCTGTTCATCTTCCGCAGAAATTGCAAACTGGGCCAAACAGGAGGTTAAAGGGACTGACTCTCCAAGTCGGGAGAGTGTTAGTAAAGCGTCTGGAATGTTGCACCCGAGTACCAGGGGACGAAAACTGAGACATATTTGAACACGTCTCCCGATCACATGGTTGATCATACTCTAGGTTCCACATGCATGTTTTAGCTGAAGGAAGAATACCTTAAACCGGGGTAGTTGAAACCCGTGGAATGGGTACCATGCAATATGACTTCAAAGGGTCTTCATTGGCTCAGCAAACCTCTCCAATCCTATCACTGCTGCGTTTATGCCCCTGTACACACGCTTGATTCTCTTTCGGAGACATAGCAATCCATAGGTTTTAAGATACTTACTAGTCAGGTACATTCTTAGGCGTTTAATATTGGGTGTTGAGTCCATTTCGTTGAGCAAGGAGTAGCTCTTGTCTATTCCATATTTGGCTTAAGGAACTTTATCTGTGCTCATTTCAATCTCTGGTTTTATGCAGCACCCCAACTCACCTTTACCCTTAAGCAAGCATAAGTTGATTGTCTAAATTTGAGACCCTGTTCTGTTCTGTAATTCAGTTCCTTTGTAGCCAAGTTTACATTCCATGTATTACTGATATCTTATGATGTTTCTTTTTCTGTGTGACTTATTTCAGTTAGAATCATCATACCTGAATCCACTCATTGTGCTGCTACGGGCCTGATGACATAGATTTCATTGCTGAGTGATACTGCATTGTACGTAAGTACCACAAGTTCTTTATCCATTTTTCACTTTCTGTGATATTGACCTTGTACGGTAAACGAGGTTCTTGTAAACAGAGGTGTCCCAAACTTTGGGGTGGCTGTGTCCTTTTGATTTTAATTTCCCTAAGCTATAGGACCATAAGTGGAAGTGCCCTAGGCTCTGTTGCTTTGTTTTTTAGATGTTTCAGGAAACACCATACACTTCTCCCGAGTGTCTGTTGGCAATGTACATCCCGCCCATCAGCATAACAAGGCTCCCAGTTCTCCATGGCCTGTCCTGCCTTTCTGGATTTTACACTTTTTTCAGATGGCCCTGTTGACCGGGGGGAAGTGAGACTTCATTGTAGTGCAGATTTCCTTTGCAAGTTTGCTTGGTTGGCCAAAAAGGGCGTATGCGTTTTTTCCTGAATATATTCAGGAAAAAACGCATACGCCCTTTTTGGCCAAGTGCATCATTGTGGACGTTCTGCCTCTTTTCCTATGCTTTCAATGCAATTCCAGTCTACCTCCTGAAATCGGTTTCCTGCAATTCTGCCCCGCTTTCAAGTCCTCTTGGCAGCCTTACTTCAGTATATTTTTGGACGATAGCTGTCATTTATAATTCTGCAGGTTTGTGAATTACAGTGCCCCTGAGCTCCTTTCTTCAACTCGCTTTCTTGTGAGCTGGACGCAACACTGCAGGATGGCTTCAGGCCCTAATCTGGTTCCGGCACGGCACGCTGAGCCTTTGGTTAATTCCTCTTCCTGGTGGGAAATGAGAGTTAAATTTGCCCGTCCAGACACCTCCAGCTAGTCTCTCATTGGTTTTCGCTATTCCTGTTCATCTTCCGCAGTAATTGCAAACTGGGCCAAACAGGAGGTTAAAGGGACTGACTCTCCAAGTCGGGAGAGTGTTAGTAAAGCGTCTGGAATGTTGCACCCGAGTAAAAGGGTACGAAAACTGAGACATATTTGAACACGTCTCCCGATCACATGGTTGATCATACTCTAGGTTCCACATGCATGTTTTAGCTGAAGGAAGAATACCTTAAACCGGGGTAGTTGAAACCCGTGGAATGGGTACCATGCAATATGACTTCAAGGGGTCTTCATTGGCTCACCGAACCTCTCCAATCCTATCACTGCTGCGTTTATGCCCCTGTACACATGCTTGATTCTCTTTCGGAGACATAGCAATCCATAGGTTTTAAGATACTTACTAGTCAGGTACATTCTTAGGCGTTTAATATTGGGTGTTGAGTCCATTTCGTTGAGCAAGGAGTAGCTCTTGTCTATTCCATATTTGGCTTAAGGAACTTTATCTGTGCTCATTTCAATCTCTGGTTTTATGCAGCACCCCAACTCACCTTTCCCCTTAAGCAAGCATAAGTTGGTTTTCTAAATTTGAGACACTGTTCTGTTCTGTACTTCAGTTCCTGTGTAGCCAAGTTTACATTCCATGTATTACTGATATCTTATGATGTTTCTTTTTCTGTGTGACTTATTTCAGTTAGAATCATCATACCTGAATCCACTCATTGTGCTGCTAAGGGCCTGATGACATAGATTTCATTGCTGAGTGATATTGCTTTGTAAGTAAATACCACAACTTCTTTATCCATTTTTCACTTTCTGCGATGTTGAACTTGTACTGTAAACGAGGTTCTTGTAAACACAGGCGTCCCAAACTTTGGGGTGGCTGTGTCTTTTTGATTTTAATTTCCCTAAGCCATAGGACCATAAGTGGAAGTGCCCTAGGCTCTGTTGCTTTGTTTTTTAGATGTTTCAGGAAACACCATACACTTCTCCCGAGTGTCTGTTGGCAATGTACATCCCGCCCATCAGCATAACAAGGCTCCCAGTTCTCCATGGCCTGTCCTGCCTTTCTGGATTTTACACTTTTTTCAGATGGCCCTTTTGACCTGGGGGAAGTGAGACTTCATTGTAGTGCAGATTTCCTTTGCAAGCTTGCTTGGTTGGCCAAAATGGGCGTATGCGTTTTTTCCTGAATATATTCAGGAAAAAACGCATACGCCCTTTTTGGCCAAGTGCATCATTGTGGACGTTCTGCCTCTTTTCCTATGCTTTCAATGCAATTCCAGTCTACCTCCTGAAATCGGTTTCCTGCAATTCTGCCCCGCTTTCAAGTCCTCTTGGCAGCCTTACTTCAGTATATTTTTGGACGATAGCTGTCATTTATAACTCTGCAGGTTTGTGAATTACAGTGCCCCTGAGCTCCTTTCTTCAACTCGCTTTCTTGTGAGCTGGACGCAACACCGCAGGATGGCTTCAGGCCCTAATCTGGTTCCGGCACGGCACGCTGAACCTTTGGTTAATTCCTCTTCCTGGTGGGAAATGAGAGTTAAATTTGCCCGTCCAGACACCTCCAGCTAGTCTCTCATTGGTTCTCACTATTCCTGTTCATCTTCCGCAGAAATTGCAAACTGGGCCAAACAGGAGGTTAAAGGGACTGACTCTCCAAGTCGGGAGAGTGTTAGTAAAGCGTCTGGAATCTTGCACCCGAGTACCAGGGAACGAAAACTGAGACATATTTGAACACGTCTCCCGATCACATGGTTGATCATACTCTAGGTTACACATGCATGTTTTAGCTGAAGGAAGAATACCTTAAACCTGGGTAGTTGAAACCCGTGGAATGGGTACCATGCAATATGACTTCAAAGGGTCTTCATTGGCTCACCAAACCTCTCCAATCCTATCACTGCTGCGTTTATGCCCCTGTACACACGCTTGATTCTCTTTCGGAGACATAGCAATCCATAGGTTTTAAGATACTTACTAGTCAGGTACATTCTTAGGCGTTTAATATTGGGTGTTGAGTCCATTTCGTTGAGCAAGGAGTAGCTCTTGTCTATTCCATATTTGGCTTAAGGAACTTTATCTGTGCTCATTTCAATCTCTGGTTTTATGCAGCACCCCAACTCACCTTTCCCCTTAAGCAAGCATAAGTTGGTTTTCTAAATTTGAGACCCTGTTCTGTTTTGGAATTCAGTTCCTGTGTAGCCAAGTTTACATTCCGTGTATTAGTGATATCTTATGATGTTTCCTTTTCTTTGTAACTTATTTCAGTTAGAATCATCGTACCTGAATCCACTCATTATGCTGCTACGGGCCTGATGACATAGATTTCATTGCTGAGTGATACTGCATTGTACGTAAGTACCACAAGTTCTTTATCCATTTTTCACTTTCTGTGATATTGACCTTGTACGGTAAACGAGGTTCTTGTAAAGAGAGCCGTCGCAAACTTTGGGGTGGCTGTGTCTTTTTGATTTTAATTTCCCTAAGCTATAGGACCATAAGTGGAAGTGCCCTAGGCTCTGTTGCTTTGTTTTTTAGATGTTTCAGGAAACACCATACACTTCTCCTGATTGTCTGTTGGCAATTTACATCCCGCCCATCAGCATAACAGGGCTCCCAGTTCTGCATGGCCTGTCCTGCCTTTCTGGATTTTACACTTTTTTCAGATGGCCCTTTTGACCTGGGGGAAGTGAGACTTCATTGCAGTGCAGATTTCCTTTGCAAGTTTGCTTGGTTGGCCAAAAAGGGCGTATGCGTTTTTTCCTGAATATATTCAGGAAAAAACACATACGCCCTTTTTGGCCAAGTGCATCATTTTGGACGTTCTGCCTCTTTTCCTATGCTTTCATTGCAATTCCAGTCTACCTCCTGAAATCGGTTTCCTGCAATTCTGCCCCGCTTTCAAGTCCTCTTGGCAGCCTTACTTCAGTATATTTTTGGACGATAGCTGTCATTTATAACTCTGCAGGTTTGTGAATTACAGTGCCCCTGAGCTCCTTTCTTCAACTCGCTTTCTTGTCACCTGGCCGCAACACCGTAGGATGGCTTCAGGCCCTAATCTGGTTCGGGCACGGCACGCTGAGCCTTTGGTTAATTCCTCTTCCTGGTGGGAAATGAGAGTTAAAGTTGCCCGTCCAGACACCTCCAGCTAGTCTCTCATTGGTTCTCCCTATTCCTGTTCATCTTCCGCAGAAATTGCAAACTGGGCCAAACAGTAGGTTAAAGGGACTGACTCTCCAAGATGGTAGAGTGTTTGTAAAGCATCTGGAGTTTTGCACCCGAGTACCAGGGTACGAAAACTGAGACATATTTGAACACGTCTCCCGTTAACACGGTTGATCATACTCTGGGTTCCACATGCATGTTTTAGCTGAAGGAAGAATACCTTAAACCTGGAGAGTTGAGACCCGTGGAATGGGTACCATGCAATATGACTTCAAAGGGTCTTCATTTGCTCACCAAACCTCTCCAATCCTATCACTGCTGCGTTTATGCCCCTGTACACATGCTTGATTCTCTTTTGGAGACATAGCAATCCATAGGTTTTAAGTTACTTACTAGTCAGGTACATTCTTAGGCGTTTAATATGGGGTGTTGAATCCAGTTCGTTGAGCAAGGATTAGCTCTTGTCTATTCCATATTTGGCTTAAGGAACTTTATCTGTGCTCATTTCAATCTCTGGTTTTATGCAGCACCCCAACTCACCTTTCCCCTTAAGCAAGCATAAGTTGGTTTTCTAAATTTGAGACCCTGTTCTGTTCTGTACTTCAGTTCCTGTGTAGCCAAGTTTACATTCCGTGTATTACTAATATCTTATGATGTTTCTTTTTCTGTGTGACTTATTTCAGTTAGAATCATCATACCTGAATCCACTCATTGTGCTGCTAAGGGCCTGATGACATAGATTTTATTGCTGAGTGATATTGTTTTGTAAGTAAATACCACAACTTCTTTATCCATTTTTCAATTTCTGCGATATTGTACTTGTACGGTAAACGAGGTTCTTGTAAAGAGAGCCGTTCCAAACTTTGGGGTGGCTGTGTCTTTTTGATTTTAATTTCCCTAAGCTATAGGACCATAAGTGGAAGTGCCCTAGGCTCTGTTGCTTTGTTTTTTAGATGTTTCAGGAAACACCATACACTTCTCCGGAGTGTCTGTTGGCAATTTACATCCCGCCCATCAGCATAACAAGGCTCCCAATTCTCCATGGCCTGTCTTGCCTTTCTGGATTTTACACTTTTTTCAGATGGCCCTTTTGACCGGGGGGAAGTGAGACTTCATTGTAGTGCAGATTTCCTTTGCAAGCTTGCTTGGTTGACCAAAAAGGGCGTATGCGATTTTCCCTGAATATATTCAGGAAAAAACGCATACGCCCTTTTTGGCCAAGTGCATCATTGTGGACGTTCTGCCTCTTTTCCTATGCTTTCAATGCAATTCCAGTCTACCTCCTGAAATCGGTTTCCTGCAATTCTGCCCCGCTTTCAAGTCCTCTTGGCAGCCTTACTTCAGTATATTTTTGGATGAAAGCTGTCATTTATAACTCTGCAGGTTTGTGAATTACAGTGCCCCTGAGCTCCTTTCTTCAACTCGCTTTCTTTTGAGCTGGCCGCAACACCGCAGGATGGCTTAAGGCCCTAATCTGGTTCCGGCACGGCACGCTGAGCCTTTGGTTAATTCCTCTTCCTGGTGGGAAATGAGAGTTAAATTTGCCCGTCCAGACACCTCCAGCTAGTCTCTCATTGGTTCTCGCTATTCCTGTTCATCTTCCGCAGAAATTGCAAACTGGGCCAAACAGGAGGTTAAAGGCGCTGACACTCCAAGTCAGGAGAGTGTTAGTAAAGCGTCTGGAATGTTGCACCCGAGTACCAGGGTACGAAAACTGAGACATATTTGAACACGTCTCCCGATCACATGGTTGATCATACTCTAGGTTCCACATGCATGTTTTAGCTGAAGGAAGAATACCTTAAACCGGGATAGTTGAAACCCGTGGAATGGGTACCATGCAATATGACTTCAAAGGGTCTTCATTTGCTCACCGAACCTCTCCAATCCTATCACTGCTGCATTTATGCCCCTGTACACATGCTTGATTCTCTTTCGGAGACATAGCAATCCATAGGTTTTAAGATACTTACTAGTCAGGTACATTCTTAGGCGTTTAATATGCGGTGTTGAGTCCATTTCGTTGAGCAAGGAGTAGCTCTTGTCTATTCCGTATTTGGCTTAAGGTACTTTATCTGTGCTCATTTCAATCTCTGGTTTTATGCAGCACTCCAACTCACCTTTCCCCTTAAGCAAGCATAAGTTGGTTTTCTAAATTTGAGACCCTGTTCTGTTCTGTAATTCAGTTCCTGTGTAGCCAAGTTTACATTCCGTGTATTACTGATATCTTATGATGTTTCTTTTTCTGTGTGACTTATTTCAGTTAGAATCATCATACCTGAATCCACTCATTGTGCTGCTATGGGCCTGATGACATAGATTTCATTGCTGAGTGATATTGCTTTGTAAGTAAATACCACAACTTCTTTATCCATTTTTCACTTTCTGCGATGTTGAACTTGTACTGTAAACGAGGTTCTTGTAAACAGAGGCGTCCCAAACATTGGGGGGCTGTGTCTTTTTGATTTTAATTTCCCTAAGCTATAGGACTTATAGTGGAAGTGCCCTAGGCTCTGTTGTTTTGTTTTTTAGATGTTTCAGGAAACACCATACACTTCTCCCCAGTGTCTGTTGGCAATGTACATCCCGCCCATCAGCATAACAAGGCTCCCAGTTCTCCATGGCCTGTCCTGCCTTTCTGGATTTTACACTTTTTTCAGATGGTCCTTTTGACCGGGGGGAAGTGAGACTTCATTGTAGTGCAGATTTCCTTTGCAAGCTTGCTTGGTTGGCCAAAAAGGGCGTATGCGTTTTTTCCTGAATATATTCAGGAAAAAACGCATATGCACTTTTTGGCCAAGTGCATCATTGTGGACGTTCTGCCTCTTTTCCTATGCTTTCAATGCAATTCCAGTCTACCTCCTGAAATCGGTTTCCTGAAATTCTGCCCCGTTTTCAAGTCCTCTTGGCAGCCTTACTTCAGTATATTTTTGGACGATAGCTGTCATTTAAAACTCTGCAGGTTTGTGAATTACAGTGCCCCTGAGCTCCTTTCTTCAACTCGCTTTCTTTTGAGCTGGCCGCAACACCGCAGGATGGCTTCAGGCCCTAATCTGTTTCAGGCACGGCATGCTGAGCCTTTGGTTATTTCCTCTTCCTGGTGGGAAATGAGAGTTAAATTTGCCCGTCCAGACACCTCCAGCTAGTCTCTCATTGGTTATCCCTATTCCTGTTCATCTTCCGCAGAAATTGCAAACTGGGCCAAACAGGAGTTTAAAGGCGCTGACTCTCCAAGTGGAGAGAGTGTTAGTAAAGCGTCTGGAATGTTGCACCCGAGTACCAGGGGACAAAAACTGAGACATATTTGAACACGTCTCCCGTTCACACGGTTGATCATACTCTGGGTTCCACATGCATGTTTTAGCTGAAGGAAGAATACCTTAAACCTGGAGAGTTGAGACCCGTGGAATGGGTACCATGCAATATGACTTCAAAGGGTCTTCATTTGCTCACCGAACCTCTCCAATCCTATCACTGCTGCGTTTATGCCCCTGTACACATGCTTGATTCTCTTTCGGAGACATAGCAATCCATAGGTTTTAAGATACTTACTAGTCAGGTACATTCTTAGGCGTTTAATATGCGGTGTTGAGTCCATTTCGTTGAGCAAGGAGTAGCTCTTGTCTATTCCATATTTGGCTTAAGGAACTT
This sequence comes from Stenella coeruleoalba, assembly GCF_951394435.1. NCBI lineage: Eukaryota > Metazoa > Chordata > Mammalia > Artiodactyla > Delphinidae > Stenella > Stenella coeruleoalba. Next base: position 1,226,213 of record NW_027646368.1, read on the forward strand.
TATCTGTGCTCATTCCAATCTCTGGTTTTATGCAGCACTCCAACTCACCTTTACCCTTAAGCAAGCATAAGTTGGTTTTCTAAATTTGAGACCCTGTTCTGTTTTGGAATTCAGTTCCTGTGTAGCCAAGTTTACATTCCGTGTATTACTGATATCTTATGATGTTTCTTTTTCTGTGTGACTTATTTCAGTTAGAATCATCATACCTGAATCCACTCATTATGCTGCTAAGGGCCTCATGACATACATTTCATTGCTGAGTGATATTGCTTTGTAAGTAAATACCACAACTTCTTTATCCATTTTTCACTTTCTGCGATGTTGAACTTGTACTGTAAATGAGGTTCTTGTAAACAGAGGCGTCCCAAACTTTGGGGTGGCTGTGTCTTTTTGATTTTAATTTCCCTAAGCTATAGGACCATAAGTTGAAGTGCCCTAGGCTCTGTTGCTTTGTTTTTTAGATGTTTCAGGAAACACCATACACTTCTCCGGAGTGTCTGTTGGCAATTTACATCCCGCCCATCAGCATAACAAGGCTCCCAGTTCTCCATGGCCTGTCCTGCCTTTCTGGATTTTACACTTTTTTCAGATGGCCCTCTTGACCGGGGGGAAGTGAGACTTCATTGTAGTGCAGATTTCCTTTGCAAGCTTGCTTGGTTGGCGAAAAAGTGCGTATGCGTTTTTTCCTGAATATATTCAGGAAAAAACGCATACGCCCTTTTTGGCCAAGTGCATCATTGTGGACGTTCTGCCTTTTTTCCTATGCTTTCAATGCAACTCCAGTCTACCTCCTGAAATCGGTTTCCTGCAATTCTGCCCCGCTTTCAAGTCCTCTTGGCAGCCTTACTTCAGTATATTTTTGGACGATAGCTGTCATTTATAACTCTGCAGGTTAGTGAATTACAGTGCCCCTGAGCTCCTTTCTTCAACTCGCTTTCTTGTGAGCTGGACGCAACACCGCAGGATGGCTTCAGGCCCTAATCTGGTCCCGGCACGGCACGCTGAGCCTTTGGTTAATTCCTCTTCCTGGTGGGAAATGAGAGTTAAATTTGCCCGTCCAGACACCTCCAGCTAGTCTCTCATTGGTTTTCGCTATTCCTGTTCATCTTCCGCAGTAATTGCAAACTGGGCCAAACAGGAGGTTAAAGGGACTGACTCTCCAAGTCGGGAGAGTGTTAGTAAAGCGTCTGGAATGTTGCACCCGAGTAAAAGGGTACGAAAACTGAGACATATTTGAACACGTCTCCCGATCACATGGTTGATCATACTCTAGGTTCCACATGCATGTTTTAGCTGAAGGAAGAATACCTTAAACCGGGGTAGTTGAAACCCGTGGAATGGGTACCATGCAATATGACTTCAAGGGGTCTTCATTGGCTCACCGAACCTCTCCAATCCTATCACTGCTGCGTTTATGCCCCTGTACACATGCTTGATTCTCTTTCGGAGACATAGCAATCCATAGGTTTTAAGATACTTACTAGTCAGGTACATTCTTAGGCGTTTAATATTGGGTGTTGAGTCCATTTCGTTGAGCAAGGAGTAGCTCTTGTCTATTCCATATTTGGCTTAAGGAACTTTATCTGTGCTCATTTCAATCTCTGGTTTTATGCAGCACCCCAACTCACCTTTCCCCTTAAGCAAGCATAAGTTGGTTTTCTAAATTTGAGACACTGTTCTGTTCTGTAATTCAGTTCCTGTGTAGCCAAGTTTACATTCCATGTATTACTGATATCTTATGATGTTTCTTTTTCTGTGTGACTTATTTCAGTTAGAATCATCATACCTGAATCCACTCATTGTGCTGCTAAGGGCCTGATGACATAGATTTCATTGCTGAGTGATATTGCTTTGTAAGTAAATACCACAACTTCTTTATCCATTTTTCACTTTCTGCGATGTTGAACTTGTACTGTAAACGAGGTTCTTGTAAACACAGGCATCCCAAACTTTGGGGTGGCTGTGTCTTTTTGATTTTAATTTCCCTAAGCCATAGGACCATAAGTGGAAGTGCCCTAGGCTCTGTTGCTTTGTTTTTTAGATGTTTCAGGAAACACCATACACTTCTCCCGAGTGTCTGCTGGCAATGTACATCCCGCCCATCAGCATAACAAGGCTCCCAGTTCTCCATGGCCTGTCCTGCCTTTCTGGATTTTACACTTTTTTCAGATGGCCCTTTTGACCTGGGGGAAGTGAGACTTCATTGTAGTGCAGATTTCCTTTGCAAGCTTGCTTGGTTGGCCAAAAAGGGCGTATGCGTTTTTTCCTGAATATATTCAGGAAAAAACGCATACGCCCTTTTTGGCCAAGTGCATCATTGTGGACGTTCTGCCTCTTTTCCTATGCTTTCAATGCAATTCCAGTCTACCTCCTGAAATCGGTTTCCTGCAATTCTGCCCTGCTTTCAAGTCCTCTTGGCAGCCTTACTTCAGTATATTTTTGGACGATAGCTGTCATTTATAACTCTGCAGGTTTGTGAATTACAGTGCCCCTGAGCTCCTTTCTTCAACTCGCTTACTTGGGACCTGGCCGCAACACCGCAGGATGGCTTCAGGCCCTAATCTGGTTCCGGCACGGCACGCTGAGCCTTTGGTTATTTCCTCTTCCTGGTGGGAAATGAGAGTTAAATTTGCCCGTCCAGACACCTCCAGCTAGCCTCTCATTGGTTCTCCCTATTCCTGTTCATCTTCCGCAGAAATTGCAAACTGGGCCAAACAGGAAGTTAAAGACGCTGACTCTCCAAGTGGGGAGAGTGTTAGTAAAGCGTCTGTAATGTTGCACCCGAGTACCAGGGGAGAAAAACTGAGACATATTTGAACACGTCTCCCGTTCACACGGTTGATCATACTCTGGGTTCCACATGCATGTTTTAGCTGAAGGAAGAATACCTTAAACCTTGAGAGTTGAGACCCGTGGAATGGGTACCATGCAATATGACTTTAAAGGGTCTTCATTTGCTCACCAAACCTCTCCAATCCTATCACTGCTGGGTTTATGCCCCTGTACACACGCTTGATTCTCTTCTGGAGACATAGCAATCCATAGGTTTTAAGATACTTACTAGTCAGGTACATTCTTAGGTGTTTAATATGGGGTGTTGAGTCCATTTCGTTGAGCAAGGAGTAGCTCTTGTCTATTCCATATTTGGCTTAAGGAACTTTATCTGTGCTCATTTCAATCTCTGGTTTTATGCAGCACCCCAACTCACCTTTCCCCTTAAGCAAGCATAAGTTGGTTTTCTAAATTTGAGACCCTGTTCTGTTTTGGAATTCAGTTCCTGTATAGCCAAGTTTACATTCCGTGTATTACTGATATCTTATGATGTTTCTTTTTCTGTGTGACTTATTTCAGTTAGAATCATCGTACCTGAATCCACTCATTATGCTTCTATGGGCTGATGACATAGATTTCATTGCTGAGTGATACTGCATTGTACGTAAGTACCACAAGTTCTTTATCCATTTTTCACTTTCTGTGATATTGACCTTGTACGGTAAACGAGGTTCTTGTAAACAGAGGTGTCCCAAACTTTGGGGTGGCTGTGTCCTTTTGATTTTAATTTCCCTAAGCTATAGGACCATAAGTGGAAGTGCCCTAGGCTCTGTTGCTTTGTTTCTTAGATGTTTCAAGAAACACCATACACTTCTCCTGAGTGTCTGTTGGCAATGTACATCCCACCCATCAGCATAACAAGGCTCCCAGTTCTCCATGGCCTGTCCTGCCTTTCTGGATTTTACACTTTTTTCAGATGGCCCTTTTGACCGGGGGGAAGTGAGACTTCATTGTAGTGCAGATTTCCTTTGCAAGATTGCTTGGTTGGCCAAAAAGGGCGTATGCGTTTTTTCCTGAATATATTCAGGAAAAAACGCATACGCCCTTTTTGGCCAAGTGCATCATTGTGGACGTTCTGCCTCTTTTCCTATGCTTTCAATGCAATTCCAGTCTACCTCCTGAAATCGGTTTCCTGCTATTCTGCCCCGCTTTCAAGTCCTCTTGGCAGCCTTACTTCAGTATATTTTTGGACGATAGCTGTCATTTATAACTCTGCAGGTTTGTGAATTACAGTGCCCCTGAGCTCCTTTCTTCAACTCGCTTTCTTGTGAGCTGGACGCAACACCGCAGGATGGCTTCAGGCCCTAATCTGGTTCCGGCACGGCACGCTGAACCTTTGGTTAATTCCTCTTCCTGGTGGGAAATGAGAGTTAAATTTGCCCGTCCAGACACCTCCACCTAGTCTCTCATTGGTTCTCACTATTCCTGTTCATCTTCCGCAGAAATTGCAAACTGGGCCAAACAGGAGGTTAAAGGGACTGACTCTCCAAGTCGGGAGAGTGTTAGTAAAGCGTCTGGAATGTTGCACCCGAGTACCAGGGGACGAAAACTGAGACATATTTGAACACGTCTCCCGATCACATGGTTGATCATACTCTAGGTTACACATGCATGTTTTAGCTGAAGGAAGAATACCTTAAACCTGGGTAGTTGAAACCCGTGGAATGGGTACCATGCAATATGACTTCAAAGGGTCTTCATTGGCTCACCAAACCTCTCCAATCCTATCACTGCTGCGTTTATGCCCCTGTACACACGCTTGATTCTCTTTCAGAGACATAGCAATCCATAGGTTTTAAGATACTTACTAGTCAGGTACATTCTTAGGCGTTTAATATTGGGTGTTGAGTCCATTTCGTTGAGCAAGGAGTAGCTCTTGTCTATTCCATATTTGGCTTAAGGAACTTTATCTGTGCTCATTTCAATCTCTGGTTTTATGCAGCACCCCAACTCACCTTTACCCTTAAGCAAGCATAAGTTGATTGTCTAAATTTGAGACCCTGTTCTGTTCTGTAATTCAGTTCCTTTGTAGCCAAGTTTACATTCCATGTATTACTGATATCTTATGATGTTTCTTTTTCTGTGTGACTTATTTCAGTTAGAATCATCATACCTGAATCCACTCATTGTGCTGCTACGGGCCTGATGACATAGATTTCATTGCTGAGTGATACTGCATTGTACGTAAGTACCACAAGTTCTTTATCCATTTTTCACTTTCTGTGATATTGAACTTGTACGGCAAACGAGGTTCTTGTAAACAGAGGTGTCCCAAACTTTGGGGTGGCTGTGTCCTTTTGATTTTAATTTCCCTAAGCTATAGGACCATAAGTGGAAGTGCCCTAGGCTCTGTTGCTTTGTTTTTTAGATGTTTCAGGAAACACCATACACTTCTCCCGAGTGTGTGTTGGCAATGTACTTCCCGCCCATCAGCATAACAAGGCTCCCAGTTCTCCATGGCCTGTCCTGCCTTTCTGGAGTTTACACTTTTTTCAGATGGCCCTTTTGACCTGGGGGAAGTGAGACTTCATTGCAGTGCAGATTTCCTTTGCAAGTTTGCTTGGTTGGCCAAAAAGTGCGTATGCGTTTTTTCCTGAATATATTCAGGAAAAAACGCATATGCCCTTTTTGGCCAAGTGCATCATTGTGGACGTTCTGCCTCTTTTCCTATGCTTTCAATGCAATTCCAGTCTACCTCCTGAAATTGGTTTCCTGCAATTCTGCCCCGCTTTCAAGTCCTCTTGGCAGCCTTACTTCAGTATATTTTTGGACGATAGCTGTCATTTATAACTCTTCAGGTTTGTGAATTACAGTGCCCCTGAGCTCCTTTCTTCAACTCGCTTTCTTGTGACCTGGCCGCAACACCGTAGGATGGCTTCAGGCCCTAATCTGGTTCGGGCACGGCACGCTGAGCATTTGTTTAATTCCTCTTCCTGGTGGGAAATGAGAGTTAAAGTTGCCCGTCCAGACACCTCCAGCTAGTCTCTCATTGGTTCTCCCTATTCCTGTTCATCTTCCGCAGAAATTGCAAACTGGGCCAAACAGTAGGTTAAAGGGACTGACTCTCCAAGATGGTAGAGTGTTTGTAAAGCGTCTGGAGTGTTGCACCCGAGTACCAGGGTACGAAAACTGAGACATATTTGAACACATCTCCCGTTCACACGGTTGATCATACTCTGGGTTCCACATGCATGTTTTAGCTGAAGGAAGAATACCTTAAACCTGGAGAGTTGAGACCCGTGGAATGGGTACCATGCAATATGACTTCAAAGGGTCTTCATTTGCTCACCGAACCTCTCCAATCCTATCACTGCTGCGTTTATGCCCCTGTACACATGCTTGATTCTCTTTTGGAGACATAGCAATCCATAGGTTTTAAGTTACTTACTAGTCAGGTACATTCTTAGGCGTTTAATATGGGGTGTTGAGTCCATTTCGTTGAGCAAGGATTAGCTCTTGTCTATTCCATATTTGGCTTAAGGAACTTTATCTGTGCTCATTTCAATCTCTGGTTTTATGCAGCACCCCAACTCACCTTTCCCCTTAAGCAAGCAGAAGTTGGTTTTCTAAATTTGAGACCCTGTTCTGTTTTGGAATTCAGTTCCTGTGTAGCCAAGTTTACATTCCGTGTATTACTGATATCTTATGATGTTTCTTTTTCTGTGTGACTTATTTCAGTTAGAATCATCGTACCTGAATCCACTCATTATGCTGCTACGGGCCTGATGACATAGATTTCATTGCTGAGTGATATTGCTTTGTAAGTAAATGCCACAACTTCTTTATCCATTTTTCACTTTCTGCGATGTTGAACTTGTACTGTAAACGAGGTTCTTGTAAACAGAGGCGTCCCAAACATTGGGCTGGCTGTGTCTTTTTGATTTTAATTTCCCTAAGCTATAGGACCATAAGCGGAAGTGCCCTAGACTCTGTTGCTTTGTTTTTTAGATGTTTCAGGAAACACCATACACTTCTCCCGAGTGTCTGTTGGCAATTTACATCCCGCCCATCAGCATAACAAGGTTCCCAGTTCTCCATGGCCTGTCCTGCCTTTCTGGATTTTACACTTTTTTCAGATGGTCCTGTTGACCGGGGGGAAGTGAGACTTCATTGTAGTGCAGATTTCCTTTGCAAGTTTGCTTGGTTGGCCAAAAAGGGCGTATGCGTTTTTTCCTGAATATATTCAGGAAAAAATGCATACGCCCTTTTTGGCCAAGTGCATCATTGTGGACGTTCTGCCTCTTTTCCTATGCTTTCAATGCAATTCCAGTCTACCTCCTGAAATCGGTTTCCTGCAATTCTGCCCCGCTTTCAAGTCCTCTTGGCAGCCTTACTTCAGTATATTTTTGGACGATAGCTGTCATTTATAATTCTGCAGGTTTGTGAATTACAGTGCCCCTGAGCTCCTTTCTTCAACTCGCATTCTTGTGAGCTGGCCGCAACACCGCAGGATGGCTTCAGGCCCTAATCTGGTTCCGGCACGGCACGCTGAGCCTTTGGTTAATTCCTCTTCCTGGTGGGAAATGAGAGTTAAATTTGCCCGTCCAGACACCTCCAGCTAGTCTCTCATTGGTTCTCGCTACTCCTGTTCATCTTCCGCAGAAATTGCAACCTGGGCCAAACAGGAGGTTAAAGGGACTGACTCTCCAAGTGGGGAGAGTGTTAGTAAAGCGTCTGGAATGTTGCACCCGAGTACCAGGGTACGAAAACTGAGACATATTTGAACACGTTTCCCGATCACATGGTTGATCATACTCTAGGTTCCACATGCATGTTTTAGCTGAAGGAAGAATACCTTAAACCTGGGTAGTTGAAACCCGTGGAATGGGTACCATGCAATATGACTTCAAAGGGTCTTCATTTGCTCACCGAACCTCCCCAATCCTATCACTGCTGCGTTTATGCCCCTGTACACATGCTTGATTCTCTTTCGGAGACATAGCAATCCATAGGTTTTAAGATACTTACAAGTCAGGTACATTCTTAGGCGTTTAATATGCGGTGTTGAGTTCATTTCGTTGAGCAAGGAGTAGCTCTTGTCTATTCCATATTTGGCTTAAGGAACTTTATCTGTGCTCATTTCAATCTCTGGTTTTATGTAGCACCCCAACTCACCTTTACCCTTAAGCAAGCATAAGTTGGTTTTCTAAATTTGAGACCCTGTTCTGTTCTGTAATTCAGTTCCTGTGTAGCCAAGTTTACATTCCGTGTATTAGTGATATCTTATGATGTTCCTTTTTCTGTGTGACTTATTTCAGTTAGAATCATCATACCTGAATCCACTCATTGTGCTTCTAAGGCCCTGATGACATAGATTTCATTGCTGAGTGATACTGCATTGTACGTAAGTACCACAAGTTTTTTATCCATTTTTCACTTTCTGCGATGTTGAACTTGTACTGTAAACGAGGTTCTTGTAAACAGAGGCGCCCAAACTTTGGGGTGGCTGTGTCCTTTTGATTTTAATTTCTCTAAGCTATAGGACCATAAGTGGAAGTGCCCTAGGCTCTGTTGCTTTGTTTTTTAGATGTTTCAGGAAACACCATACACTTCTCCCGAGTGTCTGTTGGCAATGTACATCCCACCCATCAGCATAACAAGGCTCCCAGTTCTCCATGGCCTGTCCTGCCTTTCTGGATTTTACACTTTTTTCAGATGGCCCTTTTGACCGGGGGGAAGTGAGACTTCATTGTAGTGCAGATTTCCATTGCAAGCTTGCTTGGTTGGCAAAAAAGGGCGTATGCGTTTTTTCCTGAATATATTCAGGAAAAAACGCATACGCCCTTTTTGGCCAAGTGCATCATTGTGGACGTTCTGCCTCTTTTCCTATGCTTTCAATGCAATTCCAGTCTACCTCCTGAAATCGGTTTCCTGCAATTCTGCCCCGCTTTCAAGTCCTCTTGGCAGCCTTACTTCAGTATATTTTTGGACGATAGCTGTCATTTATAACTCTGCAGGTTTGTGAATTACAGTGCCCCTGAGCTCCTTTCTTCAACTCGCTTTCTTGTGAGCTGGACGCAACACCGCAGGATGGCTTCAGGCCCTAATCTGGTTCCGGCACGGCACGCTGAACCTTTGGTTAATTCCTCTTCCTGGTGGGAAATGAGAGTTAAATTTGCCCGTCCAGACACCTCCAGCTAGTCTCTCATTGGTTCTCACTATTCCTGTTCATCTTCCGCAGAAATTGCAAACTGGGCCAAACAGGAGGTTAAAGGGACTGACTCTCCAAGTCGGGAGAGTGTTAGTAAAGCGTCTGGAATGTTGCACCCGAGTACCAGGGGACGAAAACTGAGACATATTTGAACACGTCTCCCGATCACATGGTTGATCATACTCTAGGTTCCACATGCATGTTTTAGCTGAAGGAAGAATACCTTAAACCTGGGTAGTTGAAACCCGTGGAATGGGTACCATGCAATATGACTTCAAAGGGTCTTCATTGGCTCACCAAACCTCTCCATTCCTATCACTGCTGCGTTTATGCCCCTGTACACACGCTTGATTCTCTTTCGGAGACATAGCAATCCATAGGTTTTAAGATACTTACTAGTCAGGTACATTCTTAGGCGTTTAATATGGGGTGTTGAGTCCATTTCGTTGCGCAAGGAGTAGCTCTTGTCTATTCCATATTTGGCTTAAGGAACTTTATCTGTGCTCATTTCAATCTCTGGTTTTATGCAGCACCCCAACTCACCTTTCCCCTTAAGCAAGCATAAGTTGATTTTCTAAATTTGAGACCCTGTTCTGTTCTGTAATTCAGTTCCTGTGTAGCCAAGTTTACATTCAGTGTATGAGTGATATTTCTTGATGTTTCTTTTCTGTGTGACTTATTTCAGTTAGAATCACCATACCTGAATACACTCATTGTGCAGCTACAGGCCTGATGACATAGATTTCATTGCTGAGTGATACTGCATTGTACGTAAATACCACAACTTCTTTATCCATTTTTCACTTTCTGCGATATTGAACTTGTACTGTAAACGAGGTTGTTGTAAACAGAGCTGTCCCAAACTTTGGGGTGGCTGTGTGTTTTTGATTTTAATTTCCCTAATCTATAGGACCATAAGTGGAAGTGCCCTAGGCTCTGTTGCTCTGTTTTTTAGATGTTTCAGGAAACACCATACACTTCTCCTGAGTGTCTGTTGGCAATTTACATCCCGCCCATCAGCATAACAAGGCTCCCAGTTCTCCATGGCCTGTCCTGCCTTTCTGGATTTTACACTTTTTTCAGATGGCCCTTTTGACCGGGGGGAAGTGAGACTTCATTGTAGTGCAGATTTCCTTTGCAAGCTTGCTTGGTTGGCCAAAAAGGGCGTATGCGTTTTTTCCTAAATATATTCAGGAGAAAACGCATACGCCCTTTTTTGCCAAGTGCATCATTGTGGACGTTCTGCCTCTTTTCCTATGCTTTCAAAGCAATTCCAGTCTACCTCCTGAAATCGGTTTCCTGCAATTCTGCCTTGCTTTCAATGCCTCTTCATAGCCTTACCTCAATATATTTTTTGAAAGTAGTTGGCCGTTATAACTCTGCAGGTTTTTGCATTGCAGTGGCCCTTAGATCCATTTTTCAGCTCTTTTTTTTGTGGTCTTGCCCCATAACCACAGGATTCCTTGAAGCCCTATTTTTCTTCTGGGGCACCTTGCTGTGCCTTTGGTTAATTCTTCTTACTGATGTGACATTAGAGTGACATGTGCCCATTGAAACCACTACAGCTAGTTTCTCACTGGTTCCCCCTATTCCCATTCATCCTCCGCACTAACTGCAGACTGTGCGATACCACAACTTAAAGGCATTGACTCCATGTGGGGATGTTGTTAGTAAAGTGGCTGGAATGTCGATCCGGAGCCCCAGGAGAGGAAAAATGAGGTGTGTTTTAGAAACCTTTCCCGATCATATGGTATACCAGTCGCTGGGTTTCCCAAGCATGGTTTAGCTGTAGGAAGATTCCCTTCAACCTGGAGTGTTGAGACCCTTGGAATGAGTAGCATGAAGTATTGCATTAAACTTTCGGCAGTTGCTCACCAAAGCTCACCAATCCTCTCAGCCCCAAGTGTCCAGCCTTATGTCTTATCCAGCTGTGGGTTTATATGTGGTCAATCCAGGTTGCATCACAGCCCCTGAGCGAATTTTGTAAGAATTTTTCTCTCTTTCATTGTTTCAGCGTTTTGTTTTCAAAATTTATTTCTATAATGGGGTTTAGCTCATTTTCACTTCTGTGTTTGTGCCGCTCTGCACACACTTGATTCCCTTATGGAGATATATCAATACATGGGTTTTAAGATTCTTATTACTCAGATATATTTCTCTGCGGTGTATAGGGTGTGTTGAGGCCAGTTCATTGAGCAAGGTGTAGATCTTGTCTAATACCTATTTGGTTTATTGAACGGTATCTGTGCTAATTTCAAACTCTGGTTTTATGCATCACCCCACCTCTCCTTTCCCCTTAAGCTGACATAAGTGTGTTTTCTAAATGTGAGACACTGTTCTGTTCTGTAATTCATTTCTTGTGCAGCCATATTTACCCTCCCTCTATAAGTGATATCTTATGATATGTTTCTTTTTCTGTTTGACTTATTTCAAGTAGTATTATCGGACCTAAATCCACTCTTTATCCTTCTACTAGCCTTATTACATTGATTTCATGGTGAAGAGATATTCCATTGTACATAAGTACCACATCTTCTTTATCCATTGTTCTCTTTCCTGGGATATTTAAGGTGTACTGAAGTTGAGGTTCTTGTAAACAGAGTAGCCCTAAACTGTGGTGTGCTTGTGTCTTGTTGATTTTTAGACTTCCCTAGATATACTCCCATGATTGGAAGTGTCCTATGCTCTGTAGCTCTGTTTTTTAGATGATTTAGGAACCACCATACACTTCTCCAGAGTGGCTCTCGGCAGTTCACACACTGCCCATCAGTGTATAAAGGCTCCCTGTTCTCCATGGCCTGTCCTGCATTTCTGGTTTTTACAATTTTTTAGGATGGCCCTTTTGACCGGTGGGAAGTGAGACTTCTTTGTTGTGCACATTTGCATTGCTTGCTTGCTTCGTTGCCCATAAAGTGCGTATGCGTTTTTTCCTGGATATAATCAGGAAAAAACGCATACGCCCTTTTGGGCCAACTGCATCATTGGCGAAATTCTGCCGCTTTTCATGTGCGTTAAAGACGAGTCCAATCTATCTCTTGAAATCTGTTTCTTGCAATTCTGTCTTGCATTCAGATCCTCTTCTTTGCCTTACCTCAACATATTTTTGGACGTTAGTTTTCATTTATAACTCTGCAGGTTTGTGAATTGCAGTGACCCTGAGCTCCATTTTTTAAGTTGCTCTTTTGTGAGCTGGCCTCAAACCCACAGGATTGCTTCAGGCCCTATTTTGGCTCCGGCGAGGCAGGCTGAGCCTTTCTTTAATTCTTATTCTTAATGGGAAATTAGAGTGATATGTGCCCGTCCAAACCCCTACAACTATTCTCTCATTGGTTCCCCCTCTTCCCGTTCATCCTCCTCACAATTTGCAAAATGTGTGAAACAGAAGTTTAAATGTGCTGATTCTCCAAGTGGGGAGATTCTAAGTAGCGTGGCTGGAATGGTGAACAGGAGCACCAGGAGAGGATAAATGAGGTGCATTTTAGACACATCTCCCGATCACATGGTGTACAGTCCTCTGGGTTTTCCATGCATGTTTTAGCTGTAGGAAGATCCCTTGAACCTGCAGATTTGGGACCCATTGAATGGGTACCAGGTAGTATTACTTTAAAGGGTGTGCATTTCCTCACCCAACCTCACATTTCTCTTAGCGCAAACAGTTTCCAGCCTTATGTCTCATCCTGCTGTGGGTCTAGATGTGTTCAATCCATGTTGCATCACCGTCCCTGAGGAAAAGTTGTAAGAGGTTTTCTCTGTCTCTCTGTCGTTTATGTTTTTCAATTTATTACTATATTGGTTACAGCTGATTTTCAAAGCTCTGTTTCTTGCTGCTGTACATCCACTTGATTCACGTACAGAGAGACATCAATAAATTCTTTTTCAGATTCTTACCAGTCGTATATATTCTTTTCCGGTGACTTGAGTGTGCTGAGTGCAGTTCTTTTAGCTACCGTGTAGGCCTTGTTGATTATCAGTTTGGTATTTGGAATGGTATCTTTGCTAATTTCAACCTCCTGGATGATGCCTCACCCCTCCCCACCTTTCCCGTTTAGCAGCCTTATGCGTGTTTTCTACATATTTGACTATGTTTTTGTTTTGTAATTTATTTCATGTGTAGCCATTTTGGATTCCACCTTTAAGTGATATCTTATGATATGTGTCTTTTTCTTTTTGAATTCTGTCACTTAGAATGATCATACGTAACTCCTCCGGAGTTGTTACAACTGGCCATATTTCATTGATTTCCAGGCTGAATAATATTCCACTCTACCTAAGTACCACATCTCTATCCATTTTTTCCCTCCAGAGACATTTAAGTTATATCCTAGTCGAGGATCTTTTAAACAGAGAGGGGGTAAACATTGGGGTGCCTGTGTCCTCTCGATTTTTGTTTTTCCCAAGATATACGCCCATGAGTGCAAGTGCCCTATGCTCTGTAGCTCATTTTTTAGATGCTTTAGTAAACACAATACACTTCTCCAGAATGGCCGTTGGCAATATACATTTCCACTATAAGTCTCACAGGGCTCCCTCTTCTCGTTGCCCTGTCCTGCATTTCTGTTGTTTACGCTTTATGAGGATGGCTCTTCTGACTGATGCGAAGTGATATCTTTTGTAGTATTGACTTCCAGTGCCCACCTGTTTGGTTGGCTAAAAAAGTGTATGCCCTTTTCTTGAATATATACAGAAAAGAACGCATACACCCTTTTTGGCCAACTGCAATGTTGGCAATGTTCAGCTCCTTTTCTTGTGCTTAATGGCGAGTCCTTTCTACCTCCTCAAATCCCTTTCCTGCCATTCTCCCTTGCTTACAAGTCCTTTTCTCTGACTTTCCTCAAGACATTTTTCAGTGATGGATATTTTCAACTCTGCAGTTTTGTGAATTTTACTGCCCCTGAGTTCCATTGTTCAACTTGTGTTTATGGGAACTGGCCACAAAGCAGCGGGATTTCCTCAAGCCCTATATTGTTTCCATGGGCAACCCTAGCCTTTGGTCAATTCGTCTTCCTGATTGAAATTAGAGTGACATGTGCCTGATGAACACCTAGGACTTGTCTCTCATTGTTCCTCATCCTTCTGCTTCATCCTCTGGACAAATTCCAAACTGTACGCAACAGGATGTTGACAGTGCTGACATCTCCAAGTGGGGAGACTGTTAGTAAAGACGCTGGAGGGGTGAACCCGAGCACCAGGAGATGAGGAGATGAGATGCCTTTTCCAAACTCTTCCCGATCAGACGGTATACCATCCTCTGGGTGTGACAGACATGTTTTAGCAGTAGGAAGAGTCCCATTCATGTAAGGAGATCACCAGGGCTTTTTCAAAATCAGTGTCTCCCCGAAACCCAAACTGGGGAAGTTTTTAAGCTACGGCTACACATATGTTCATTAAGGGCCTTGGGAAGTAGGCAGAGTCCAAACTTTAGATGATTGAAGTCTTCAGGGTCAGAAGTACTCACCACCAGCTTCCCTTAGGTTACACTTTAACTGTCATTGATAGATGATGTCAATAAAAATATCTATTCTTTTCAGATTATTTCCCCTTATAGGTTATTGCAAAATGTTGAGCGTAGTTCCCTGTGTTATACAGTAGTTCCTTGTTGATGATCTGTTTTATACATAGCAGTGTGTATGTGTTAATCCCAAACTGTTAATTTATCCCTCCTCCCACCTTTCCCCTTTGGTAATAATAAATTATAAGATTTTATACTTCTCAGAAATGGGGGAGCTGAAAGAGAGGTATCATTTTCAATGGAAAAGCATTTAAAACAAGATTGAAGGTTTAACCAAGATTATTAGATGTACATCCTTGGAAAGAAATCACTTCATTTCTCTAATATTGACCTGACAAATAAGACAAACCTTTTCACTGAACTTGCTTATAATAAAGTGATGGAAATATCAAATGGAAGTGTTAGAAACATCTTATTTTACCCGAGCCTTATACACTGTTCTATGTTAACTACAGTTTGGCTCACACATCTGTTCATTGAGGTTACAATAGTCTCAATTTCTGTTACTGATCCTCCAGAGTGGACCCCAACAAGTGTCCCCCTGCCCAGTGTCATTGGGGCCAACAGATCGAGACTGAGTTTGGTTCACAAGCAAAGGAAACTTTATATTTTGATCAGAGAATGGAGAGGTGAGAGCATGCACTACCCCGTGGGCTGTGGGCTGGGCTGCTGTGTAGAGATCCTGTCAGAGTCAGTGGGAGGGAGGGAGGCGGCGGAGCTCTCGAGGGCCGGGTTGGCTGTAGCTCAGGCTCTATATCGTGGAGTCTGCACTGGGCCCCAGGAGCTGAGGTGTCGACCCAGCCATTCTGCACTAGGAAATCTGGTCTGAAGTGCCGGGTGTGGAACCTCTGCATGCGGGACCCTAGGAGCACGTGAAATTAGACAAAGCACAAAGGATAAAAAAGGTTAGACTTGACGTTATTGCCCAGATTCTATTTTTATCTCCCAGGGATTTTTAATGGGCTTTGCTGGGGACAAACCCCTCCTCTGCCTTTTGTCCCGTTCCTCATTCTTGGAGTGCTGAGGGTGCAGACCCTTCTTCTGTAACTGCTGAGTGCTGAGTTGGGAGCCCTCATACCCTGGGGCGAGGGTCAGAGCTTCTCCCCAGCAGCCTCCCGGTGACGTTGATTGTCCCCAGGACCCCTGCCTCCCTGCTCGTCCACCTGAGCACCAGCATTGGAAGTGTTATAGATTCTAATGACCTTTAAGGGTCCAGGAAAGAGATGTGCAGAGACGCTGTGGGGGCCGGTTTCACCCCGCCCCACATTTGTTTGGCCACCTTAGGCTGACCGTTTCTGCCAGCCTAGATGCTCTGACCAGTAGTCTGCGCTTTCTTCAATTAGGCCCCTGAATTAACGTACAAACAGCACCAGGTGTCAGAGCCCTGCCCGCTCAACTCCCAGACAGTCCAGGGTCAGTGGTGATCAAGGACCATGATGGCCACTGAGTCAACAGCCTTTTGAAGTAAACAGGAGTCCAGCCGGTCTTATTGGCCACCATCATCACGGTGTCTGTAGGCTTTTCTATGGTGACAGTGTGATATACGGTTCCCCCGCCAAGATTACTAGCTCCCCTCTGGGTGCAGTAAGTCCTGCAAGCAGTAGTCTACTCTTTTGGGACACACTCTTGTTGTTTTATGAGAGAAACTCCAGGTCAAGTGATGTTCACACGAGTCGTCATGGTGCCCTGTTGCCCCCGGTTATCTCTCTGGATGTTGGAGTTGGAGGGCCTCCTCACTCGAGGTCGGTGTGCCCACGGAGCGAACCCTGCAACTTCAGGGCATGGTTGGTGGTTAGGATCACCACGTGGGGTCCTTTTCCCTTAGGAGGGAGGTGGCCTTTTGGGCTGCTGATTTCCAGGTTTTTAGATACCGCCAGTATCTTGGCCAGATGTGGCAGTGGGCCAAGCCCCTTGGTGACCGTAGTTTATCCTACCTGGATGGCATTCTTGCATTGTTCCATTTCAAGTGGTCCCAGTTTTTGCACTAATTCTCCAATGGCGATTCACCTTTCACCGGGAATGTAAAGGTCAAAGGGTTTAGCTAAATTAGGGAGTTCCAGGGCAAGGGTCTGAATTGACTGCTCTTTCCATTCTTGAAAGGCCACTTCTGGATTCTATTCAAAAGGATCATCATCTTTTACTTTCAGTGTTTCATATAGAGGCCCAGCTAGTAGACTGTAGTTAGGGATCCAGAAGCAGCAAACCCTGGCCTCCCCAGGAACCCCTAAGCTGTCTTCTAGTTTTAGAAAGGGGTAAGGCTGAAAATGGTTTCTTCCCTTTCCTGGGATGGGCTTCTCCGACCTTCTGTGAGAATGAAGCCCAGGCAGGTCACCACAGTCTGTGATATTTGAGCTTTTTCTTGGACAACTTCTATCCTTTATTGGCTTGGTAGTTCAGAGGCCTCCTTAGTAGGGCTGGCGATCAGAATGTCGTCTGCATATTGAAGGAGGGTTTCCTTTTCCAGAGGTAGAACTTTTAGGTCTTTAGCTAAGCTTTCCCCAAAGATGGTGTGGGAATTTTTGCACCCTTGGGGCCAGACGGCCCGGAAGTATTGTTTTAGTTGTATGTTGAGTCCTGCCACTCACAAGCCAAAATTTCTTGTGACTCTGGGACTAATGGAATACAAAAGAAGGCATCATTGAAGACTAATACAGAATACCATGTCCTGGTGGTTGGTAGAATGACCAGCAGGGTGTAGGAATTAGGAGCAACTGGAGGTATATCCTCGGTGGCTTCACTGACTGTCCTGACATCCTTTACCAGGTCCCCAGCAGCCCATGGGGCTCTCGTGGTCAGACCAATCCCAGAATATGGAGCTCACCTGGGCAGGTACCCCACCCCCACCCCAGCCCACGGGGCTCTCGTGGTCAGGCCCCTCCCAGGATACAGAGCTACCCTTGCAGGTACAGTGGCAGGGCTGGGCACACAGGAACCGTGCACATAGCCCTCATTGCAGAGCACCCCCAGCTCACCTGTCGCTCAGAGCTGACACAGAGCACCTCAGAGCAGGACTTGAACTAACAAACAGCAGCTGCGACAGGTCTGTGACCCTGGGCATCACTCCGTGAGGCCTCCCTCCACCTGGTCTTCCAGAGACTTCCACTGCACCCGGGGCACCAGGCCTCTGTCTCCAACCACCACCCACCCCTCCTCTCCCTGACTCCTGGGTTCCTCTCATTAGGAGAGGGTTTTCTTGAAGTTGTCTCCCACTCATGGGCCAGATAAAATGATTAGAAAACAAGCCAAAGCTGCAGCCCCTTGTCTATCCTGACTCTCAGGAGCCCACACCTGTTCCTTGGACCTGGCCGGTTCAGCAAGTTCCATTTTCTGCAACTGTGAGCCCCTGAGGGGTGATGATTGGCTGACCTGGGCAGCCTTACGGTGCCAGCCAGCCCTCCCCAGGTGTGCCTGGGTTGAGATCAATATAAATACCACTCCAGGCAGCAAGAGCCCCTGCAGCCGTGCCTGACGCCATTTTCTCTGCCCTGTCAGCAGTCTCGGGGCTGGGCTGGTGGGAGGGAGTGAGAGGCCACGGCTTTGTGGGTGGCCCAGTGTGAGTGGGGTTCTGCTGGACTTTCTGCAGCAGTTGCCAGGCTGCCACCTGCTAAAGAAGAGGATATGTCACCCATACCTGCTGCTGGAATTTCTCCCTGGGCAGAGGTGAGGAAGGATAAAGGCAGTGGGGGCAGGGACAGGACGGGTATCTCAGGCAGGGCAATGGAAATCTTCCAGAAGAGCACCCAGGGCCAGGACCATCCTGGCTGGCCTGCAGGCACCAAGTCGGCCGGCATGCTGTCACTCGTGTGGCTCTATGGCCATTTCTCTGGGCTTTCAAGTCCTTGTATATATTCAGGTGTTTTACCTGGGACGGGTGGGAATAGTTCAGCAGCAACTGGCCTGGGGCTCAGCTCACGTTTACTCACAGATGCCTCGGCACGGTGCCCCAGCTTTGCAATGAGGACGCTTGTTGCGTGGGGGCTGCTGGCTGAATGGGAGACGATTCCCCACCACTGACCAACTTCAGAATTGTTTACAACTGGAGCAAGTGCCCTGATACGGTTTTCCTCTGTGTAACTGGTGGGTTCTGTGTTTTTTTCTCTTTTTCGTTTTTGGTTCAAGGTAGATTTTATTCCTCTTTTTTGTATTTACAGATATAAGCATGGAAATAATTTATTCATATAAATACATGTATGTGCAGGGAATAATTGTTTTTTCTGTTTTATTTTTTAAATTTTATTTCTTTTTAATTTTGAATTTTATTTTATATTTTTATACAGCAGGTTCTTATTGGTTATCTATTTTATACATATAAATGTATACATGCCAATCCCAGTCTCTCAACTCCTCCCACCACCACCCCCCCAACAGCTTTCCTCCCTTGTTGTCCATACGTTTGTTGTCTACATCTGTTGCTCTATTTATGCCTTGCAAAATGGTTAATCTGTACAGTTTTTCTAGGTTCCACATATATGCATGAATATACAAGATTTGTTTCTCTCTTTCTGACTTACTTCACTCTGTATGACAGTCTCTAGATCCATCGACGTCTCTACAAATGACCCAATTTCATTCCTTTTCATGGCTTAGTAATATTCCATTTTATATATGTACCACAGCTTTATGCATTCGTCTGTCTGTGGGCATTTAGGTTGCTTCCATTACCTCGATATTGTAAATAGTGACGCAATGAACATTGCGGTGAATGACTCTTTTTGATTTATGGTTTTGTCTGGGTATATGTCCAGTACTGGGATTGCTGTATCATATGGTAATTCTATTGTTAGTTTCTTAAGAAATTCCATATTGTTCTCCATAATGACTGTATCAATTTATATTCCCAACAATAGTGGAAGAGGGTTCCTTTTCGCCACACCCTTTCCAGCATTTTTTGTTTGTAGATTTTCTATGATGCCTATACTACCAGGTGTGAGGTGATACCTCATTGTTGAATCCATTTCATTGAGCAAGGGGTAGGTCTAGTCTATTACATATTTGGCTTATGGAACGGTATCTGTGCTAATTTCAAACTCTGCTTTTATGCAGCAACCCAACTCACCTTCCCCCTTAAGCAGGCATAAGTTGGTTTTTTAAACTTGACACCCTGTTCTGTTTTGTAATTCAGTTCATGTGTAGCCAAGTTCACATTCCGTGTATTAGTGATACCTTATGATGTTTCATTTTCTGTGCGACTTATTTCACTTAGAATCATCGTGCCTCAATCCACTCATTATGCTGGTAAGGGCCTGGTGACATAGATTTCATTGCTGAGTGGTATTCTGTTGTACATAAGTGCCGCAAATTCTTTATCCATTATTTGCTCTCTGGGATATTTAACTTGTGCCGTAGAAGAGATTCCTGTAAAAAGAGCCGTCCCAAATTTTGGGGTGGCTGTGTCTTTTGATTTTAATTTCCCTAAGTTATAGGACCATAAGTGGAAGTGCCCTAGGCTCTGTTGCTTTGTTTTTTAGATGTTTCAGGAAACACCATACACTTCTCCAGAGTGGCTGTTGGCAATTTACATCCCGCCCATCAGCATAACAAGGCTCCCAGTTCTCCATGGCCTGTCCTGCCTTTCTGGATTTTACACTTTTTTCAGATGGCCCTTTGGACCGGGGGGAAGTGAGACTTCATTGTAGTGCAGATTTCCTTTGCAAGCTTGCTTGGTTGGCCAAAAAGGGCGTATGCGTTTTTTCCTGAATATATTCAGGAAAAAACGCATACGCCCTTTTTGGCCAAGTGCATCATTGTGGACGTTCTGCCTCTTTTCCTATGCTTTCAATGCAATTCCAGTCTACCTCCTGAAATCGGTTTCCTGCAATTCTGCCCCGCATTCAAGTCCTCTTGGCAGCCTTACTTCAGTATATTTTTGGACGATAGCTGTCATTTATAACTCTGCAGGTTTGTGAATTACAGTGCCCCTGAGCTCCTTTCTTCAACTCACTTTCTTGTGAGCTGGCCGCAACACCGCAGGATGGCTTCAGGCCCTAATCTGGTTCCGGCACGGCACGCTGAGCCTTTGGTTATTTCCTCTTTCTGGTGGGAAATGAGAGTTAAATTTGCCCGTCCACACACCTCCAGCTAGTCTCTCATTGGTCCTCGCTATTCCTGTTCATCTTCCGCAGAAATTGCAAACTGGGCCAAACAGGAGGTTAAAGGCGCTGACTCTCCAAGTGGGGAGAGTGTTAGTAAAGCGTCTGGAATGTTGCACCCGAGTACCAGGGGAGGAAAACTGAGACATATTTGAACACGTCTCCCGTTCACACGGTTGATCATACTCTGGGTTCCACATGCATGTTTTAGCTGAAGGAAGAATACCTTAAACCTTGAGAGTTGAGACCCGTGTAATGGGTACCATGCAATATGACTTCAAATGGTCTTCATTTGCTCACCGAACCTCTCCAATCCTATCACTGCTGCGTTTATGCCCCTGTACACATGCTTGATTCTCTTTCGGAGACATAGCAATCCATAGGTTTTAAGATACTTACTAGTCAGGTACATTCTTAGGCGTTTAATATGCGGTGTTGAGTCCATTTCGTTGAGCAAGGAGTAGCTCTTGTCTATTCCATATTTGGCTTAAGGAACTTTATCTGTGCTCATTTCAATCTCTGGTTTTATGCAGCACCCCAACTCACCTTTCCCCTTAAGCAAGCATAAGTTGGTTTTCTAAATTTGTGACCCTGTTCTGTTCTGTAATTCAGTTCCTGTGTAGCCAAGTTTACATTCCGTGTATTACTGATATCTTATGATGTTTCTTTTTCTGTGTGCCTTATTTCAGTTAGAATCATCATTCCTGAATCCACTCATTGTGCTGCTAAGGACCTGATGACATAGATTTCATTGCTGAGTGATATTGCTTTGTAAGTAAATACCACAGCTTCTTTATCCATTTCTCACTTTCTGTGATGTTGAACTTGTACTGTAAACGAGGTTCTTGTAAACAGAGGCGTCCCAAACTTTGGGGTGGCTGTGTCTTTTTGATTTTAATTTCCCTAATCTATAGGACCATAAGTGGAAGTGCCCTAGGCTCTGTTGCTTTGTTTTTTAGATGTTTCAGGAAACACCATACACTTCTCCCGAGTGTCTGTTTGCAATTTACATCCCGCCCATCAGCATAAGAAGGCTCCCAGTTCTCCATGGCCTGTCCTGCCTTTCTGGAGTTTACACATTTTTCAGATGGCCCTTTTGACCGGGGGGAAGTGAGACTTCATTGTAGTGCAGATTTCCTTTGCAAGCTTGCTTGGTTGGCCAAAAAGGGCGTATGCGTTTTTTCCTGAATATATTCAGGAAAAAACGCATACGCCCTTTTTGGCCAAGTGCATCATTGTGGACGTTCTGCCTCTTTTCCTATGCTTTCAATGCAATTCCAGTCTACCTCCTGAAATCGGTTTCCTGCAATTCTGCCCCGCTTTCAAGTCCTCTTGGCAGCCTTACTTCAGTATATTTTTGGACGATAGCTATCATTTATAACTCTGCAGGTTTGTGAATTACAGTGCCCCTGAGCTCCTTTCTTCAACTCGCTTTCTTTTGAGCTGGCCGCAACACCGCAGGATGGCTTCAGGCCCTAATCTGGTTCTGGCACGGCACGCTGAGCCTTTAGTTATTTCCTCTTCCTGGTGGGAAATGAGAGTTAAATTTGCCCGTCCAGACACCTCCAGCTAGTCTCTCATTGGTTCTCGCTATTCCTGTTCATCTTCCGCAGAAATTGCAAACTGGGCCAAACAGGAGGTTAAAGGCGCTGACTCTCCAAGTGGGGAGAGTGTTAGTAAAGCGTCTGGAATGTTGCACCCGAGTACCAGGGGAGGAAAACTGAGACATATTTGAACACGTCTCCCGTTCACACGGTTGATCATACTCTGGGTTCCACATGCATGTTTTAGCTGAAGGAAGAATACCTTAAACCTGGAGAGTTAAGACCCGTGTAATGGGTACCATGCAATATGACTTCAAAGGGTCTTCATTTGCTCACCGAACCTCTCCAATCCTATCACTGCTGCGTTTATGCCCCTGTACACACGCTTGATTCTCTTTCGGAGACATAGCAATCCATAGGTTTTCAGATACTTACAAGTCAGGTACATTCTTTAGGCGTTTAATATGGGGTGTTGAGTCCATTTCATTGAGCAAGGAGTAGCTCTTGTCTATTACATATTTGGCTTAAGGAACTTTATCTGTGCTCATTTCAATCTCTGGTTTTATGCAGCACCCCAACTCACCTTTCCCCTTAAGCAAGCATAAGTTGGTTTTCCAAATTTGAGACCCTGTTCTGTTCTGTAATTCAGTTCCCGTGTAGCCAAGTTTACATTCCATGTATTACTGATATCTTATGATGTTTCTATTTCTGTGTGCCTTATTTCAGTTAGAATCATCATACCTGAATCCACTCATTGTGCTGCTAAGGGCCTGATGACATAGATTTCATTGCTGAGTGATATTGCTTTGTAAGTAAATACCACAACTTCTTTATCCATTTCTCACTTTCTGCGATGTTGAACTTCTACTGTAAACGAGGTTCTTGTAAACAGAGGCGTCCCAAACTTTGGGGTGGCTGTGTCTTTTTGATTTTAATTTCCCTAAGCTATAGGACCATAAGTGGAAGTGCCCTAGGCTCTGTTGCTTTGTTTTTTAGATGTTTCAGGAAACACCATACACTTCTCCCAAGTGTCTGTTGGCAATTTACATCCCACCCATCAGCATAACAAGGCTCCCAGTTCTCCATGGCCTGTCCTGCCTTTCTCGATTTTACACTTTTTTCTGATGGCCCTTTTGACCGGGGGGAAGTGAGACTTCATTGTAGTGCAGATTTCCTTTGCAAGCTTGCTTGGTTGGCCAAAAAGGGCGTATGCGTTTTTTCCTGAATATATTCAGGAAAAAACGTACACGCCCTTTTTGGCCAAGTGCATCATTGTGGACGTTCTGCCTCTTTTCCTATGCTTTCAATGCAATTCCAGTCTACCTCCTGAAATCGGTTTCCTGAAATTCTGCCCCGCTTTCAAGTCCTCTTGGCAACCTTACTTCGTATATTTTTGGACAATAGCTGTCATTTATAACTCTGCAGGTTTGTGAATTACAGTGCCCCTGAGCTCCTTTCTTCAACTCGCTTTCTTTTGAGCTGGCCACAACACCGCAGGATGGCTTCAGGCCCTAATCTGGTTCCGGCACGGCACGCTGAGCCTTTGGTTATTTCCTCTTCCTGGTGGGAAATGAGAGTTAAATTTGCCCGTCCAGACACCTCCAGCTAGTCTCTCATTGGTTCTCCCTATTCCTGTTCATCTTCCGCAGAAATTGCAAACTGGGCCAAACAGGAGGTTAAAGGTGCTGACTCTCCAAGTGGAGAGAGTGTTAGTAAAGCGTCTGGAATGTTGCACCCGAGTACCAGTGGAGGAAAACTGAGACATATTTGAACACGTCTCCCATTCACATGGTTGATCATACTGTGGGTTCCACATGCATGTTTTAGCTGAAGGAAGAATACCTTAAACCTGTAGAGTTGAGACCCGTGTAATGGGTACCATGCAATATGACTTCAAAGGGTCTTCATTTGCTCACCGAACCTCTCCAGTCCTATCACTGCTGCGTTTATGCCCCTGTACACACGCTTTATTCTCTTTTGGAGACATAGCAATCCATAGGTTTTAAGATACTTACTAGTCAGGTACATTCTTAGGCGTTTAATATGGGGTGTTGAGTCCATTTCGTTGAGCAAGGAGTAGCTCTTGTCTGTACCATATTTGGCTTAAGGAACTTTATCTGTGCTCATTTCAATCTCTGGTTTTATGCAGCACCCCAACTCACCTTTCCCCTTAAGCAAGCATAAGTTGGTTTTCTAAATTTGAGACCCTGTTCTGTTTTGGAATTCAGTTCCTGTGTAGCCAAGTTTACATTCCGTGTATTAGTGATATCTTATGATGTTTCTTTTTCTGTGTGACTTATTTCAGTTAGAATCATCGTACCTGAATCCACTCATTATGCTGCTACGGGCCTGATGACATAGATTTCATTGCTGAGTGATACTGCATTGTACGTATGTACCACAAGTATTTTATCCATTTTTCACTTTCTGTGATATTGAACTTGTATGGTAAACGAGGTTCTTGTAAACAGAGGCATCCCAAACATTGGGGTGGCTGTGTCTTTTTGATTTTAATTTCCCTAAACTGTAGGACCATAAATGGAAGTGCCCTAGGCTCTGTTGCTTTGTTTTTTAGATGTTTCAGGAAACACCATACACTTCTCCCGAGTGGCTGTTGGTAATTTACATCCCGCCCATCAGCAAAACAAGGCTCCCAGTTCTCCATGGCCTGTCCTGCCTTTCTGGATTTTACACTTTTTTCAGATGGCCCTTTTGACCGGGGGGAAGTGAGACTTCATTGTAGTGCAGATTTCCTTTGCAAGCTTGCTTCGTTGGCCAAAAAGGGCGTATGCGTTTTATCCTGAATATATTCAGGAAAAAACGCATACGCCCTTTTTGGCCAAGTGCATCATTGTGGACGTTCTGCCTCTTTTCCTATGCTTTCAATGCAATTCCAGTCTACCTCTTGAAATCGGTTTCCTGCAATTCTGCCCCGCTTTCAAGTCCTCTTGGCAACCTTACTTCCGTATATTTTTGGAAGATAGCTGTCATTTGTAACTCTGCAGGTTTGTGAATTACAGTGCCCCTGAGCTCCTTTCTTCAACTCGCTTTCTTTTGAGCTGGCCGCAACACCGCAGGATGGCTTCAGGCCCTAATCTTGTTCCGGCACGGCACGCTGAGCCTTTGGTTATTTCCTCTTCCTGGTGGGAAATGAGAGTTAAATTTGCCCGTCCAGACACCTCCAGCTAGTCTCTCATTGGTTCTCGCTATTCCTGTTCATCTTCCGCAGAAATTGCAAACTGGGCCAAACAGGAGGTTAAAGGCGCTGACACTCAAGTGGGGAGAGTGTTAGTAAAGCGTCTGGAATGTTGCACCCGAGTACCAGGGGAGGAAAACTGAGACATATTTGAACACGTCTCCCGTTCACACGGTTGATCATACTCTGGGTTCCACATGCATGTTTCAGCTGAAGGAAGTATACCTTAAACCTGGAGAGTTGAGACCCTTGGCATGGGTAACATGCATTATGACTTCAAAGGGTCTTCATTTGCTCACCGAACCTCTCCAATCCTATCACTGCTGCGTTTATGCCCCTGTACACACGCTTGATTCTCTTTTGGAGACATAGCAATCCATAGGTTTTAAGATACTTACTAGTCAGGTACATTCTTAGGCGTTTAATATGGGGTGTTGAGTCCATTTCGTTGAGCAAGGAGTAGCTCTTGTCTATTCCATATTTGGCTTAAGGAACTTTATCTGTGCTCATTTCAATCTCTGGTTTTATGCAGCACCCCAACTCACCTTTTCCTTTAAGCAAGCATAAGTTGGTTTTCTCAGTTTGAGACCCTGTTCTGTTTTGGAATTCAGTTCCTGTGTAGCCAAGTTTACATTCCGTGTATTAGTGATATCTTATGATGTTTCTTTTTCTGTGTGACTTATTTCAGTTAGAATCATCGTACCTGAATCCACTCATTATGCTGCTACGGGCCTGATGACATAGATTTCATTGCTGAGTGATACTGCATTGTACGTATGTACCACAAGTATTTTATCCATTTTTCACTTTCTGTGATATTGAACTTGTATGGTAAACGAGGTTCTTGTAAGCAGAGCCATCCCAAACATTGGGGTGGCTGTGTCTTTTTGATTTTAATTTCCCTAAGCTATAGGACCATAAGTGGAAGTGCCCTAGGCTCTGTTGCTTTGTTTTTTAGATGTTTCAGGAAACACCATACACTTCTCCCGAGTGTCTGTTGGCAATTTACATCCCGCCCATCAGCATAACAAGGCTCCCAGTTCTCCATGGCCTGTCCTGCCTTTCTGGATTTTACACTTTTTGCAGATGGCCCTTTTGACCGGGGGGGAAGTGAGACTTCATTGTAGTGCAGATTTCCTTTGCAAGCTTGCTTGGTTGGTCAAAAAGGGCGTATGCGTTTTTTCCTGAATATATTCAGGAAAAAACGCATACGCCCTTTTTGGCCAAGTGCATCATTCTGGACGTTCTGCCTCTTTTCCTATGCTTTCAATGCAATTCCAGTCTACCTCCTGAAATCGGTTTCCTGCAATTCTGCCCCGCTTTCAAGTCCTCTTGGCAGCCTTACCTCAGTATATTTTTGGACGATAGCTGTCATTTATAACTCTGCAGGTTTGTGAATTACAGTGCCCCTGAGCTCCTTTCTTCAACTCGCTTTCTTGTGAACTGGCCGCAACACCGCAGGATGGCTTCAGGCCCTAATCTGGTTCCGGCACGGCACGTTGAGCCTTTGGTTATTTCCTCTTCCTGGTGGGAAATGAGAGTTAAATTTGCCCGTCCAGACACCTCCAGCTAGTCTCTCATTGGTTCTCCCTATTCCTGTTCATCTTCCGCAGAAATTGCAAACTGGGCCAAACAGGAGGTTAAAGGTGCTGACTCTCCAAGTGGGGAGAGTGTTAGTAAAGCGTCTGGAATGTTGCACCCGAGTACCAGGGGAGGAAAACTGAGACATATTTGAACACGTCTCCCGTTCACATGGTTGATCATACTCTGGGTTCCACATGCATGTTTTAGCTGAAGGAAGAATACCTTAAACCTGAAGAGTTGAGACCCGTATAATGGGTGCCATGCAATATGATTTCAAAGGGTCTTCATTTGCTCACCGAACCTCTCCAATCCTATCACTGCTGCGTTTATGCCCCTGTACACACGCTTGATTCTCTTTTGGAGACATAGCAATCCATAGGTTTTAAGATACTTACTAGTCAGGTACATTCTTAGGCGTTTAATATGGGGTGTTGAGTCCATTTCGTTGAGCAAGGAGTAGCTCTTGTCTATTCCATATTTGGCTTAAGGAAATTTATCTGTGCTCATTTCAATCTCTGGTTTTATGCAGCACCCCAACTCACCTTTCCCCTTAAGCAAGCATAAGTTGGTTTTCTAAATTTGAGACATTGTTCTGTTTTGGAATTCTGTTCCTGTGTAGCCAAGTTTACATTCCGTGTATTAGTGATATCTTATGATGTTTCTTTTTCTGTGTGACTTATTTCAGTTAGAATCATCGTACCGGAATCCACTCATTATGCTGCTACAGGCCTGATGACATAGATTTCATTGCTGAGTGATACTGCATTGTACGTAAGTACCACAATTTCTTTATCCATTTTTCAATTTCTGTGATATTGAACTTGTACGGTAAACGAGGTTCTTGTAAACAGAGGCGTCCCAAACTTTGGGGTGGCTGTGTCTTTTTGATTTTAATTTCTTTAAGCTATAGGACCATAAGTGGAAGTGCCCTAGGCTCTGTTGCTTTGTTTTTTAGATGTTTCAGGAAACACCATACACTTCTCCCGAGTGGTTGTTGGCAATTTACATCCCGCCCATCAGCATAACAAGGCTCCCAGTTCTCCATGGCCTGTCCTGCCTTTCTGGATTTTACACTTTTTTCAGATGGCCCTTTTGACCGGGGGGAAGTGAGACTTCATTGTAGTGCAGATTTCCTTTGCAAGCTTGCTTGGTTGGCCAAAAAGGGCGTATGCGTTTTTTCCTGAATATATTCAGGAAAAAACGCATATGCCCTTTTTGGCCAAGTGCATCATTGTGGACGTTCTGCCTCTTTTCCTATGCTTTCAATACAATTCCAGCCTACCTCCTGAAATCGGTTTCCTGCAATTCTGCCCCGCTTTCATGTCCTCTTGGCAGCCTTACTTCAGTATATTTTTGGACGATAGCTGTCATTTATAACTCTGCAGGTTTGTGAATTACAGTGCCCCTGAGCTCCTTTTTCAACTCGCTTACTTTTGAGCTAGCCGCAACACAGCAGGATGGCTTCAGGCCCTAATTTGGTTCTGGCACGCCACTCTGAGCCTTTGGTTATTTCCTCTTCCTGGTGGGAAATGAGAGTTAAATTTGCTCGACCAGACACCTCCAGCTAGTCTCTCATTGGTTCTCCCTATTCCTGTTCATCTTCCGCAGAAATTGCAAACTGGGCCAAACAGGAGGTTAAAGGCGCTGACTCTCCAAGTGGGGAGAGTGTTAGTAAAGCATCTGGAATGTTGCACCCGAGTACCAGGGGAGGAAAACTGAGACATATTTGAACACATCTCCCGATCACATGGTTGATCATACTCTAGGTTCCACATGCATGTTTTAGCTGAAGGAAGAATACCTTAAACCTGGGTAGTTGAAACCCGTGGAATGGGTACCATGCAATATGACTTCAAAGGGTCTTCATTTGCTCACCGAACCTCTCCAATCCTATCACTGCTGCGTTTATGCCCCTGTACACATGCTTGATTCTCTTTCGGAGACATAGCAATCCATAGGTTTTAAGATACTTACTAGTCAGGTACCTTCTTAGGCGTTTAATGTGCGGTGTTGAGTCCATTTCGTTGAGCAAGGAGTAGCTCTTGTCTATTCCATATTTGGTTTAAGGAACTTTATCTGTGCTCATTTCAATCTCTGGTTTTATGCAGCACCCCAACTCACCTTTCCCCTTAAGCAAGCATAAGTTGGTTTTCTAAATTTGAGACCCTGTTCTGTTCTGTAATTCAGTTCCTGTGTAGCCAAGTTTACATTCCGTGTATTACTGATATCTTATGATGTTTCTTTTTCTGTGTGACTTATTTCAGTTAGAGTCATCATACCTGAATCCACTCATTGTGCTGCTAAGGGCCTGATGACATTGATTTCATTGCTGAGTGATACTGCATTGTACGTAAGTACCACAAGTTCTTTATCCATTTTTCACTTTCTGTGATATTGAACTTGTACGGTAAACTAGGTTCTTGTAAACAGAGCTGTCCCAAACTTTGGGGTGGCTGTGTCTTTTTGATTTTAATTTCCCTAAGCTATAGGACCATAAGTGGAAGTGCCCTAGGCTCTGTTGCTTTGTTTTTTAGATGTTTCAGGAAACACCATAACTTCTCCGGAGTGTCTGTTGGCAATTTACATCCCGCCCATCAGCATAACAAGGCTCCCAGTTCTCCATGGCCTGTCCTGCCTTTCTGGATTTTACACTTTTTTCAGATGGCCCTTTTGACCGGGGGGAAGTGAGACTTCATTGTAGTGCAGATTTCCTTTGCAAGCTTGCTTGGTTGCCCAAAAAGGGCGTGTGCGTTTTTTCCTGAATATATTCAGGAAAAAACGCATACGCCCTTTTAGGCCAAGTGCATCATTGTGGACGTTCTGCCTCTTTTCCTATGCTTTCAATGCAATTCCAGTCTACCTCCTGAAATCGGTTTCCTGCAATTCTGCCCCGCTTTCAAGTCCTCTTGGCAGCCTTACTTCAGTATATTTTTGGACGATAGCTTTCATTTATAACTCTGCAGTTTTGTGAATTACAGTGCCCCTGAGCTCCTTTCTTCAACTCGCTTTCTTTTGAGCTGGCCGCAACACCGCAGGATGGCTTCAGGCCCTAATCTGGTTCCGGCATGGCACGATGAGCCTTTGGTTATTTCCTCTTCCTGGTGGGAAATGAGAGTTAAATTTGCCCGTCCAGACACCTCGAGCTAGTCTCTCATTGGTTCTCGCTATTCCTGTTCATTTTCCACAGGAATTGCAAACTGGGCCAAACAGGAGGTTAAAGGGACTGACTCTCCAAGTCGGGAGAGTGTTACTAAAGCGTCTGGAATGTTGCACCCGAGTACCAGGCGAGGAAAACTGAGACATATTTGAACACGTCTCCCATTCACACGGTTGATCATACTCTGGGTTCCACATGCATGTTTTTGCTGAAGGAAGAATACCTTAAACCTGGAGAGTTGAGACCCGTGTAATGGGTACCATGCAATATGACTTCAAAGGGTCTTCGTTTGCTCACCGAACCTCTCCAATCCTATCACTGCTGCGTTTATGCCCCTGTACACACGCTTGATTCTCTTTTGGAGACATAGCAATCCATAGGTTTTAAGATACTTACTAGTCAGGTACATTCTTAGGCGTTTAATATGGGGTGTTGAGTCCATTTCGTTGAGCAAGGAGTAGCTCTTGTCTATTCCATATTTGGCTTAAGGAACTTTATCTGTGCTCATTTCAATCTCTGGTTTTATGCAGCACCCCAACTCACCTTTCCCCTTAAGCAAGCATAAGTTGGTTTTCTAAATTTGAGACCCTGTTCTGTTTTGGAATTCAGTTCCTGTGTAGCCAAGTTTACATTCCATGTATTAGTGATATCTTATGATGTTTCTTTTTCTGTGTGACTTATTTAAGTTAGAATCATCGTACCTGAATCCACTCATTATGCTGCTACGGGCCTGATGACATAGATTTCATTGCTGAGTGATACTGCATTGTACGTAAGTACCACAAGTTCTTTATCCATTTTTCACTTTCTGTGATATTGAACTTGTACGGTAAACGAGGTTCTTGTAAACAGAGGCGTCCCAAATTTGGGGTGGCTGTGTCTTTTTCATTTTAATTTCCCTAAGCTATAGGACCATAAGTGGAAGTGCCCTAGGCTCTGTTGCTTTGTTTTTTCGATGTTTCAGGAAACACCATACACTTCTCCCGAGTGTGTGTTGGCAATTTACATCCCGCCCATCAGCATAACAAGGCTCCCAGTTCTCCATGGCCTGTCCTGCCTTTCTGGATTTTACACTTTTTTCAGATGGCCCTTTTGTCCGGGGGGAAATGAGACTTCATTGTAGTGCAGATTTCCTTTGCAAGTTTGCTTGGTTGGCCAAAAAGGGCGTATGCGTTTTTTCCTGAATATATTCAGGAAAAATCGCATACGCCCTTTTTGGCCAAGTGCATCATTGTGGACGTTCTGCCTCTTTCCCTATGCTTTTAATGCAATTCCAGTCTACCTCCTGAAATCGGTTTCCTGCAATTCTGCCCCGCTTTCAAGTCCGCTTGGCAGCCTTACTTCAGTATATTTTTGGACGATAGCTGTCATTTATAGTTCTGCAGGTTTGTGAATTACAGGGCCCCTGAGCTCCTTTCTTCAACTCGCTTTCTTTTGAGCTGGCCGCAACACCGCAGGATGGCTTCAGGCCCTAATCTGGTTCCGGCACGCCACGCTGAGCCTTTGGTTAATTCCTCTTCCTGGTGGGAAATGAGAGTTAAATTTGCCCGTCCAGACACGTCCAGCTAGTCTCTCATTGGTTCTCCCTATTCCTGTTCATCTTCCGCAGAAATTGCAAACTGGGCCAAACAGGAAGTTAAATGCCCTGACTCTCCAAGTGGGGAGAGTGTTAGTAAAGCGTCTGGAATGTTGCACCCGAGTACCAGGGGAGGAAAACTGAGACATATTTGAACACATCTCCCGTTCACACGGTTGATCATACTCTGGGTTCCACATGCATGTTTTAGCTGAAGGAAGAATACCTTAAACCTGGGTAGTTGAGACCCGTGGAATGGGTACCATGCAATATGACTTCAAAGGGTCTTCATTTGCTCACCGAACCTCTCCAATCCTATCACTGCTGCGTTTATGCCCCTGTACACACGCTTGATTCTCTTTTGGAGACATAGCAATCCATAGGTTTTAAGATACTTACTAGTCAGGTACATTCTTAGGCGTTTAATATGGGGTGTTGGGTCCATTTCGTTGAGCAAGGAGTAGCTCTTGTCTATTTCATATTTGGCTTAAGGAACTTTATCTGTGCTCATTTCAATCTCTGGTTTTATGCAGCACCCCAACTCACCTTTCCCCTTAAGCAAGCATATGGTGGTTTTCTAAATTTGAGACCATGTTCTGTTCTGTAATTCAGTTCCTGTGTAGCCAAGTTTACATTCCGTGTATTACTGATATCTTATGATATTTCTTCTTCTGTGTGACTTATTTCAGTTAGAATCATCATACCTGAATCCACTCATTGTGCTGCTAAGGGCCTGATGATAGATTTCATTGCTGAGTGATATTGCTTTGTAAGTAAATACCACAACTTCTTTATCCATTTTTTACTTTCTGCGATGTTGAAATTGTACTGTAAACGAGGTTCTTGTAAACAGAGGCGTCCCAAACTTTGGGGTGGCTGTGTTTTTTTGATTTTAATTTCCCTAAGCTATAGGACCATAAGTGGAAGTGCCCTAGGCTCTGTTGCTTTGTTTTTTAGATGTTTCAGGAAACACCATACACTTCTCCCGAGTGTCTGTTGGCAATTTACATCCCGCCCATCAGCATAACAAGGCTCCCAGTTCTCCATGGCCTGTCCTGCCTTTCTGGATTTTACACTTTTCTCAGATGGCCCTTTTGACCGGGGGGAAGTGAGACTTCATTGTAGTGCAGATTTGCTTTGCAAGCTTGCTTGTTTGGCCAAAAAGGGCGTATGCGTTTTTTCCTGAATATATTCAGGAAAAAACGCATACGCCCTTTTTGGCCAAGTGCATCATTGTGGACGTTCTGCCTCTTATCCTATGCTTTCAATGCAATTCCAGTCTACCTCCTGAAATCGGTTTCCTGCAATTCTGCCCCGCTTTCAAGTCCTCTTGGCAGCCTTACTTCAGTATATTTTTGGACGATAGCTGTCATTTATAACTCTGCAGGTTTGTGAATTACAGTGCCCCTGAGCTCCTTTCTTCAACTCGCTTTCTTTTGAGCTGGCCGAAACACCGCAGGATGGCTTCAGGCCCTAATCTGGTTCCGGCACGCCACACTGAGCCTTTGGTTTTTCCTCTTCCTGGTGGGAAATGAGAGTTAAATTTGCCCGTCCAGACACCTCCAGCTAGTCTCTCATTGGTTCTCCCTATTCCTGTTCATTTTCCGTAGAAATTGCAAACTGGGCCAAACAGGAGGTTAAAGGCGCTGACTCTCCAAGTGGGGAGAGTGTTAGTAAAGCATCTGGAATGTTGCACCCGAGTACCAGGGTACGAAAACTGAGAAATATTTGAACACGTCTCCCGATCACATCGTTGATTATACTCTAGGTTCCACATGCATGTTTTAGCTGAAGGAAGAATACCTTAAACCTGGGTAGTTGAAACCCGTGGAATGGGTACCATGCAATATGACTTCAAAGGGTCTTCATTTGCTCACCGAACCTCTCCAATCCTATCACTGCTGCGTTTATGCCCCTGTACACACGCTTGATTGTCTTTTGGAGACATAGCAATCCATAGGTTTTAAGATACTTACTAGTCAGGTACATTCTTAGGCGTTTAATATGGGGAGTTGAGTCCATTTCGTTGAGCAAGGAGTAGCTCTTGTCTATTCCGTATTTGGCTTAAGGAACTTTATCTGTGCTCATTTCAATCTCTGCTTTTATGCAGCACCCCAACTCACCTTTCCCCTTAAGCAAGCATAAGTTGGTTTTCTAAATTTGAGACCCTGTTCTGTTTTGGAATTCAGTTCCTGTGTAGCCAAGTTTACATTCCGTGTATTAGTGATATCTTCTGATGTTTCTTTTTCTGTGTGATTTATTTCAGTTAGAATCATCGTACCTGAATCCACTCATTATGCTGCTACGGGCCTGATGACATAGATTTCATTGCTGAGTGATACTGCATTGTACGTAAGTACCACAAGTTCTTTATCCATTTTTCACTTTCTGTGATATTGAACTTGTACGGTACACGAGGTTCTTGTAAACAGAGGCGTCCCAAAATTTGGGGTGGCTGTGTCTTTTTGATTTTAATTTCCCTAAGCTATAGGACCATAAGTGGAAGTGCCCTAGGCTCTGTTGCTTTGTTTTTTAGATGTTTCAGGAAACACCATACACTTCTCCCGAGTGTCTGTTGGCAATTTACATCCCGCCCATCAGCATAACAAGGCTCCCAGTTCTCCATGGCCTGTCCTGCCTTTCTGGATTTTACACTTTTTTCAGATGGCCCTTTTGACCTGGGGGAAGTGAGACTTCATTGTAGTGCAGATTTCCTTTGCAAGCTTGCTTGGTTGGCCAAAAAGGGCGTATGCGTTTTTTCCTGAATATATTCAGGAAAAAACGCATACGCCCTTTTTGGCCAAGTGCATCATTGTGGACGTTCTGCCTCTTTTCCTATGCTTTCAATGCAATTCCAGTCTACCTCCTGAAATCGGTGTCCTGCAATTCTGCCCCGCTTTCAAGTCCTCTTGGCAGCCTTACTTCAGTATATTTTTGGACGATAGCTGTCATTTATAACTCTGCAGGTTTGTGAATTACAGTGCCCCCTAGCTCCTTTCTTCAACTCGCTTTCTTGTGAGCTGGCCGCAACACCGCAGGATGGCTTCAGGCCCTAATCTGGTTCCGGCACGGCACGCTGAGCCTTTGGTTATTTCCTCTTCCTGCTGGGAAATGAGAGTTAAATTTGCCCGTCCAGACACCTCCAGCTAGTGTCTCATTGGTTTTCCCTATTCCTGTTCATCTTCCGCAGAAATTGCAAACTGGGCCAAACAGAAGTTTAAAGGTGCTGACTCTCCAAGTGGGGAGAGTG
Organism: Stenella coeruleoalba; assembly: GCF_951394435.1. Lineage (NCBI taxonomy): Eukaryota > Metazoa > Chordata > Mammalia > Artiodactyla > Delphinidae > Stenella > Stenella coeruleoalba. Next base: position 1,261,101 of record NW_027646368.1, read on the forward strand.
TTAGTAAAGCGTCTGGAATCTTGCACCCGAGTACCAGGGGAGGAAAACTGAGACATATTTGAACACGTCTCCCGTTCACACGGTTGATCATACTCTGGGTTCCACATGCATGTTTTAGCTGAAGGAAGAATACCTTAAACCTGGAGAGTTGAGACCCGTGGAATGGGTACCATGCAATATGACTTCAAAGGGTCTTCATTTGCTCACCGAACCTCTCCAATCCTATCACTGCTGCGTTTATTCCACTGTACACACGCTTGATTCTCTTTCGGAGACATAGCAATCCATAGCTTTTAAGATACTTACTAGTCAGGTACATTCTTAGGCGTTTAATATGCGGTGTTGAGTCCATTTCGTTGAACAAGGAGTAGCTCTTGTCTATTCCATATTTGGCTTAAGGAACTTTATCTGTGCTCATTTCAATCTCTGCTTTTATGCAGCACCCCACCTCACCTTTCCCCTTAAGCAAGCATAAGTTGGTTTTCTAAATTTGAGACCCTGTTCTGTTTTGGAATTCAGTTCCTGTGTAGCCAAGTTTACATTCCGTGTATTAGTGATATCTTCTGATGTTTCTTTTTCTGTGTGATTTATTTCAGTTAGAATCATCGTACCTGAATCCACTCATTATGCTGCTACGGGCCTGATGACATAGATTTCATTGCTGAGTGATACTGCATTGTACGTAAGTACCACAAGTTCTTTATCCATTTTTTACTTTCTGCGATGTTGAAATTGTACTGTAAACGAGGTTCTTGTAAACAGAGGCGTCCCAAACTTTGGGGTGGCTGTGTCTTTTTGATTTTAATTTCCCTAAGCTATAGGACCATAAGTGGAAGTGCCCTAGGCTCTGTTGCTTTGTTTTTTAGATGTTTCAGGAAACACCATACACTTCTCCCGAGTGTCTGTTGGCAATTTACATCCCGCCCATCAGCATAACAAGGCTCCCAGTTCTCCATGGCCTGTCCTGCCTTTCTGGATTTTACACTTTTTTCAGATGGCCCTTTTGACCGGGGTGAAGTGAGACTTCATTGTAGTGCAGATTTCCTTTGCAAGTTTGCTTGGTTGGCCAAAAAGGGCGTATGCGTTTTTTCCTGAATATATTGAGGAAAAAACGCATACGCCCTTTTTGGCCAAGTGCATCATTGTGGACGTTCTGCCTCTTTTCCTATGCTTTCAATGCAATTCCAGTCTACCTCCTGAAATCGGTTTCCTGCAATTCTGCCCCGCTTTCAAGTCCTCTTGGCAGCCTTACTTCAGTATATTTTTGGACGATAGCTGTCATTTATAACTCTGCAGGTTTGTGAATTACAGTGCCCCTGAGCTCCTTTCTTCAACTCGCTTTCTTTTGAGCTGGCCGCAACACCGCAGGATGGCTTCAGGCCCTAATCTGGTTCCGGCACAGCACGCTGAGCCTTTGGTTATTTCCTCTTCCTGTTGGGAAATGAGAGTTAAATTTGCCCGATGAGACACGTCCAGCTAGTCTCTCATTGGTTCTCCCTATTCCTGTTCATCTTCCGCAGAAATTGCAAACTGGGCCAAACAGGAGTTTAAAGGCGCTGACTCTCCAAGTGGGGAAAGTGTTAGTAAAGCGTCTGGAATGTTGCACCCGAGCACCAGGGGAGGAAAACTGAGACATATTTGAACACGTCTCCCGTTCACACGGTTGATCATACTCTGGGTTCCACATGCATGTTTTAGCTGAAGGAAGAATACCTTAAACCTGGAGAGTTGAGACCCGTGGAATGGGTACCATGCAATATGACTTCAAAGGGTCTTCATTTGCTCACCGAACCTCTCCAATCCTATCACTGCTGCGTTTATGCCCCTGTACACACGCTTGATTCTCTTTTGGAGACATAGCAATCCATCGGTTTTAAGATACTTACTAGTCAGGTACATTCTTAGGCGTTTAATATGGGGTGTTGAGTCCATTTCGTTGAGCAAGGAGTAGCTCTTGTCTATTCCATATTTGGCTTAAGGAACTTTATCTGTGCTCATTTCAATCTCTGGTTTTATGCAGCACCCCAACTCACCTTTACCCTTAAGCAAGCATAAGTTGGTTTTCTAAATATGAGACTCTGTTCTGTTTTGGAATTCAGTTCCTGTGTAGCCAAGTTTACATTCCGTGTATTACTGATATCTTATGATGTTTCTTTTTCTGTGTGACTTATTTCAGTTAGATTCATCGTACCTGAATCCGCTCATTATGCTGCTACGGGCCTGATGACATAGATTTCATTGCTGAGTGATACTGCATTGTACGTAAGTACCACAAGTTCTTTATCCATTTTTCACTTTCTGTGATATTGAACTTGTACGGTAAACGAGGTTCTTGTAAAGAGAGGCGTCCCAAACTTTGGGGTGGCTGTGTCTTTTTGATTTTAATTTCCCTAAGCTATAGGACCATAAGTGGAAGTCTCCTAGGCTCTGTTGCTTTGTTTTTTAGATGTTTCAGGAAACACCATACACTTCTCCCGAGTGTCTGTTGGCAATTTACATCCCGCCCATCAGCATAAGAAGGCTCCCAGTTCTCCATGGCCTGTCCTGCCTTTCTGGATTTTACACTTTTTTCAGATGGCCCTTTTGACCGGGGGGAAGTGAGACTTCATTGTAGTGCAGATTTCCTTTGCAAGTTTGCTTGGTTGGCCAAAAAGGGCGTATGCGTTTCTTCCTGAATATATTCAGGAAAAAAGGCATACGCCCTTTTTGGCCAAGTGCATCATTTTGGACGTTCTGCCTCTTTTCCTATGCTTTCAATGCAATTCCAGTCTACCTCCTGATATTGGTTTCCTGCAATTCTGCCCCGCTTTCAAGTCCTCTTGGCAGCCTTACCTCAGTATATTTTTGGACGATAGCTGTCATTTATAACTCTGCAGGTTTGTGAATTACAGTGCCCCTGAGCTCCTTTCTTCAACTCGCTTTCTTGTGAGCTGGCTGCAACACCGCTGGATGGCTTCAGGCCCTAATCTGGTTCCGGCACGGCACGCTGAGCCTTTGGTTAATTCCTCTTCCTGGTGGGAAATGAGAGTTAAATTTGCCCGTCCAGACACCTCCAGCTAGTCTCTCATTGGTTCTCGCTGTTCCTGTTCATCTTCTGCAGAAATTGCAAACTGTGCAAAACAGGAGTTTAAAGGGACTGACTCTCCAAGTCAGGAGAGTGTTAGTAAAGCGTCTGGAATGTTGCACCCGAGTACCAGGGTACGAAAACTGACACATATTTGAACACGTCTCCCGATCACATGGTTGATCATACTCTAGGTTCCACATGCATGTTTTGGCTGAAGGAAGAATACCTTAAACCTGGGTAGTTGAAACCCGTGGCATGGGTACCATGCAATATGACTTCAAAGGGTTTTCATTTGCTCACCGAACCTCTCCAATCCTATCACTGCTGCATTTATGCCCCTGTTCACATGCTTGATTCTCTTTCGGAGACATAGCAATCCATAGGGTTTAAGATACTTACTAGTCAGGTACATTCTTAGGCGTTTAATATGCGGTGTTGAGTCCATTTCGTTGAGCAAGGAGTAGCTCTTGTCTATTCCATATTTGGCTTAAGGAACTTTATCTGTGCTCATTTCAATCTCTGGTTTTATCCAGCACCCCAACTCACCTTTCCCCTTAAGCAAGCATAAGTTGGTTTTCTAAATTTGAGACCCTGTTCTGTTCTGTAATTCAGTTCCTGTGTAGCCAAGTTTACATTCCGTGTATTACTGATATCTTATGATGTTTCTTTTTCTGTGTGACCTATTTCAGTTAGAATCATCATACCTGAATCCACTCATTGTGCTGCTAAGGGCCTGATGACATAGATTTCATTGCTGATTGATATTGCTTTGTAAGTAAATACCACAACTTCTTTATCCATTTTTCACTTTCTGCGATGTTGAACTTGTACTGTAAACGAGGTTCTTGTAAACAGAGCCTTTCCAAACTTTGGGGTGGCTGTGTCTTTTTGATTTTAATTTCCCTAAGCTATAGGACCATAAGTGGTTGTGCCCTAGGCTCTGTTGCTTTGTTTCTTAAATGTTTCAGGAAACACCATACACTTCTCCCGAGTGTCTGTTGGCAATTTACATCCCGCCCATCAGCATAACAAGGCTCCCAGTTCTCCATGGCCTCTCCTGCCTTTCTGGATTTTACACTTTTTTCAGATGGCCCTTTTGACTGGGGGGAAGTGAGACTTCATTGTAGTGCAGATTTCCTTTGCAAGTTTGCTTGGTTGGCCAAAAAGGGCGTATGCGTTTTTTCCTGAATATATTCAGGAAAAAACGCATACGCCCTTTTTGGCCAAGTGCATCATTGTGGACGTTCTGCCTCTTTTCCTATGCTTTCAATGCAATTCCAGTCTACCTCCTGAAATCGGTTTCCTGCAATTCTGCCCCGCTTTCAAGTCCTCTTGGCAGTCTTACTTCAGTATATTTTTGGACGATAGCTGTCATTTATAACTCTGCAGGTTTGTGAATTAGAGTGCCCCTGAGCTCCTTTCTTCAACTCGCTTTCTTGTGAGCTGGCCGCAACACCGCAGGATGGCTTCAGGCCCTAATCTGGTTCTGGCACGGCACGCTGAGCCTTTGGTTAATTCCTCTTCCTGGTGGGAAATGAGAGTTAAATTTGCCCGTCCAGACACCTCCAGCTAGTCTCTCATTGGTTCTCGCTATTCCTGTTCATCTTCCGCAGAAATTGCAAACTGGGCCAAACAGGAGGTTAAAGGCACTGACTCTCCAAGTGGGGAGAGTGTTAGTAAAGCGTCTGGAATGTTGCACCCGAGTACCAGGGTACGAAAACTGAGACATATTTGAACACATCTCCCGTTCACACGGTTGATCATACTCTGGGTTCCACAGGCATGTTTTAGCTGAAGGAAGAATACCTTAAACCTGGGTAGTTGAATCCCGTGGAATGGGTACCATGCAATATGACTTCAAATGGTCTTCATTTGCTCACCGAACCTCTCCAATCCTATCACTGCTGCGTTTATGCCCCTGTACACATGCTTGATTCTCTTTCGGAGACATAGCAATCCATAGGTTTTAAGATACTTACTAGTCAGGTACATTCTTAGGCGTTTAATATGCGGTGTTGAGTCCATTTCGTTCAGCAAGGAGTAGCTCTTGTCTATTCCATATTTGGCTTAAGGAAATTTATCTGTGCTCATTTCAATCTCTGGTTTTATGCATCACCCCTACTCACCTTTCCCCTTAAGCAAGCATAAGTTGGTTTTCTAAATTTGAGACCCTGTTCTGTTCTGTAATTCAGTACCTGTGTAGCCAAGTTTACATTCCGTGTATTACTGATATCTTATGATGTTTCTTTTTCTGTGTGACTTATTTCAGTTAGAATCATCATACCTGAATCCACACATTGTGTTGCTAAGGGCCTGATGACATAGATTTCATTGCTGAGTGATATTGCTTTTTAAGTAAATACCACAACTTCTTTATCCATTTTTCACTTTCTGCAATGTTGAACTTGTACTGTAAACGACGTTTTTGTAAACAGAGCCATTCCAAATTTTGGGGTGGCTGTGTCTTTTTGATTTTAATTTCCCTAAGCTATAGGACCATAAGTGGAAGTGCCCTAGGCTCTGTTGCTTTGTTTTTTAGATGTTTCAGGAAACACCATACACTTCTCCCGAGTGTCTGTTTGCAATTTACATCCTGCCCATCTGCATAACAAGGCTCCCAGTTCTCCATGGCCTGTCCTGCCTTTCTGGATTTTACACTTTTTTCAGATGGCCCTTTTGACTGGGGGAAGTGAGACTTCATTGTAGTGCAGATTTCCTTTGCAAGTTTGCTTGGTTGGCCAAAAAGGGCGTATGCGTTTTTTCCTGAATATATTCAGGAAAAAACGCATACGCCCTTTTTGGCCAAGTGCATCATTGTGGACGTTCTGCCTCTTTTCCTATGCTTTCAATGCAATTCCAGTCTACCTCCTGAAATCGATTTCCTGCAATTCTGCCCCGCTTTCAAGTCCTCTTGGCAGCCTTACTTCAGTGTATTTTTGGACGATAGCTGTCATTTATAACTCTGCAGGTTTGTGAATTACAGTGCCCCTGAGCTCCTTTCTTCAACTCGCTTTCTTTTGATCTGGCCGCAACACCGCAGGATGGCTTCAGTCCCTAATCTGGTTCCGGCACGGCACGCTGAGCCTTCGGTTATTTCCTCTTCCTGGTGGGAAATGAGAGTTAAATTTGCCTGTCCAGACACCTCCAGCTAGTCTCTCATTGGTTCTCCCTATTCCTGTTCATCTTCCACAGAAATTGCAAACTGGGCCAAACCGGAGGTTAAAGGCGCTGACCCCCCAAGTGGGGAGAGTGTTAGTAAAGCGGCTGGAATGTTGCACCCGAGTACCAGGGGAGGAAAACTAAGACATATTTGAACACGTCTCCCGTTCACATGGTTGATCATACTCTGGGTTCCACATGCATGTTTTAGCTGAAGGAAGAATACCTTAAACCTGGAGAGTTGAGACCCGTGGAATGGGTACCATGCAATATGATTTCAAAGGGTCTTCATTTGCTCACCGAACCTCTCCAATCCTATCACTGCTGTGTTTATGCCCCTGTACACACGCTTGATTCGCTTTTGGAGACATAGCAATCCATAGGTTTTAAGATACTTACTAGTCAGGTACATTCTTAGGCGTTTACTATGGGGTGTTGAGTCCATTTCGTTCAGCAAGGAGTAGCTCTTGTCTATTCCATATTTGGCTTAAAGAACTTTATCTGTGCTCATTTCAATCTCTGGTTTTATGCAGCACCCCAACTCACCTTTCCCCTTAAGCAAGCATAAGTTGCTTTTCTAAATTTGAGACCCTGTTCTGATTTGGAATTCACTTCCTGTGTAGCCAAGTTTACATTCCGTGTATTACTGATATCTTATGATGTTTCTTTTTCTGTGTGACTTATATCAGTTAGAATCATCGTACCTGAATCCACTCATTATGCTGGTACGGGCCTGATGACATAGGTTTCATTGCTGAGTGATACTGCATTGTACGTAAGTACCACAAGTTCTTTATCCATTTTTCACTTTCTGTGATATTGAACTTGTACGGTAAACGAGGTTCTTGTAAACAGAGGCGTCCCAAACTTTGGGGTGGCTGTGTCTTTTTGATTTTAATTTCCCTAAGCTATAGGACCATAAGTGGAAGTGCGCTAGGCTCTGTTGCTTTGTTTTTTAGATGTTTCAGGAAACACCATACACTTCTCCCGAGTGTCTGTTCGCAATTTACATCCCGCCCATCAGCATAACAAGGCTCCCAGTTCTCCATGGCCTGTCCTGCCTTTCTGGATTTTACACTTTTTTCAGATGGCCCTTTTGACCGGGGGGAAGTGAGACTTCATTATAGTGCAGATTTCCTTTGCAAGCTTGCTTGGTTGGCCAAAAAGGGCGTATGCGTTTTTTCCTGAATATATTCAGGAAAAAACGCATACGCCCTTTTTTGCCAAGTGCATCATTGTGGACGTTCTGCCTCTTTTCCTATGCTTTCAATGCAATTCCAGTCTACCTCCTGAAATCGGTTTCCTGCAATTCTGCCCCGCTTTCAAGTCCTCTTGGCAGCCTTACTTCAGTATATTTTTGGACGATAGCTGTCATTTATAACTCTGCAGGTTTGTGAATTACAGTGCCCCTGAGCTCCTTTCTTCAACTCGCTTTCATGTGACCTGGCTGCAACACCACAGGATGGCTTCAGGCCCTAATCTGGTTCCGGCACGGCACGCTGAGCCTTTGGTTAATTCCTCTTCCTGGTGGAAAATGAGAGTTAAATTTGCCCGTCCAGACACCTCCAGCTAGTCTCTCATTGGTTCTCGCTATTCCTGTTCATCTTCCGCAGAAATTGCAAACTGGGCCAAACAGGAGGTTAAAGGGACTGACTCTCCAAGTCGGGAGAGTGTTAGTGAAGCGTCTGGAATGTTGGACCGAAGTACCAGGGTACGAAAACTGAGACAAATTTGAACACGTCTCCCGATCACATGGTTGATCATACTCTAGGTTCCACATGCATGTTTTAGCTGAAGGAAGAATACTTTAGAGGGAAGGCGGAAGATGGCGGAAGAGTAAGACGTGGAGATCACCTTCCTCCCCACAGATACACCAGAAATACAACTACACGTGGAACAACTCCTACAGAACACCTACTGAAGGCTGGCAGAAGACCTCAGACCTCCCAAAAGGCAAGAAACTTCCCACGTACCTGGGTAGGGCAAAAGAAAAAACAGAGACAAAAGAATAGGGACGGCACCTGCACCAGTGTGAGGGAGCTGTGAAGGAGGAAAAGTTTCCACACTCTAGGAAGCCCCTTCGCGGGCGGAGACTGCGGGAGGCGGAGGGGGGAGCTTCGAAGCTGCGGAGGAGTGCACAGCAATGGGTGCGGAGGGCAAAGCGGGGAGATTCCCGCACAGAGGATCGGTGCCGACCGGCACTCACCAGCCCGAGAGGCTTGTCTGCTCACCCTCTGGGGCGGGCGGGGCTGCGAGCTGAGGCCGGAACGCAGGGAGAGGACTGGGGTTGGCGGCTTGAACATAGCCTGAAGGGGTTAGTGCACCACAGCTAGCCGGGAGGGAGTCCGGGGAAAAGCCTGCACCTGCAGAAGAGGCAGGAGACTTTTCCTTCCCTCTTTGTTTTCTGGGGCGTGAGGAGAGGGGTTTAAGAACGCTGCTTAAAGGAACTCCAGAGACGGGCGCGAGCCGCGGCTAAAAGCGCGAACCCCAGAGACGGGCGCGAGCCGCGGCTGAAAGCGCGGAATCCAGAGACGGGCGCGAGCCGCGGCTGAAAGCGCGGAATCCAGAGACGGGCGCGAGCCGCGGCTGAAAGCGCGGAATCCAGAGGCAGGCGCGAGCCGCGGCTGAAAGCGCGGAATCCAGAGACGGGCGCAAGCCGCGGCTAAAAGCACGGACCCCAGAGGCGGTCAGGAGACGTTAAGGCTGCTGCTGCCGCCACCGAGGGGCCTGTGTGCGAGCACAGGTCACTCTCCACACCCCTCCTCCGCGGAGCCTGTGCAGCCCGCCACTGCCGGGTTCCCGGGATCCAGGGACAACATCCCTGGGAGAGCGCACAGCGCACCTCAGGCTGGTGCAAAGTCACGCCGGCCTTTGCCACCGCAGGCCCGCCCCGCACTCTGTGCCCCTTCGTCCCCGCCGGCCTGAGTGCGCCAGAGCCCCCAATCAGCGGCTCTTTTAACCCCATCCTGTCTGAGCAAAAAACAGACGTCCTCCAGCGATCTACATGCAGTGGCAGGGCCAAATCCAAAGCTTAGCCCTGGGAGCTGTGAGAACAAAGAAGAGAAAGGGAAATCTCTCCCAGCAGCCTCAGAAGCAGCGGATTAAAGCTCCACAATCAACTTGATGTACCCTGCATCTGTGGAATACCTGAATAGACAACCAATCATCCCAAATTAAGGAAGTGGACTTTAGGAGCAAGATCTATGATTTTTCCCCCTTTCCTCTTTTTGTGAATGTGTATGTGTATGCTTCTGTGTGAGATCTTGTCTGTATAGTCTTGCTTCCACCATTTGTCCTAGGGTTCTATCCGTCCATGTTTTTTTTTTTATTTTTTTTCTTAATAATTAATTTTAATAACCTTATTACACTTTACCTTCGTTCTTTCTTTCTTTCTTTCCGTCCTTCCTTCCCTCCTTTAGACAACGAATCATCCCAAATTGAGGAGGTGGTCTCTGACAGCAAGATTTAGGATTTTTCCCCATTTACCTCTTTTAGTGAGGGTGTATGTGTATGCTTCTGTGTAAGATTTTGTCTGTATAGCTTTGCTTCCAACATTTGTCCTAAGGTTCTTTCCGTCCCTTTTTTTTTTTTTCTAAATAAGAAGTTTTTAATTCAATAACTTTATTATACTTTATTTTATTTTTACTGTATCTTCTTTCTTTCTGCCTTTTTTCCTTCTTTCCCTCCTTCCTTCCTTCCTCCCTCCCTCCCTCCCTCCTTTCTTTCCTTCTTGCCTTCTTTCCTTCTTTGCTTCTTTCTTTCTTTCTTCCTTCCTTCCTACCCTCCTTTCCTTCTTTCTTTCCTCATACTTCTACTAATTCCCTCTACTTTTTCTCCCTTTTATCCTGAGCCTGTGGATGAAAAGCTTTTGGTGCTCCAGCCAGGAGGCAGGGCTCTGCCTCTGAGGTAGGACAGCCAACTTCAGGACACTGATCAACAAGAGACCTCCCAGCTCCACATAATATCAAATGGCGAAAATCTCCCAGAGACCTCCATCTTAACACCAGCACCCAGCTTCACTCAACGACCAGCAAGCCACAGTGCTGGAAAACCTATGCCAAACAACTAGCAAAACAGGAACACAACCCCACCCATTAGCAGAGAGGCTGCCTAAAATCATAATAAGGCCACAGACACCCCCAAACACACCACCAGACGTGAACCTGCCTACTAGAGAAACAAGATACAGCCTCATCCACCACAACACAGGCACTAGCCCCCTCCACCAGGAAGCCTACACAACCCACTGAACCAACCTTAGCCACTGTAGACAGACATCAAAAACAGGAGGAACTACAAACCTGCAGCCTGCAAAAACGAGACCCCAAACACAGTAAGATAAGCAAAATGAGAAGACAGAAAAACACACAGCAGATGAAGGAGCAAGATAAAAACCCACCAGACCTAACAAATGAAGAGGAAATAGGCAGTCTACCTGAAAGAGAATTCAGAATAATGATAGTAAGGTTGATCCGAAATCTTGGAGATAGAATGGACAATAGATTGGACAAAATGCAAGAATCAGTTAACAAGGACCTAGAAGAACTAAAGATGAAACAAGCAACGATGAACAACACAATAAATGAAATTAAAAGTACTCTAGATGGGATCAATAGCAGAATAACTGAGGCAGAAGAACGGATAAGTGACCTGGAAGATAAAATAGTGGAAATAACTACTGCAGAGCAGAATAAAGAAAAAAGAATGAAAAGAACTGAGGACAGTCTCAGAGACCTCTGGGACAACATTAAACGCACCAACATTCGAATTATAGGTGTTCCAGAAGAAGAAGAGAAAAAGAAAGGGACTGAGAAAATATTTGAAGAGATTATAGTTGAAAACTTCCCTAATATGGGAAAGGAAATAGTTAATCAAGTCCAGGAAGCACAGAGAGTCCCATACAAGATAAATACAAGGAGAAATACGCCAAGACACATATTAATCAAACTGTCAAAAATTAAATACAAAGAAAGCATATTAAAAGCAGCAAGGGAAAAACAACAAATAACACATAAGGGAATCCCCATAAGGTTAACAGCTGATCTCTCAGCAGAAACCCTACAAGCCAGAAGGGAGTGGCAGGACATACTGAAAGTGATGAAGGAGAAAAACCTGCAGCCAAGACTACTCTACCCAGCAAGGATCTCATTCAGATTTGATGGAGAAATTAAAACCTTTACAGACAAGCAAAAGCTGAGAGAGTTCAGCACCACCAAACCAGCTTTACAACAAATGCTAAAGGATCTTCTCTAGGCAAGAAACACAAGAGAAGGAAAAGACCTATAATAACGAACCCAAAACAATTTAGAAAATGGGAATAGGAACATACATATCGATAATTACCTTAAATGTAAATGGACTAAATGCTCCCACCAAAAGACACAGATTAGCTGAATGGATACAAAAACAAGACCCTTATATATGCTGTCTACAAGAGACCCACTTCAGACCTAGAGACACACACAGACTGAAAGTAAGGGGATGGAAAAAGATATTCCATGCAAATGGAAGCCAAAAGAAAGCTGGAGTAGCAATTCTCATATCAGACAAAATAGACTTTAAAATAAGGACTATTAAAAGAGACAAAGAAGGACACTACATAATGATCAAGGGATCGATCCAAGAAGAAGATATAACAATTGTAAATATTTATGCACCCAACATAGGAGCACCTCAATACATAAGGCAAATACTAACAGCCATAAAAGGGGAAATCGACAGTAACACATTCATAGTAGGGGACTTAAACACCCCACTTTCACCCATGGACAGATCATCCAAAATGAAAATAAATAAGGAAACACAAGCTTTAAATGATACATTAAACAAGATGGACTTAATTGATATTTATAGGACACTCCATCCAAAAACAACAGAATACACATTTTTCTCAAGTGCTCATGGAACATTCTCCAGGATAGATCATATCTTAGGTCACAAATCAAGCCTTGGTAAATTTAAGAAAATTGAAATTGTATCAAGTATCTTTTCTGACCACAACGCCATGAGACTAGATATCAATTACAGGAAAAGATCTGTAAAAAATACAAACACATGGAGGCTAAACAATACACTACTTAATAATGAAGAGATCACTGAAGAAATCAAAGAGGAAATCAAAAAATACCTAGAAACAAATGACAATGGAGACACAACGACCCAAAACCTGTGGGATGCAGCAAAAGCAGTTCTAAGGGGGAAGTTTATAGCAATACAAGCCCACCTTAAGAAGCAGGAAACATCTCGAATAAACAACCTAACCTTGCACCTCAAGCAATTAGAGAAAGAAGAACAAAAAAACCCCAAAGCTAGCAGAAGGAAAGAAATCATAAAAATCAGATCAGAAATAAATGAAAAAGAAATGAAGGAAACAATAGCAAAGATCAATAAAACTAAAAGCTGGTTCTTTGAGAAGATAAACAAAATAGATAAACCACTAGCCAGACTCATCAAGAAAAAAAGGGAGAAGACTCAAATCAATAGAATTAGAAATGAAAAAGGAGAGGTAACAACTGACACTGCAGAGATAAAAGAGATCATGAGAGATTACTACAAACAACTCTATGCCAATAAAATGGACAATCTGGAAGAAATGGACAAATTCTTAGAAATGCACAACCTGCCAAGACTGAATCAGGAAGAAATAGAAAATATGAACAGACCAATCACAAGCACTGAAATTGAAACTGTGATTAAAAATCTTCCAACAAACAAAAGCCCAGGACCAGATGGCTTCACAGGCGAATTCTATCAAACATTTAGAGAAGAGCTAACACCTATCCTTCTCAAACTCTTCCAAAATATAGCAGAGGGAGGACCACTCCCTAACTCCTTCTACGAGGCCACCATCACCTTGATACCAAAACCAGACAAGGATGTCACAAAGAAAGAAAACTACAGGCCAATATCACTGATGAACATAGATGCAAAAATCCTCAACAAAATACTAGCAAACAGAATCCAACAGCACATTAAAAGGATCATACACCATGATCAAGTGGGGTTTATTCCAGGAATGCAAGGATTCTTCAATATACACAAATCTATCAATGTGATAAACCATATTAACAAATTGAAGGAGAAAAACCATATGATCATCTCAATAGATGCAGAGAAAGCTTTTGACAAAATTCAACACCCATTTATGATAAAAACCCTGCAGAAAGTAGGCATAGAGGGAACTTTCCTCAACATAATAAAGGCCATATATGACAAGCCCACAGCAAACATCATCCTCAATGGTGAAAAACTGAAAGCATTTCCACTAAGATCAGGAACAAGACAAGGTTGCCCACTCTCACCACTATTATTCAACATTGTTTTGGAAGTTTTAGCCACAGCAATCAGAGAAGAAAAGGAAATAAAAGGAATCCAAATTGGAAAAGAAGAAGTAAAGCTGTCACTGTTTGCAGATGACATGATCCTATACATAGAGAACTCTAAAGATGCTACCAGAAAACTACTAGAGCTAATCAATGAATTTGGTAAAGTGGCAGGATACAAAATTAATGCACAGAAATCTCTGGCATTCCTATATACTAATGATGAAAAATCTGAAAGTGAAATCAAGAAAACACTCCCATTTACCATTGCAACAAAAAGAATAAAATATCTAGGAATAAACCTACCTAAGGAGACAAAAGACCTGTATGCAGAAAATTATAAGACACTGATGAAAGAAATTAAAGATGATATAAATCGATGGAGAGATATACCATGTTCTTGGATTGGAAGAATCAACATTGTGAAAATGACTCTACTACCCAAAGCAATCTATAGATTCAATGCAATCCCTATCAAACTACCACTGGCATTTTTCACAGAACTAGAACAAAAAATTTCACAATTTGTATGGAAACACAAAAGACCCCGAATAGCCAAAGCAATCTTGAGAACGAAAGAAGGAACTGGAGGAATCAGGCTCCCTGACTTCAGACTATACTACAAAGCTACAGTCATCAAGACGGTATGGTACTGGCACAAAAACAGAAAGATAGATCAATGGAACAGGATAGAAAGCCCAGAGATAAACCCATGCACATATGGACACCTTATCTTTGCTAAAGGTGGCAGTAATGTACAATGGAGAAAGGACAGCCTCTTCAATAAGTGGTGCTGGGAAAACTGGACAGGTACATGTAAAAGTATGAGATTAGATCACTCCCTAACACCATACACAAAAATAAGCTCAAAATGGATTAAAGACCTAAATGTAAGGCCAGAAACTATCAAACTCTTAGAGGAAAACATAGGCAGAACACTCTATGACATAAATCAAAGCAAGATCCTTTCTGACCCACCTCCTAGAGTAATGGAAATAAAAACAAAAATAAACAAATGGGACCTAATGAAACTTCAAAGCTTTTGCACAGCAAAGGAAACCATAAACAAGACCAAAAGACAACCCTCAGAATGGGAGAAAATATTTGCAAATGAAGCAACCGACAAAGGATTAATCTCCAAAATTTACAAGCAGCTCATGCAGCTCAATAACAAGAAAACAAACAACCCAATCCAAAAATGGGCAGAAGACCTAAATAGACATTTCTCCAAAGAAGATATACAGACTGCCAACAAACACATGAAAGAATGCTCAACATCATTAATCATTAGAGAAATGCAAATCAAAACTACAATGAGATATCATCTCACACCAGTCAGAATGGCCATCATCAAAAAATCGAGAAACAATAAATGCTGGAGAGGGTGTGGAGAAAAGGGAACACTCTTGCACTGCTGGTGGGAATGTGAATTGGTTCAGCCACTATGGAGAACAGTATGGAGGTTCCTTAAAAAACTACAAATAGAACTACCATATGACCCAGCAATCCCACTACTGGGCATATACCCTGAGAAAATCAAAATTCAAAAAGAGTCATGTACCAAAATGTTCATTGCAGCTCTATTTACAATAGCCCGGAGATGGAAACAACCTAAGTGCCCATCATCGGATGAATGGATAAAGAAGATGTGGCACATATATACAATGGAATATTACTCAGCCATAAAAAGAAACGAAATTGAGCTATTTGTAATGAG
Source organism: Stenella coeruleoalba (assembly GCF_951394435.1). NCBI lineage: Eukaryota > Metazoa > Chordata > Mammalia > Artiodactyla > Delphinidae > Stenella > Stenella coeruleoalba. The sequence continues at coordinate 1,276,366 of NW_027646368.1, forward strand.
GTGGATAGACCTAGAGTCTGTCATACAGAGTGAAGTAAGTCAGAAAGAAAAAGAAAAATACCATATGCTAACACATATATATGGAATTTAAGAAAAAAATGTCATGAAGAACCTAGGGGTAAAGCAGGAATAAAGACGCAGACCTCTTAGAGAACGGACTTGAGGTTATGGGGAGGGGGAAGGGTGAGCTGTGACAGGGCGAGAGAGAGTCATGGGCATATACATAGGAACAAACGCAGTAAGGTAGATAGCTAGTGGGAAGCAGCCGCATGGCACAGGGATATTGGCTCGGTGCTTTGTGACAGCCTGGAGGGGTGGGATGGGGAGGGTGGGAGGGAGGGAGACGCAACAGGGAAGACATATGGGAACATATGTTTATGTATGACTGATTCACTTTGTTATAAAGCAGAAACTAACACACCACTGTAAAGCAATTAAACCCCAATAAAGATGTTAAAAAAAAAAAAAAAAAGAATACATTAAACCTGGGTAGTTGAAACCCGTGGAATGGGTACCATGCAATATGACTTCAAATGGTCTTCATTTGCTCACCGACCCTCTCCAATCCTATCACTGCTGCGTTTATGCCCCTGTACACATGCTTGATTCTCTTTCGGAGACATAGCAATCCATAGGTTTTAAGATACTTACTAGTCAGGTACATTCTTAGGCGTTTAATATGCGGTGTTGAGTCCATTTCGTTGAGCAAGGAGTAGCTCTTGTCTATTCCATATTTGGCTTAAGGAAATTTATCTGTGCTCATTTCAATCTCTGGTTTTATGCAGCACCCATACTCACCTTTACTCTTAAGCAAGCATAAGTTGCTTTTCTAAATTTGAGACCCTGTTCTGTTCTGTAATTCAGTACCTGTGTAGCCAAGTTTACATTCCGTGTATTACTGATATCTTATGATGTTTCTTTTTCTGTGTGACTTATTTCAGTTAGAATCATCATACCTGAATCCACTCATTGTGCTGCTAAGGGCCTGATGACATAGATTTCATTGCTCAGTGATATTGATTTGTAAGTAAATACCACAACTTCTTTATCGATTTTTCACTTTCTGTGATGTTGAACTTGTACTGTAAACGACATTCTTGTAAACAGAGCCGTTCCAAATTTTGGGGTGGCTGTGTCTTTTTGATTTTAATTTCCCTAAGCTATAGGACCATAAGTGGAAGTGCCCTAGGCTCTGTTGCTTTGTTTTCTAGGTGTTTCAGGAAACACCATACACTTCTCCCGAGTGTCTGTTGGCAATTTACATCCCGCCCATCAGCATAACAAGGCTCCCAGTTCTCCATGGCCTGTCCTGCCTTTCTGGATTTTACACTTTTTTCAGATGGCCCTTTTGACCGGGGGGAAGTGAGACTTCATTGTAGTGCAGATTTCCTTTGCAAGCTTGCTTGGTTGGCCAAAAAGGGCATATGCGTTTTTTCCTGAATATATTCAGGAAAAAACGCATATGCACTTTTTGGCCAAGTGCATCATTGTGGACGTTCTGCCTCTTTTCCTTTGCTTTCAATGCAATTCCAGTCTATCTCCTGAAATTGGTTTCCTGCAATTCTGCCCCACTATCAAGTCCTCTTGGCAGCCTTACTTCAGTATATTTTTGGACGATAGCTGTCATTTATAACTCTGCAGGTTTGTGAATTACAGTGCCCCTGAGCTCCTTTCTTCAACTCGCTTTCTTGTGATCTGGCTGCAACACCGCAGCATTGCTTCAGGCCCTAATCTGGTTCCGGCACAGCACGCTGAGCCTTTGGTTAATTCCTCTTAGTGGAGGAAAATGAGAGTTAAATTTGCCCGTCCAGACACCTCCAGCTAGTCTCTCATTGGTTCTCCCTATTCCTGTTCATCTTCCGCAGAAATTGCAAACTGGGTCAAACAGGAGGTTAAGGGCCCTGACTCTCCACGTCGGGACAGTGTTAGTAAAGCGTCTGGAATGTTGCACCCGAGTACCAGGGTACGAAAACAGAGACATATCTGAACACACCTCCCAATCACTCGGTTGATCATACTCTGGGTTCCACATGCATGTTTTAGCTGAAGGAAGAATACCTTAAACCTGGAGAGTTGAGACACGTGGAATGGGTACCATGCAATATGTCTTCAAAAGGTCTTCATTTGCTCACCGAACCTCTCCAATCCTATCACTGCTGCGTTTATGACCCTGTACACACGCTTGATTCTCTTTTGGAGACATAGCAATCCATAGGTTTTAAGATACTTACTAGTCAGGTACATTCTTAGGCGTTTAATATGCGGTGTTGAGTCCATTTCGTTGAGCAAGGAGTAGCTCTAGTCTATTCCATATTTGGCTTAAGGAACTTTATCTGTGCTCATTTCAATCTCTGGTTTTATGCAGCACCCCAACTCACCTTTCCCCTTAAGCAAGCATAAGTTGGTTTTCTAAATTTGAGACCCTGTTCTGTTTTTGAATTCAGTTCCTGTGTAGCCAAGTTTACATTCCGTGTATTACTGATATCTTATGATGTTTCTTTTTCTGTGTGACTTATTTCAGTTAGAATCATCGTACCTGAATCCACTCATTATGCTGCTACGGGCCTGATGACATAGATTTCATTGCTGAGTGATACTGCATTGTACGTAAGTACCATAAGTTCTTTATCCATTTTTCACTTTCTGTGATATTGAACTTGTACGGTAAACGAGGTTCTTGTAAACAGAGGCGTCCCAAACTTTGGGGTGGCTGTGTCTTTTTGATTTTAATTTCCCTAAGCTATAGGACCATAAGTGGAAGTGCCCTAGGCTCTGTTGCTTTGTTTTTTAGATGTTTCAGGAAACACCATACACTTCTCCCGAGTGTCTGTTGGCAATTTACATCCCGCCCATCAGCATAACAAGGCTCCCAGTTCTCCATGGCCTGTCCTGCCTTTCTGGATTTTACACTTTTTTCAGATGGCCCTTTTGACCGGGGGGAAGTGAGACTTCATTGTAGTGCAGATTTCCTTTGCAAGCTTGCTTGGTTGGCCAAAAAGGGCGTATGCGTTTTTTCCTGAATATATTCAGGAAAAAACGCATACGCCCTTTTTGGCCAAGTGCATCATTGTGGACGTTCTGCCTCTTTTCCTTTGCTTTCAATGCAATTCCAGTCTACCTCCTGAAATCGGTTTCCTGCAATTCTGCCCCGCTTTCAAGTCCTCTTGGCAGCCTTACTTCCGTATATTTTTGGACGATAGCTGTCATTTATAACTCTGCAGGTTTGTGAATTACAGTGCCCCTGAGCTCCTTTCTTCAACTCGCTTTATTGTGAGCTGGCCGCAACACCGCAGGATTGCTTCAGGCCCTAATCTGGTTCCGGCACGGCATGCTGAGCCTTTGGTTAATTCCTCTTAGTGGTGGGAAATGAGAGTTAAATTTGCCCGTCCAGACACATCCAGCTAGTCTCTCATTGGTTCTCCCTATTCCTGTTCATCTTCCGCAGAAATTGCAAACTGGGCCAAACAGGAGGTTAAAGGCACTGACTCTCCAAGTGGGTAGAGTGTTAGTAAAGCGTCTGGAATGTTGCACCCGAGTACCAGGGGAGGAAAACTGAGACATATCTGAACACGTCTCCCAATCACACGGTTGATCATACTCTGGGTTCCACATGCATGTCTTAGCTGAAGGAAGAATACCTTAAACCTGGAGAGTTGAGACCCGTGGAATGGGTACCATGCAATATGTCTTCAAAGGGTCTTCATTTGCTCACCGAAGCTCTCCAATCCTATCACTGCTGTGTTTATGCCCCTGTACACACGCTTGATTCTCTTTTGGAGACATAGCAATCCATAGATTTTAAGATACTTACTACTCAGGTACATTCTTAGGCGTTTAATATGCGGTGTTGAGTCCATTTCGTTGAGCAAGGAGTAGCTCTAGTCTATTCCATATTTGATTTAAGGAACTTTATCTGTGCTCATTTCAATCTCTGGTTTTATGCAGCACCCCAACTCACCTTTCCCCTTAAGCAAGCATAAGGTGGTTTTCTAAATTTGAGACCCTGTTCTGTTTTTGAATTCAGTTCCTGTGTAGCCAAGTTTACATTCCGTGTATTACTGATATTTTATGATGTTTCTTTTTCTGTGTGACTTATTTCAGTTAGAATCATCGTACCTGAATGCACTCATTATGCTGCTACGGGCCTGATGAGATAGATTTCATTGCTGAGTGATACTCCATTGTACGTAAGGACCACAAGTTCTTTATCCATTTTTCACTTTCTGTGATATTGAACTTGTACGGTAAATGAGGTTCTTGTAAACAGAGGCGTCCCAAACTTTGGGATGGCTGTGTCTTTTTGATTTTAATTTCCCTAAGCTATAGGACCATAAGTGGAAGTGCCCTAGGCTCTGTTGCTTTGTTTTTTAGATGTTTCAGGAAACACCATACACTTCTCCCGAGTGTCTGTTGGCAATTTACATCCCGCCCATCAGCATAACAAGGCTCCCAGTTCTCCATGGCCTGTCCTGCCTTTCTGGATTTTACACTTTTTTCAGATGGCCCTTTTGACAGGGGTGAAGTGAGACTTCATTGTAGTGCAGATTTCCTTTGCAAGCTTGCTTGGTTGGCCAAAAAGGGCGTATGCGATTTTTCCTGAATATATTCAGGAAAAAACGCATACACCCTTTTTGGCCAAGTGCATCACTGTGGACGTTCTGCCTCTTTTCCTATGCTTTCAATGCAATTCCTGTCTAACTCCTGAAATCGTTTTCCTGCAATTCTGCCTCGCTTTCAAGTCCTCTTGGCAGCCTTACTTCAGTATATTTTTGGACGATAGCTGTCATTTATAACTCTGCAGGTTTGTGAATTACAGTGCCCCTGAGCTCCTTTCTTCAACTCGCTTTCTTGTGAGCTAGCCGCAACACCGCAGGATGGCTTCAGGCCCTAATGTGGTTCCGGCATGGCATGCTGAGCCTTTGGTTAATTCCTCTTCCAGGTGGGAAATGAGAGTTAAATTTGCCCGTTCAGACACCTCCAGCTAGTCTCTCATTGGTTCTCCCTATTCCTGTTCATCTTCCGCAGAAATTGCAAACTGGGCCAAACAGGAGGTTAAGGGCACTGACTCTCCATGTCAGGACAGTGTTAGTAAAGCGTCTGGAATGTTGCACCCGAGTACCAGGGGACCGAAACTGAGACATATTTGAACACGTCTCCCGATCACACGCTTGATCATACTCTGGGTTCCACATGCATGTTTTAGCTGAAGGAAGAATACCTTAAACCTGGAGAGTTGAGACCCGTGGAATGGGTACCATGCAATATGACTTCAAAGGGTCTTCATTTGCTCACCGAACCTCTCCAATCCTATCACTGCTGCGTTTATGCCCCTGTACACACGCTTGATTCTCTTTTGGAGACAGCAATCCATAGGTTTTAAGATACTTACTAGTCAGGTACATTCTTAGGCGTTTAATATGGGGTGTTGAGTCCATTTCGCTGAGCAAGGAGTAGCTCTTGTCTATTCCATATTTGGCTTAAGGAACTTTATCTGTGCTCATTTCAATCTCTGGTTTTATGCAGCACCCCAACTCACCTTTCCCGTTAAGCAAGCAGAAGCTGGTTTTCTAAATTTGAGACCCTGTTCTGTTTTGGAATTCAGTTCCTGTGTAGCCAAGTTTACATTCCGTGTATTACTGATATCTTATGATGTTTCTTTTTCTGTGTGACTTATTTCAGTTAGAATCATCGTACCTGAATCCACTCATTATGCTGCTACGGGCCTGATGACATAGATTTCATTGCTGAGTGATACTGCATTGTACGTAAGTACCATAAGTTCTTTATCCATTTTTCACTTTCTGTGATATTGAACTTGTACGGTAAACGAGGTTCTTGTAAACAGAGGCGTCCCAAACTTTGGGATGGCTGTGTCTTTTTGATTTTAATTTCTCTAAGCTATAGGACCATAAGTGGAAGTGCCCTAGGCTCTGTTGCTTTGTTTTTTAGATGTTTCAGGAAACACCATACACTTCTCCCGAGTGTCTGTTGGCAATTTACATCCCGCCCATCAGCATAACAAGGCTCCCAGTTCTCCATGGCCTGTCCTGCCTTTCTGGATTTTACACTTTTTTCAGATGGCCCTTTTGACCGGGGGGAAGTGAGACTTCATTGTAGTGCAGATTTCCTTTGCAAGCTTGCTTGGTTGGTCAAAAAGGGCGTATGCGTTTTTTCCTGAATATATTCAGGAAAAAACGCATACGCCCTTTTTGGCCAAGTGCATCATTGTGGACGTTCTGCCTCTTTTCCTATGCTTTCAATGCAATTCCAGTCTACCTCCTGAAATCGGTTTCCTGCAATTCTGCCCCGCTTTCAAGTCCTCTTGGCAGCCTTACTTCAGTATATTTTTGGACGATAGCTGTCATTTATAACTCTGCAGGTTTGTGAATTACAGTGCCCCTGAGCTCCTTTCTTCAACTCGCTTTCTTTTGAGCTGGCCGCAACACCGCAGGATGGCTTCAGGCCCTAATCTGGTTCCGGCACGGCACGCTGAGCCTTTGGTTAATTCCTCTTCCTGGTGGGAAATGAGAGTTAAATTTGCCCGTCCAGACACCTCCAGCTAGTCTCTCATTGGTTCTCCCTATTCCTGTTCATCTTCCGCAGAAATTGCAAACTGGGCCAAACAGGAGGTTAAAGGGACTGACTCTCCAAGTCGGTAAAGTGTTATTAAAGCATCTGGAATGTTGCACCCGAGTACCAGGGTACAAAAACTGAGACATATTTGAACACGTCTCCCGATCACATGGTTGATCATACTCTAGGTTCCACATGCATGTTTTAGCTGAAGGAAGAATACCTTAAACCTGGGTAGTTGAAACCCGAGGAATGGGTACCATGCAATATGACTTCAAAGGGTCTTCATTTGCTCACCGAACCTCTCCAATCCTATCACTGCTGCGTTTATGCCCCTGTACACATGCTTGATTCTCTTTTGGAGACATAGCAATCCATAGGTTTTAAGATACTTACTAGTCAGGTACATTCTTAGGCGTTTAATATGGGGTGTTGAGTCCATTTCGCTGAGCAAGGAGTAGCTCTTGTCTATTCCATATTTGGCTTAAGGAACTTTATCTGTGCTCATTTCAATCTCTGGTTTTATGCAGCACCCCAACTCACCTTTCCCCTTAAGCAAGCAGAAGTTGGTTTTCTAAATTTGAGACCCTGTTCTGTTCTGTAATTCAGTTCCTGTGTAGCCAAGTTTACATTCCGTGTATTACTGATATCTTATGATGTTTCTTTTTCTGTGTGACTTATTTCAGTTAGAATCATCGTACCTGAATCCACTCATTATGCTGCTACGGGCCTGATGACATAGATTTCATTGCTGAGTGATACTGCATTGTACGTAAGTACCATAAGTTCTTTATCCATTTTTCACTTTCTGTGATATTGAACTTGTACGGTAAACGAGGTTCTTGTAAACAGAGGCGTCCCAAACTTTGGGATGGCTGTGTCTTTTTGATTTTAATTTCTCTAAGCTATAGGACCATAAGTGGAAGTGCCCTAGGCTCTGTTGCTTTGTTTTTTAGATGTTTCAGGAAACACCATACACTTCTCCCGAGTGTCTGTTGGCAATTTACATCCCGCCCATCAGCATAACAAGGCTCCCAGTTCTCCATGGCCTGTCCTGCCTTTCTGGATTTTACACTTTTTTCAGATGGCCCTTTTGACCGGGGGGAAGTGAGACTTCATTGTAGTGCAGATTTCCTTTGCAAGCTTGCTTGGTTGGTCAAAAAGGGCGTATGCGTTTTTTCCTGAATATATTCAGGAAAAAACGCATACGCCCTTTTTGGCCAAGTGCATCATTGTGGACGTTCTGCCTCTTTTCCTATGCTTTCAATGCAATTCCAGTCTACCTCCTGAAATCGGTTTCCTGCAATTCTGCCCCGCTTTCAAGTCCTCTTGGCAGCCTTACTTCAGTATATTTTTGGACGATAGCTGTCATTTATAACTCTGCAGGTTTGTGAATTACAGTGCCCCTGAGCTCCTTTCTTCAACTCGCTTTCTTGTGACCTGGCCGCAACACCGCAGGATGGCTTCAGGCCCTAATCTGGTTCCGGCACGGCACGCTGAGCCTTTGGTTAATTCCTCTTCCTGGTGGGAAATGAGAGTTAAATTTGCCCGTCCAGACACCTCCAGCTAGTCTCTCATTGGTTCTCCCTATTCCTGTTCATCTTCCGCAGAAATTGCAAACTGGGCCAAACAGGAGGTTAAAGGGACTGACTCTCCAAGTCGGTAAAGTGTTATTAAAGCATCTGGAATGTTGCACCCGAGTACCAGGGTACAAAAACTGAGACATATTTGAACACGTCTCCCGATCACATGGTTGATCATACTCTAGGTTCCACATGCATGTTTTAGCTGAAGGAAGAATACCTTAAACCTGGGTAGTTGAAACCCGAGGAATGGGTACCATGCAATATGACTTCAAAGGGTCTTCATTTGCTCACCGAACCTCTCCAATCCTATCACTGCTGCGTTTATGCCCCTGTACACATGCTTGATTCTCTTTTGGAGACATAGCAATCCATAGGTTTTAAGATACTTACTAGTCAGGTACATTCTTAGGCGTTTAATATGGGGTGTTGAGTCCATTTCGCTGAGCAAGGAGTAGCTCTTGTCTATTCCATATTTGGCTTAAGGAACTTTATCTGTGCTCATTTCAATCTCTGGTTTTATGCAGCACCCCAACTCACCTTTCCCCTTAAGCAAGCAGAAGTTGGTTTTCTAAATTTGAGACCCTGTTCTGTTCTGTAATTCAGTTCCTGTGTAGCCAAGTTTACATTCCGTGTATTACTGATATCTTATGATGTTTCTTTTTCTGTGTGACTTATTTCAGTTAGAATCATCGTACCTGAATCCACTCATTATGCTGCTACGGGCCTGATGACATAGATTTCATTGCTGAGTGATACTGCATTGTACGTAAGTACCATAAGTTCTTTATCCATTTTTCACTTTCTGTGATATTGAACTTGTACGGTAAACGAGGTTCTTGTAAACAGAGGCGTCCCAAACTTTGGGATGGCTGTGTCTTTTTGATTTTAATTTCTCTAAGCTATAGGACCATAAGTGGAAGTGCCCTAGGCTCTGTTGCTTTGTTTTTTAGATGTTTCAGGAAACACCATACACTTCTCCCGAGTGTGTGTTGGCAATTTACATCCCGCCCATCAGCATAACAAGGCTCCCAGTTCTCCATGGCCTGTCCTGCCTTTCTGGATTTTACACTTTTTTCAGATGGCCCTTTTGACCGGGGGGAAGTGAGACTTCATTGTAGTGCAGATTTCCTTTGCAAGCTTGCTTGGTTGGTCAAAAAGGGCGTATGCGTTTTTTCCTGAATATATTCAAGAAAAAACGCATACGCCCTTTTTGGCCAAGTGCATCATTGTGGACGTTCTGCCTCTTTTCCTATGCTTTCAATGCAATTCCAGTCTACCTCCTGAAATCGGTTTCCTGCAATTCTGCCCCGCTTTCAAGTCCTCTTGGCAGCCTTACTTCAGTATATTTTTGGACGATAGCTGTCATTTATAACTCTGCAGGTTTGTGAATTACAGTGCCCCTGAGCTCCTTTCTTCAACTCGCTTTCTTTTGAGCTGGCCGCAACACCGCAGGATGGCTTCAGGCCCTAATCTGGTTCCGGCACGGCACGCTGAGCCTTTGGTTAATTCCTCTTCCTGGTGGGAAATGAGAGTTAAATTTGCCCGTCCAGACACCTCCAGCTAGTCTCTCATTGGTTCTCCCTATTCCTGTTCATCTTCCGCAGAAATTGCAAACTGGGCCAAACAGGAGGTTAAAGGGACTGACTCTCCAAGTCGGTAGAGTGTTATTAAAGCATCTGGAATGTTGCACCCGAGTACCAGGGTACAAAAACTGAGACATATTTGAACACGTCTCCCGATCACATGGTTGATCATACTCTAGGTTCCACATGCATGTTTTAGCTGAAGGAAGAATACCTTAAACCTGGGTAGTTGAAACCCGAGGAATGGGTACCATGCAATATGACTTCAAAGGGTCTTCATTTGCTCACCGAACCTCTCCAATCCTATCACTGCTGCGTTTATGCCCCTGTACACATGCTTGATTCTCTTTTGGAGACATAGCAATCCATAGGTTTTAAGATACTTACTAGTCAGGTACATTCTTAGGCGTTTAATATGGGGTGTTGAGTCCATTTCGCTGAGCAAGGAGTAGCTCTTGTCTATTCCATATTTGGCTTAAGGAACTTTATCTGTGCTCATTTCAATCTCTGGTTTTATGCAGCACCCCAACTCACCTTTCCCCTTAAGCAAGCATAAGTTGGTTTTCTAAATTTGAGACCCTGTTCTTTTCTGTAATTCAGTTCCTGTGTAGCCAAGTTTACATTCCGTGTATTACTGATATCTTATGATGTTTCTTTTTCTGTGTGACTTATTTCAGTTAGAATCATCGTACCTGAATCCACTCATTATGATGCTATGGGCCTGATGACATAGATTTCATTGCTGAGTGATACTGCATTGTACGTAAGTACCACAAGTTCTTTATCCATTTTTCACTTTCTGTGATACTGAACTTGTACGGTAAACGAGGTTCTTGTAAACAGAGGCGTCCCAAACTTTGGGGTGGCTGTGTCTTTTTGATTTTAATTTCCCTAAGCTATAGGACCATAAGTGGAAGTGCACTAGGCTCTGTTGCTTTGTTTTTTAGATGTTTCAGGAAACACCATACACTTCTCCCAAGTGTCTGTTAGCAATTTACATCCCGCCCATCAGCATAACAAGGCTCCCAGTTCTCCTTGGCCTGTCCTGCCTTTCTGGATTTTACACTTTTTTCAGATGTCTCTTTTGACCGGGGGGAAGTGAGACTTCATTGTAGTGCAGATTTCCTTTGCAAGTTTGCTTGGTTGGCCAAAAAGGGCGTATGCGTTTTTTCCTGAATATATTCAGGAAAAAACGCATACGCACTTTTTGGCCACGTGCATCATTGTGGACGTTCTGCTTCTTTTCCTATGCTTTCAATGCAATTCCAGTCTACCTCCTGAAATCAGTTTCCTGCAATTCTGCCCCGCTTTCAAGTCCTCTTGGCAGCCTTACTTCAGTATATTTTTGGACGATAGCTGTCCTTTATAACTCTGCAGGTTTGTGAATTACAGTGCCCCTGAGCTCCTTTCTTCAACTCGCTTTCTTCTGAGCTGGCCGCAACACCGCAGGATGGCTTCAGGCCCTAATCTGGTTCCGGCACAGCACGTTGAGCCTTTGGTTATTTCCTCTTCCTGGTGGGAAATGAGAGTTAAATTTGCCCGTCCAGGCACTTCTAGCTAGTCTCTCATTGGTTCTCCCTATTCCTGTTCATCTTCCGCAGAAATTGCAAACTGGGCCAAACAGGAGGTTAAAGGCGCTGACTCTCCAAGTGGGGAGAGTGTTAGTAAAGCGTCTGGAATGTTGCACCCGAGTACCAGGGGAGGAAAACTGAGACATATTTGAACACGTCTCCCGTTCACACAGTTGATCATACTCTGGGTTCCACATGCATGTTTTAGCTGAAGGAAGAATACCTTAAACCTGGGTAGTTGAAACCCGAGGAATGGGTACCATGCAATATGACTTCAAAGGGTCTTCATTTGCTCACCGAACCTCTCCAATCCTATCACTGCTGCGTTTATGCCCCTGTACACATGCTTGATTCTCTTTTAGAGACATAGCAATCCATAGGTTTTAAGATACTTACTAGTCAGGTACATTCTTAGGCGTTTAATATGGGGTGTTGAGTCCATTTCGCTGAGCAAGGAGTAGCTCTTGTCTATTCCATATTTGGCTTAAGGAACTTTATCTGTGCTCATTTCAATCTCTGGTTTTATGCAGCACCCCAACTCACCTTTCCCCTTAAGCAAGCATAAGTTGGTTTTCTAAATTTGAGACCCTGTTCTTTTCTGTAATTCAGTTCCTGTGTAGCCAAGTTTACATTCCGTGTATTACTGATATCTTATGATGTTTCTTTTTCTGTGTGACTTATTTCAGTTAGAATCATCGTACCTGAATCCACTCATTATGCTCCTACGGGCCTGATGACATAGATTTCATTGCTGAGTGATACTGCATTGTACGTAAGTACCATAAGTTCTTTATCCATTTTTCACTTTCTGTGATATTGAACTTGTACGGTAAACGAGGTTCTTGTAAACAGAGGCGTCCCAAACTTTGGGGTGGCTGTGTCTTTTTGATTTTAATTTCCCTAAGCTATAGGACCATAAGTGGAAGTGCCCTAGGCTCTGTTGCTTTGTTTTTTAGATGTTTCAGGAAACACCATACACTTCTCCCGAGTGTCTGTTGGCAATTTACATCCCGCCCATCAGCATAACAAGGCTCCCAGTTCTCCATGGCCTGTCCTGCCTTTCTGGATTTTACACTTTTTTCAGATGGCCCTTTTGACCGGGGGGAAGTGAGACTTCATTGTAGTGCAGATTTCCTTTGCAAGCTTGCTTGGTTGGCCAAAAAGGGCGTATGCGTTTTTTCCTGAATATATTCAGGAAAAAACGCACACGCACTTTTTGGCCAAGTGCATCATTGTGGACGTTCTGCCTCTTTTCCTTTGCTTTCAATGCAATTCCAGTCTACCTCCTGAAATCGGTTTCCTGCAATTCTGCCCCGCTTTCAAGTCCTCTTGGCAGCCATACTTCCGTATATTTTTGGACGATAGCTGTCATTTATAACTCTGCAGGTTTGTGAATTACAGTGCCCCTGAGCTCCTTTCTTCAACTCGCTTTATTGTGAGCTGGCCGCAACACCGCAGGATTGCTTCAGGCCCTAATCTGGTTCCGGCACGGCATGCTGAGCCTTTGGTTAATTCCTCTTAGTGTTGGGAAATGAGAGTTAAATTTGCCCGTCCAGACACCTCCAGCTAGTCTCTCATTGGTTCTCCCTATTCCTGTTCATCTTCCGCAGAAATTGCAAACTGGGCCAAACAGGAGGTTAAAGGCACTGACTCTCCAATTGGGGAGAGTGTTAGTAAAGCGTCTGGAATGTTGCACCCGAGTACCAGGGGAGGAAAAGTGAGACATATCTGAACACGTCTCCCAATCACACGGTTGATCATACTCTGGGTTCCACATGCATGTTTTAGCTGAAGGAAGAATACCTTAAACCTGGAGAGTTGAGACCCGTGGAATGGGTACCGTGCAATATGTCTTCAAAGGGTCTTCATTTGCTCACCGAAGCTCTCCAATCCTATCACTGCTGTGTTTATGCCCCTGTACACACACTTGATTCTCTTTTGGAGACATAGCAATCCATAGGTTTTAAGATACTTACTAGTCAGGTACATTCTTAGGCGTTTAATATGGGGTGTTGAGTCCATTTCGTTGAGCAAGGAGTAGCTCTTGTCTATTCCATATTTGGCTTAAGGAACTTTATCTGTGCTCATTTCAATCTCTGGTTTTATGCAGCACCCCAACTCACCTTTCCCGTTAAGCAAGCAGAAGTTGGTTTTCTAAATTTGAGACCCTGTTCTGTTTTGGAATTCAGTTCCTGTGTAGCCAAGTTTACATTCCGTGTATTACTTATATCTTATGATGTTTCTTTTTCTGTGTGACTTATTTCAGTTAGAATCATCGTACCTGAATCCACTCATTATGCTGCTACGGGCCTGATGACATAGATTTCATTGCTGAGTGATACTGCATTGTACGTAAGTACCATAAGTTCTTTATCCATTTTTCACTTTCTGTGATATTGAACTTGTACGGTAAACGAGGTTCTTGTAAACAGAGGCGTCCCAAACTTTGGGATGGCTGTGTCTTTTTGATTTTAATTTCTCTAAGCTATAGGACCATAAGTGGAAGTGCCCTAGGCTCTGTTGCTTTGTTTTTTAGATGTTTCAGGAAACACCATACACTTCTCCCGAGTGTCTGTTGGCAATTTACATCCCGCCCATCAGCATAATAAGGCTCCCAGTTCTCCATGGCCTGTCCTGCCTTTCTGGATTTTACACTTTTTTCAGATGGCCCTTTTGACCGGGGGGAAGTGAGACTTCATTGTAGTGCAGATTTCCTTTGCAAGCTTGCTTGGTTGGTCAAAAAGGGCGTATGCGTTTTTTCCTGAATATATTCAAGAAAAAACGCATACGCCCTTTTTGGCCAAGTGCATCATTGTGGACGTTCTGCCTCTTTTCCTATGCTTTCAATGCAATTCCAGTCTACCTCCTGAAATCGGTTTCCTGCAATTCTGCCCCGCTTTCAAGTCCTCTTGGCAGCCTTACTTCAGTATATTTTTGGACGATAGCTGTCATTTATAACTCTGCAGGTTTGTGAATTACAGTGCCCCTGAGCTCCTTTCTTCAACTCGCTTTCTTTTGAGCTGGCCGCAACACCGCAGGATGGCTTCAGGCCCTAATCTGGTTCCGGCACGGCACGCTGAGCCTTTGGTTAATTCCTCTTCCTGGTGGGAAATGAGAGTTAAATTTGCCCGTCCAGACACCTCCAGCTAGTCTCTCATTGGTTCTCCCTATTCCTGTTCATCTTCCGCAGAAATTGCAAACTGGGCCAAACAGGAGGTTAAAGGGACTGACTCTCCAAGTCGGTAGAGTGTTATTAAAGCATCTGGAATGTTGCACCCGAGTACCAGGGTACAAAAACTGAGACATATTTGAACACGTCTCCCGATCACATGGTTGATCATACTCTAGGTTCCACATGCATGTTTTAGCTGAAGGAAGAATACCTTAAACCTGGGTAGTTGAAACCCGAGGAATGGGTACCATGCAATATGACTTCAAAGGGTCTTCATTTGCTCACCGAACCTCTCCAATCCTATCACTGCTGCGTTTATGCCCCTGTACACATGCTTGATTCTCTTTTGGAGACATAGCAATCCATAGGTTTTAAGATACTTACTAGTCAGGTACATTCTTAGGCGTTTAATATGGGGTGTTGAGTCCATTTCGCTGAGCAAGGAGTAGCTCTTGTCTATTCCATATTTGGCTTAAGGAACTTTATCTGTGCTCATTTCAATCTCTGGTTTTATGCAGCACCCCAACTCACCTTTCCCCTTAAGCAAGCATAAGTTGGTTTTCTAAATTTGAGACCCTGTTCTTTTCTGTAATTCAGTTCCTGTGTAGCCAAGTTTACATTCCGTGTATTACTGATATCTTATGATGTTTCTTTTTCTGTGTGACTTATTTCAGTTAGAATCATCGTACCTGAATCCACTCATTATGATGCTATGGGCCTGATGACATAGATTTCATTGCTGAGTGATACTGCATTGTACGTAAGTACCACAAGTTCTTTATCCATTTTTCACTTTCTGTGATACTGAACTTGTACGGTAAACGAGGTTCTTGTAAACAGAGGCGTCCCAATCTTTGGGGTGGCTGTGTCTTTTTGATTTTAATTTCCCTAAGCTATAGGACCATAAGTGGAAGTGCACTAGGCTCTGTTGCTTTGTTTTTTAGATGTTTCAGGAAACACCATACACTTCTCCCAAGTGTCTGTTAGCAATTTACATCCCGCCCATCAGCATAACAAGGCTCCCAGTTCTCCTTGGCCTGTCCTGCCTTTCTGGATTTTACACTTTTTTCAGATGTCTCTTTTGACCGGGGGGAAGTGAGACTTCATTGTAGTGCAGATTTCCTTTGCAAGTTTGCTTGGTTGGCCAAAAAGGGCGTATGCGTTTTTTCCTGAATATATTCAGGAAAAAACGCATACGCACTTTTTGGCCACGTGCATCATTGTGGACGTTCTGCTTCTTTTCCTATGCTTTCAATGCAATTCCAGTCTACCTCCTGAAATCAGTTTCCTGCAATTCTGCCCCGCTTTCAAGTCCTCTTGGCAGCCTTACTTCAGTATATTTTTGGACGATAGCTGTCCTTTATAACTCTGCAGGTTTGTGAATTACAGTGCCCCTGAGCTCCTTTCTTCAACTCGCTTTCTTCTGAGCTGGCCGCAACACCGCAGGATGGCTTCAGGCCCTAATCTGGTTCCGGCACAGCACGTTGAGCCTTTGGTTATTTCCTCTTCCTGGTGGGAAATGAGAGTTAAATTTGCCCGTCCAGGCACTTCTAGCTAGTCTCTCATTGGTTCTCCCTATTCCTGTTCATCTTCCGCAGAAATTGCAAACTGGGCCAAACAGGAGGTTAAAGGTGCTGACTCTCCAAGTGGGGAGAGTGTTAGTAAAGCGTCTGGAATGTTGCACCCGAGTACCAGGGGAGGAAAACTGAGACATATTTGAACACGTCTCCCGTTCACACAGTTGATCATACTCTGGGTTCCACATGCATGTTTTAGCTGAAGGAAGAATACCTTAAAATTGGAGAGTTGAGACCCGTGGAATGGGTACCATGCAATATGACTTCAAAGGGTCTTCATTTGCTCACCGAACCTCTCTAATCCTATCACTGCTGCGTTTATGCCCCTGTACACATGCTTGATTCTCTTTTGGAGACATAGCAATCCATAGGTTTTAAGATACTTACTAGTCAGGTACATTCTTAGGCGTTTAATATGGGGTGTTGAGTCCATTTCGCTGAGCAAGGAGTAGCTCTTGTCTATTCCATATTTGGCTTAAGGAACTTTATCTGTGCTCATTTCAATCTCTGGTTTTATGCAGCACCCCAACTCACCTTTCCCCTTAAGCAAGCATAAGTTGGTTTTCTAAATTTGAGACCCTGTTCTTTTCTGTAATTCAGTTCCTGTGTAGCCAAGTTTACATTCCGTGTATTACTGATATCTTATGATGTTTCTTTTTCTGTGTGACTTATTTCAGTTAGAATCATCGTACCTGAATCCACTCATTATTCTGCTACGGGCCTGATGAGATAGATTTCATTGCTGAGTGATACTGCATTGTACGTAAGTACCACAAGTTCTTTATCCATTTTTCACTTTCTGTGATACTGAACTTGTACGGTAAACGAGGTTCTTGTAAACAGAGGCGTCCCAAACTTTGGGGTGGCTGTGTCTTTTTGATTTTAATTTCCCTAAGCTATACGACCATAAGTGGAAGTTCACTAGGCTCTGTTGCTTTGTTTTTTAGATGTTTCAGGAAACACCATACACTTCTCCCAAGTGTCTGTTAGCAATTTACATCCCGCCCATCAGCATAACAAGGCTCCCAGTTCTCCATGGCCTGTCCTGCCTTTCTGGATTTTACACTTTTTTCAGATGGCTCTTTTGACCGGGGGGAAGTGAGACTTCATTGTAGTGCAGATTTCCTTTGCAAGTTTGCTTGGTTGGCCAAAAAGGGCGTATGCGTTTTTTCCTGAATATATTCAGGAAAAAACGCATACGCCCTTTTTGGCCAGGTGCATCATTGTGGACGTTCTGCTTCTTTTCCTATGCTTTCAATGCAATTCCAGTCTACCTCCTGAAATCAGTTTCCTGCAATTCTGGCCCGCTTTCAAGTCCTCTTGGCAGCCTTACTTCAGTATATTTTTGGACGATAGCTGTCCTTTATAACTCTGCAGGTTTGTGAATTACAGTGCCCCTGAACTCCTTTCTTCAACTCGCTTTCTTCTGAGCTGGCCGCAACACCGCAGGATGGCTTCAGGCCCTAATCTGGTTCCGGCACAGCACGTTGAGCCTTTGGTTATTTCCTCTTCCTGGTGGGAAATGAGAGTTAAATTTGCCCGTCCAGGCACTTCTAGCTAGTCTCTCATTGGTTCTCCCTATTCCTGTTCATCTTCCGCAGAAATTGCAAACTGGGCCAAACAGGAGGTTAAAGGCGCTGACTCTCCAAGTGGGGAGAGTGTTAGTAAAGCGTCTGGAATGTTGCAACCGAGTACCAGGGGAGGAAAACTGAGACATATTTGAACACGTCTCTCGTTCACACGGTTGATCATACTCTGGGTCCACATGCATGTTTTAGCTGAAGGAAGAATACCTTAAACCTGGAGAGTTGAGACCTGTGTAATGGGTACCATGCAATATGACTTCAAAGGGTCTTCATTTGCTCACCGAACCTCTCCAATCCTATCACTGCTGCGTTTATGCCCCTGTACACACGCTTGATTCTCTTTTGGAGACATAGCAATCCATCGGTTTTAAGATACTTACTAGTCAGGTACATTCTTAGGCGTTTAATATGGGGTGTTGAGTCCATTTCGTTGAGCAAGGAGTAGCTCTTGTCTATTCCATATTTGGCTTAAGGAACTTTATCTGTGCTCATTTCAATCTCTGGTTTTATGCAGCACCCCAACTCACCTTTCCCCTTAAGCAAGCATAAGTTGGTTTTCTAAATATGAGACTCTGTTCTGTTTTGGAATTCAGTTCCTGTGTAGCCAAGTTTACATTCCGTGTATTACTGATATCTTATGATGTTTCTTTTTCTGTGTGACTTATTTCAGTTAGATTCATCATACCTGAATCCGCTCATTATGCTGCTACGGGCCTGATGACATAGATTTCATTGCTGAGTGATACTGCATTGTACGTAAGTACCACAAGTTCTTTATCCATTTTTCACTTTCTGTGATATTGAACTTGTACGGTAAACGAGGTTCTTATAAACAGAGGCGTCCCAAACTTTGGGGTGGCTGTGTCTTTTTGATTTTAATTTCCCTAAGCTATAGGACCATAAGTGGAAGTGCCGTAGGCTTTGTTGCTTTGTTTTTTAGATGTTTCAGGAAACACCATACACTTCTCCCTAGTGTCTGTTGGCAATTTACATCCCGCCCTTCAGCATAACAAGGCTCCCAGTTCTCCATGGCCTGACCTGCCTTTCTGGATTTTACACTTTTTTCAGATGGCCCTTTTGACCGGGGGAAGTGAGACTTCATTGTAGTGCAGATTTCCTTTACAAGCTTGCTTGGTTGGCCAAAAAGGGCGTATGCTTTTTTTCCTGAATATATTCAGGAAAAAACGCATACGCCCTTTTTGGCCAAGTGCATCATTGTGGACGTTCTGCCTCATTTCCTATGCTTTCAATGCAATTCCAGTGTACCTCCTGAAATCGGTTTCCTGCAATTCTTCCTTGCTTTCAATGCTTCTTCATAGCCTTACCTCAATATATTTTTTGAAAATAGTTGGCCTTTATAACTCTGCAGGTTTTTGAATTGCAGTGGCCCTTAGCTCCATTTTTCAGCTCTTATTTTTGTGATCTTGCCCCATAACCACAGGATTCCTTGAAGCTCTATTCTTCTTCTGGGGCACCTTGCTGTTCCTTTGGTTAATTCTTCTTACTGATGTGACATTAGAGTGACATGTGCCCATTTAAACCGCTACAGCTAGTTTCTCACTGGTTCCCCCTATTCCCATTCATCCTCCGCACTAACTGCAGACTGTGCGATACCAGAACTTAAAGGCATTGACTCTCCATGTGGGGATGTTGTTAGTAAAGTGGCTGGAATGTCGATCCGGAGCCCCAGGAGAGGAAAAATGAGGTGTGTTTTAGAAACCTTTCCCGATCATATCGTATACCAGTCGCTGGGTTTCCCATGGTTTAGCTGTAGGAAGATTCCCTTCAACCTGGAGTGTTGGGACCCTTGGAATGAGTAGCATGAAGTATTGCATTAAACTTTCGGCAGTTGCTCACCAAAGCTCACCAATCCTCTCAGCCCCAAGTGTCCAGCCTTATGTCTTATCCAGCTGTGGGTTTATATGTGGTCAATCCAGGTTGCATCACAGCCCCTGAGCGAATTTTGTAAGAATTTTTCTCTCTTTCATTGTTTCAGCGTTTTGTTTTCAAAATTTATTTCTATAATGGGGTTTAGCTCATTTTCACTGCTGTGTTTGTGCCGCTCTGCACACACTTGATTCCCTTATGGAGATATATCAATACATGGGTTTTAAGATTCTTATTACTCAGATATATTTCTCTGCGGTGTATAGGGTGTGTTGAGGCCAGTTCATTGAGCAAGGTGTAGATCTTGTCTAATACCTATTTGGTTTATTGAACGGTATCTGTGCTAATTTCAAACTCTGGTTTTATGCATCACCCCACCTCTCCTTTCCCCTTAAGCTGACATAAGTGTGTTTTCTAAATGTGAGACACTGTTCTGTTCTGTAATTCATTTCTTGTGCAGCCATATTTACCCTCCCTCTATAAGTGATATCTTATGATATGTTTCTTTTTCTGTTTGACTTATTTCAAGTAGTATTATCGGACCTAAATCCACTCTTTATCCTTCTACTAGCCTTATTACATTGATTTCATGGTGAAGAGATATTCCATTGTACATAAGTACCCCATCTTCTTTATCCATTGTTCTCTTTCCTGGGATATTTAAGGTGTACTGAAGTTGAGGTTCTTGTAAACAGAGTAGCCCTAAACTGTGGTGTGCTTGTGTCTTGTTGATTTTTAGACTTCCCTAGATATACTCCCATGATTGGAAGTGTCCTATGCTCTGTAGCTCTATTTTTTAGATGATTTAGGAACCACCATACACTTCTCCAGAGTGGCTCTCGGCAGTTCACACACTGCCCATCAGCGTATAAAGGCTCCCTGTTCTCCATGGCCTGTCCTGCATTTCTGGTGTTTACAATTTTTTAGGATGGCCCTTTTGACTGGTGGGAAATGAGACTTCTTTGTTGTGCACATTTGCATTGCTTGCTTGCTTCGTTGCCCATAAAGTGCGTATGCGTTTTTTCCTGGATATAATCAGGAAAAAACGCATACGCCCTTTTGGGCCAACTGCATCATTGTCGAAATTCTGCCGCTTTTCATGTGCGTTAAAGACGAGTCCAATCTATCTCTTGAAATCTGTTTCTTGCAATTCTGTCTTGCATTCAGATCCTCTTCTTTGCCTTACCTCAACATATTTATGGATGTTAGTTTTCATTTATAACTCTGCAGGTTTGTGAATTGCAGTGACCCTGAGCTCCATTTTTTAAGTTGTTCTTTTGTGAGCTGGCCTCAAACCCGCAGGATTGCTTCAGGCCCTATTTTGGCTCCGGCGAGGCAGGCTGAGCCTTTCTTTAATTCTTATTCTTAATGGGAAATTAGAGTGATATGTGCCCATCCAAACCCCTACAACTATTCTTTCATTGGTTCCCCCTCTTCCCGTTCATCCTCCTCACAATTTGCAAAATGTGTGAAACAGAAGTTTAAATGTGCTGATTCTCCAAGTGGGGAGATTCTAAGTAGCGTGGCTGGAATGGTGAACAGGAGCACCAGGAGAGGATAAATGAGGTGCATTTTAGACACATCTCCCGATCACATGGTGTACAGTCCTCTGGGTTTTCCATGCATGTTTTAGCTGTAGGAAGATCCCTTGAACCTGCAGATTTGGGACCCATTGAATGGGTACCAGGTAGTATTACTTTAAAGGGTGTGCATTTCCTCACCCAACCTCACATTTCTCTTAGCGCAAACAGTTTCCAGCCTTATGTCTCATCCTGCTGTGGGTCTAGATGTGTTCAATCCATGTTGCATCACCGTCCCTGAGGAAAAGTTGTAAGAGGTTTTCTCTGTCTCTCTGTCGTTTATTTTTTTCAATTTATTACTATATTGGTTACAGCTGATCTTCAAAGCTCTGTTTCTTGCTGCTGTACATCCGCTTGATTCACGTACAGAGAGACATCAATAAATTCTTTTTCAGATTCTTACCAGTCGTATATATTCTTTTCCGGTGACTTGAGTGTGCTGAGTGCAGTTCTTTTAGCTACCGTGTAGGCCTTGTTGATTATCAGTTTGGTATTTGGAATGGTATCTTTGCTAATTTCAACCTCCTGGATGATGCCTCACCCCTCCCCACCTTTCCCGTTTAGCAGCCTTATGCGTGTTTTCTACATATTTGACTATGTTTTTGTTTTGTAATTTATTTCATGTGTAGCCATTTTGGATTCCACCTTTAAGTGATATCTTATGATATGTGTCTTTTTCTTTTTGAATTCTGTCACTTAGAATGATCATACGTAACTCCTCCGGAGTTGTTACAACTGGCCATATTTCATTGATTTCCAGGCTGAATAATATTCCACTCTACCTAAGTACCACATCTCTATCCATTTTTTCCCTCCAGAGACATTTAAGTTATATCCTAGTCGAGGATCTTTTAAACAGAGAGGGGGTAAACATTGGGGTGCCTGTGTCCTCTCGATTTTTGTTTTTCCCAAGATATACGCCCATGAGTGCAAGTGCCCTATGCTCTGTAGCTCATTTTTTAGATGCTTTAGTAAACACAATACACTTCTCCAGAATGGCCGTTGGCAATATACATTTCCACTATAAGTCTCACAGGGCTCCCTCTTCTCGTTGCCCTGTCCTGCATTTCTGTTGTTTACGCTTTATGAGGATGGCTCTTCTGACTGATGCGAAGTGATATCTTTCGTAGTATTGACTTCCAGTGCCCACCTGTTTGGTTGGCTAAAAAAGTGTATGCCCTTTTCTTGAATATATACAGAAAAAAACGCATACACCCTTTTTGGCCAACTGCAATGTTGGCAATGTTCAGCTCCTTTTCTTGTGCTTAATGGCGAGTCCTTTCTACCTCCTCAAATCCCTTTCCTGCCATTCTCCCTTGCTTACAAGTCCTTTTCTCTGACTTTCCTCAAGACATTTTTCAGTGATGGATATTTTCAACTCTGCAGTTTTGTGAATTTTACTGCCCCTGAGTTCCATTGTTCAACTTGTGTTTATGGGAACTGGCCACAAAGCAGCGGGATTTCCTCAAGCCCTATACTGTTTCCATGGGCAACCCTAGCCTTTGGTCAATTCGTCTTCCTGATTGGAAATTAGAGTGACATGTGCCTGTCTGAACACCTAGGACTTGTCTCTCATTGTTCCTCATCCTTCCGCTTCATCCTCTGGACAAATTCCAAACTGTACGCAACAGGATGTTGACAGTGCTGACATCTCCAAGTGGGGAGACTGTTAGTAAAGACGCTGGAGGGGTGAACCCGAGCACCAGGAGATGAGGAGATGAGATGCCTTTTCCAAACTCTTCCCGATCAGACGGTATACCATCCTCTGGGTGTGACAGACATGTTTTAGCAGTAGGAAGAGTCCCATTCATGTAAGGAGAACACCAGGGCTTTTTCAAAATCAGTGTCTCCCCGAAACCCAAACTGGGGAAGTTTTTAAGCTACGGCTACACATATGTTCATTAAGGGCCTTGGGAAGTAGGCAGAGTCCAAACTTTAGATGATTGAAGTCTTCAGGGTCAGAAGCACTCACCACCAGCTTCCCTTAGGTTACACTTTAACTGTCATTGATAGATGATGTCAATAAAAATATCTATTCTTTTTCAGATTATTTCCCCTTATAGGTTATTGCAAAATGTTGAGTGTAGTTCCCTGTGCTATACAGTAGTTCCTTGTTGATGATCTATTTTAGACATAGCAGTGTGTATGTGTTAATCCCAAACTGTTAATTTATCCCTCCTCCCACCTTTCCCCTTTGGTAATAATAAATTATAAGATTTTATACTTCTCAGAAATGGGGGAGCTGAAAGAGAGGTATCATTTTCAATGGAAAAGCATTTAAAACAAGATTGAAGGTTTAACCAAGATTATTAGATGTACATCCTTGGAAAGAAATCACTTCGTTGCTCTAATATTGACCTGACAAATAAGACAAACCTTTTCACTGAACTTGCTTATAAAAAGTGATGGAAATATCAAATGGAAGTGTTAAAAACATCTTATTTTACCCGAGCCTTATACACTGTTCTATGTTAACTACAGTTTGGCTCACACATCTGTTCATTGAGGTTACAATAGTCTCAATTTCTGTTACTGATCCTCCAGAGTGGACCCCAACAAGTGTCCCCCTGCCCAGTGTCATTGGGGCCAACAGATCGAGACTGAGTTTGGTTCACAAGCAAAGGAAACTTTATATTTTGATCAGAGAATGGAGAGGTGAGAGCATGCACTACCCCGTGGGCTGTGGGCTGGGCTGCTGTGTAGAGATCCTGTCAGAGTCAGTGGGAGGGAGGGGGCGGAGCTCTCGAGGGCCGGGTTGGCTGTAGCTCAGGCTCTATATCGTGGAGTCTGCACTGGGCCCCAGGAGCTGAGGTGTCGACCCAGCCATTCTGCACTAGGAAATCTGGTCTGAAGTGCCGGGTGTGGAACCTCTGCATGCGGGACCCTAGGAGCACGTGAAATTAGACAAAGCACAAAGGATAAAAAAGGTTAGACTTGACTTTATTGCCCAGATTCTATTTTTATCTCCCAGGGATTTTTAATGGGCTTTGCTGGGGACAAACCCCTCCTCTGCCTTTTGTCCCGTTCCTCATTCTTGGAGTGCTGAGTGTGCAGACCCTTCTTCTGTAACTGCTGAGTGCTGAGTTGGGAGCCCTCATACCCTGGGGCGAGGGTCAGAGCTTCTCCCCAGCAGCCTCCCGGTGACGTTGATTGTCCCCAGGACCCCTGCCTCCCTGCTCGTCCACCTGAGCACCAGCATTGGAAGTGTTATAGATTCTAATGACCTTTAAGGGTCCAAGAAAGAGATGTGCAGAGACGCTGTGGGGGCCGGTTTCACCCCGCCCCACATTTGTTCGGCCACCTTAGGCTGACCGTTTCTGCCAGCCTAGATGCTCTGACCAGTAGTCTGCGCTTTCTTCAATTAGGCCCCTGAATTAACGTACAAACAGCACCAGGTGTCAGAGCCCTGCCCGCTCAACTCCCAGACAGTCCAGGGTCAGTGGTGATCAAGGACCATGATGGCTACTGAGTCAACAGCCTTTTGAAGTAAACAGGAGTCCAGCCGGTCTTATTGGCCACCATCATCACGGTGTCTGTAGGCTTTTCTATGGTGACAGTGTGATATACGGTTCCCCCGCCAAGATTATTAGTTCCGTTCTGGGTGCAGTAAGTCCTGCAAGCAGTAGTCTACTCTTTTGGGACACACTCTTGTTGTTTTATGAGAGAAACTCCAGGTCAAGTGATGTTCACACGAGTCGTCATGGTGCCCTGTTGCCCCCGGTTATCTCTCTGGATGTTGGAGTTGGAGGGCCTCCTCACTCGAGGTCGGTGTGCCCACGGAGCGAACCCTGCAACTTCAGGGCATGGTTGGTGGTTAGGATCACCACGTGGGGTCCTTTTCCCTTAGGAGGTAGGTGACCTTTTGGGCTGCTGATTTCCAGGTTTTTAGATACCGCCAGTATCTTGGCCAGATGTGGCAGTGGGCCAAGCCCCTTGGTGACCGTAGTTTATCCTACCTGGATGGCATTCTTGCATTGTTCCATTTCAAGTGGTCCCAGTTTTTGCACTAATTCTCCAATGACGATTCACCTTTCACCGGGAATGTAAAGGTCAAAGGGTTTAGCTAAATTAGGGAGTTCCAGGGCAAGGGTCTGAATTGACTGCTCTTTCCATTCTTGAAAGGCCACTTCTGGATTCTATTCAAAAGGATCATCATCTTTTCCTTTCAGTGTTTCATATAGAGGCCCAGCTAGTAGACTCTAGTTAGGGATCCAGAAGCAGCAAACCCTGGCCTCCCCAGGAACCCCTAAGCTGTCTTCTAGTTTTAGAAAGGAGTAAGGCTGAAAATGGTTTCTTCCCTTTCCTGGGATGGGCTTCTCCGACCTTCTGTGAGAATGAAGCCCAGGCAGGTCACTGCAGTCTGTGATATTTGAGCTTTTTCTTGGACAACTTCTATCCTTTATTGGCTTGGTAGTTCAGAGGCCTCCTTAGTAGGGCTGGTGATCAGAATGTCGTCTGCATATTGAAGGAGGGTTTCCTTTTCCAGAGGTAGAACTTTTAGGTCTTTAGCTAAGCTTTCCCCAAAGATGGTGTGGGAATTTTTGCACCCTTGGGGCCAGACGGCCCGGAAGTATTGTTTTAGTTGTATGTTGAGTCCTGCCACTCACAAGCCAAAATTTCTTGTGACTCTGGGACTAATGGAATACAAAAGAAGGCATCATTGAAGACTAATACAGAATACCATGTCCTGGTGGTTGGTAGAATGACCAGCAGGGTGTAGGAATTAGGAGCAACTGGAGGTATATCCTCGGTGGCTTCACTGACTGTCCTGACATCTTTTACCAGGTCCCCAGCAGCCCATGGGGCTCTCGTGGTCAGACCAATCCCAGAATATGGAGCTCACCTGGGCAGGTACCCCACCCCCACCCCAGCCCACGGGGCTCTCGTGGTCAGGCCCCTCCCAGGATACAGAGCTACCCTTGCAGGTACCGTGGCAGGGCTGGGCACACAGGAACCATGCACATAGCCCTCACTGCAGAGCACCCCCAGCTCACCTGTCGCTCAGAGCTGACACAGAGCACCTCAGAGCAGGACTTGAACTAACAAACAGCAGCTGTGACAGGTCTGTGACCCTGGGCATCACTCCGTGAGGCCTCCCTCCACCTGGTCTTCCAGAGACTTCCACTGCACCCGGGGCACCAGGCCTCTGTCTCCAACCACCACCCGCTCCTCCTCTCCCTGACTCCTGGGTTCCTCTCATTAGGAGAGGGTTTTCTTGAAGTTGTCTCCCACTCATGGGCCAGATAAAATGATTAGAAAACAAGCCAAAGCTGCAGCCCCTTGTGTATCCTGACTCTCAGGAGCCCACACCTGTTCCTTGGACCTGGCCGGTTCAGCAAGTTCCATTTTCTGCAACTGTGAGCCCCTGAGGGGTGATGATTGGCTGACCTGGGCAGCCTTACCGTGCCGGCCAGCCCTCCCCAGGTGTGCCTGGGTTGAGATCAATATAAATACCACTCCAGGCAGCAAGAGCCCCTGCAGCCGTGCCTGACGCCATTTTCTCTGCCCTGTCAGCAGTCTCGGGGCTGGGCTGGTGAGAGGGAGTGAGAGGCCACGGCTTTGTGGGTGGCCCAGTGTGAGTGGGGTTCTGCTGGACTTTCTGCAGCAGTTGCCAGGCTGCCACCTGCTAAAGAAGAGGATGTGTCACCCATACCTGCTGCTGGAATTTCTCCCTGGGCAGAGGTGAGGAAGGAAAAAAGCAGTGGGGGCAGGGACAGGACGGGTATCTCAGGCAGGGCAATGGAAATCTTCCAGAAGAGCACCCAGGGCCAGGACCATCCTGGCTGGCCTGCAGGCACCAAGTCGGCCGGCATGCTGTCACTCGTGTGGCTCTATGGCCCTTCCTCTAGGCTTTCAAGTCCTTGTATATATTCAGGTGTTTTACCTGGGACGGGTGGGAATAGTTCAGCAGCAACTGGCCTGGGGCTCAGCTCACGTTTACTCACAGATGCCTCGGCACGGTGCCCCAGCTTTGCAATGAGGACGCTTGTTGCGTGGGGGCTGCTGGCTGAATGGGAGACGATTCCCCACCACTGACCAACTTCAGAATTGTTTACAACTGGAGCAAGTGCCCTGATACGGTTTTCCTCTGTGTAACTGGTGGGTTCTGTGTTTTTTTCTCTTTTACGTTTTTGGTTCAAGGTAGATTTTATTCCTCTTTTTTGTATTTACAGATATAAGCATGGAAATAATTTATTCATATAAATACATGTATGTGCAGGGAATAATTGTTTTTTCTGTTTTATTTTCTAAATTTTATTTCTTTTTAATTTTGAATTTTATTTTATATTTTTATACAGCAGGTTCTTATTGGTTATCTATTTTATACATATAAATGTATACATGCCAATCCCAGTCTCTCAACTCCTCCCACCACCACCCCCCCAACAGCTTTCCCCCCTTGTTGTCCATACGTTTGTTGTCTACATCTGTTGCTCTATTTATGCCTTGCAAAATGGTTAATCTGTAGTTTTTCTAGGTTCCACATATATGCATGAATACACAAGATTTGTTTTTCTCTTTCTGACTTACTTCACTCTGTATGACAGTCTCTAGATCCATCGACGTCTCTACAAATGACCCAATTTCATTCCTTTTCATGGCTTAGTAATATTCCATTTTATATATGTACCACAGCTTTATGCATTCGTCTGTCTGTGGGCATTTAGGTTGCTTCCATTACCTCGATATTGTAAATAGTGATGCAATGAACATTGCGGTGAATGACTCTTTTTGATTTATGGTTTTGTCTGGGTATATGTCCAGTACTGGGATTGCTGTATCATATGGTAATTCTATTGTTAGTTTCTTAAGAAATTCCATATTGTTCTCCATAATGACTGTATCAATTTATATTCCCAACAATAGTGGAAGAGGGTTCCTTTTCTCCACACCATTTCCAGCATTTTTTGTTTGTAGATTTTCTATGATGCCTATTCTACCAGGTGTGAGGTGATACCTCATTGTTGAATCCATTTCGTTGAGCAAGGGGTAGGTCTTGTCTATTACATATTTGGCTTATGGAACGGTATCTGTGCTAATTTCAAACTCTGCTTTTATGCAGCACCCCAACTCACCTTCCCCCTTAAGCAGGCATAAGTTGGTTTTCTAAACTTGAAACCCTGTTCTGTTTTGTAATTCAGTTCATGTGTAGCCAAGTTCACATTCCGTGTATTAGTGATACCTTATGATGTTTCTTTTTCTGTGTGACTTATTTCACTTAGAATCATCGTGCCTCAATCCACTCATTATGCTGGTACGGGCCTGGAGACATAGATTTCATTGCTGAGTGGTATTCTGTTGTACATAAGTACCGCAAATTCTTTATCCATTATTTGCTTTCTGTGATATTTAACTTGTGCCGTAGAAGAGATTTCTGTAAAAAGAGCCGTCCCAAATTTTGGGGTGGCTGTGTCTTTTTGATTTTAATTTCCCTAAGCTATAGGACCATAAGTGGAAGTGCCCTAGGCTCTGTTGCTTTGTTTTTTAGATGTTTCAGGAAACACCATACACTTCTCCCGAGTGTCTGTTGGCAATTTACATTCCGCCCATCAGCATAACAAGGCTCCCAGTTCTCCATGGCCTGTCCTGACATTCTGGGTTTTACACTTTATTCAGATGGCC
The DNA here is from genome assembly GCF_951394435.1 of Stenella coeruleoalba. Classification (NCBI taxonomy): domain Eukaryota; kingdom Metazoa; phylum Chordata; class Mammalia; order Artiodactyla; family Delphinidae; genus Stenella; species Stenella coeruleoalba. Next base: position 1,305,104 of record NW_027646368.1, read on the forward strand.
CTTTTGACCGGGGAGAAGTGAGACTTCACTGTAGTGCAGATTTCCTTTGCAAGCTTGCTTGGTTGGCCAAAAAGGGCGTATGCGTTTTTTCCTGAATATATTCAGGAAAAAACGCATACACCCTTTTTGGCCAAGTGCATCATTGTGGACGTTCTGCCTCTTTTCCTATGCTTTCAATGCAATTCCAGTCTACCTCCTGAAATCGGTTTCCTGCAATTCTGCCCCGCTTTCAACTCCTCTTGGCAGCCTTACTTCAGTATATTTTTGGACGATAGCTGTCATTTATAACTCTGCAGGTTTGTTAATTACAGTGCCCCTGAGCTCCTTTCTTCAACTCGCTTTCTTGTGACCTGGCCGCAACACCGCAGGATGGCTTCAGGCCCTAATCTGGTTCCGGCACGGCACGCTGAGCCTTTGGTTAATTCCTCTTCCTGGTGGGAAATGAGAGTTAAATTTGCCCGTCCAGACACCTCCAGCTAGTCTCTCATTGGTTCTCGCTATTCCTGTTCATCTTCCGCAGAAATTGCAAACTGGGCCAAACAGGAGGTTAAAGGGACTGACTCTCCAAGTCGGGAGAGTGTTAGTAAAGCGTCTGGAATGTTGCACCCGAGTACCAGGGTACGAAAACTGAGACATATTTGAACACGCCTCCCGATCACATGGTTGATCATACTCTAGGTTCCACATGCATGTTTTAGCTGAAGGAAGAATACGTTAAACCTGGGTAGTTGAAACCTGTGGAATGGGTACCATGCAATATGACTTCAAAGGGTCTTCATTTGCTCACCGAACCTCTCCAATCCTATCACTGCTGCGTTTATGCCCCTGTACACATGCTTGATTCTCTTTTGGAGACATAGCAATCCATAGGTTTTAAGATACTTACTAGTCAGGTACATTCTTAGGCGTTTAATATGCGGTGTTGAGTCCATTTCATTGAGCAAGGAGTAGCTCTTGTCTATTCCATATTTGGGTTAAGGAACTTTATCTGTGTTCATTTCAATCTCTGGTTTTATGCAGCTCCCCAACTCACCTTTCCCCTTAAGCAAGCATAAGTTGGTTTTCTAAATTTGAGACCCTGTTCTGTTCTGTAATTCTGTTCCTGTGTAGCCAAGTTTACATTCTGTGTATTACTGATATCTTATGATGTTTCTTTTTCTGTGTGACTTATTTCAGTTAGAATCATCATACCTGAATCCACTCATTGTTCTGCTAAGGGCCTGATGACATAGATTTCATTGCTGAGTGATATTGCTTTGTAAGTAAATACCACAACTTCTTTATCCATTTTTCACTTTCTGCGATGTTGAACTTGTACGGTAAACGAGGTTCTTGTAAACAGAGGCGCCCAAACTTTGGGGTGGCTGTGTCTTTTTTATTTTAATTTCCCTAAGCTATAGGACCATATGTGGAAGTGCCCTAGGCTCTGTTGCTTTGTTTATTAGATGTTTCAGGAAACACCATACACTTCTCCCGAGTGTCTGTTGGCAATTTACATCCCGCCCATCAGCATAACAAGGCTCCCAGTTCTCCTTGGCCTGTCCTGCCTTTCTGGATTTTACACTTTTTTCAGATGGCCCTTTTGACCGGGGGGAAGTGAGACTTCATTGTAGTGCAGATTTCCTTTGCAAGCTTGCTTGGTTGGCCAAAAAGGGCGTATGCGTTTTTTCCTGAATATATTCAGGAAAAAACGCATACGCCCTTTTTGGCCAAGTGCATCATTGTGGACGTTCTGCCTCTTTTCCTATGCTTGAAATGCAATTCCAGTCTACCTCCTGAAAACGGTTTCCTGAAATTCTGCCCCGCTTTCAAGTCCTCTTGGCAGCCTTACTTCAGTATATTTTTGGTCGATAGCTGTCATTTATAACTCTGCAGGTTTGTGAATTACAGTGCCCCTGAGCTCCTTTCTTCAACTCGCTCTCTTGTGAGCTGGCCGCAACACCGCAGGATGTCTTCAGGCCCTAATCTGGTTCCGGCATGGCACGCTGAGCCTTTGGTTAATTCCTCTTCCTGGTGGGAAATTAAAGTTAAATTTGCCCATTCAGACACCTCCAGCTAGTCTCTCATTTGTTCTCCCTATTCCTGTTCATCTTCCGCAGAAATTGCAAACTGGGCCAACCAGGAGGTTAAAGGCACTGACTCTCCAAGTCGGGAGAGTGTTAGTAAAGCATCTGGAATGTTGCACCCGAATACCAGGGGACCAAAACTGAGACATATTTGAACATCTCTCCCGATCACACGGTTGATCATACTCTGGGTTCCACATGCATGTTTCAGCTGAAGGAAGAATACCTTAAACCTGGAGAGTTGAGACCCGTGGAATGGGTACCATGCAATATGAGTTCAAAGGGTCTCCATTGGCTCACCGAACCTCTCCAGTCCTATCACTGCTGCGTTTATGACCCTGTACACACGCTAGATTCTCTTTCGGAGACATAGCAATCCATAGGTTTTAAGATACTTACTAGTCAGGTACATTCTTAGGCGTTTAATATGCGGTGTTGAGTCCATTTCGTTGAGCAAGGAGTAGCTCTTGTCTATTCCATATTTGGCTTAAGGTACTTTATCTGTGCTCATTTCAATCTCTGGTTTTATACAGCACCCCAACTCACCTTTACCCTTAAGCAAGCATAAGTTGGTTTTCTAAATTTGAGACCTTGTTCTGTTCTGTAATTCAGTTCCTGTGTAGCCAAGTTTACATTCCGTGTATTACAGATATCTTATGATGTTTCTTTTTCTGTGTGACTTATTTCAGTTAGAATCATCGTACCTGAATCCACTCATTGTGCTGCTAAGGGCCTGATGACATAGATTTCATTGCTGAGTGATACTGCAGTGTACGTAAGGACCACAAGTTCTTTATCCATTTTTCACTTTCTGTGATATTGAACTTGTACGGTAAACGAGGTTCTTGTAAACAGAGGCGTCACAAACTTTGGGGTGGCTGTGTCTTTTTGATTTTAATTTCCCTAAGCTATAGGACCATAAGTGGAAGTGCCCTAGGCTCTGTTGCTTTGTTTTTTAGATGTTTCAGGAAACACCATACACTTCTCCCGAGTGTCTGTTGGCAATTTACATCCCGCCCATCAGCATAACAAGGCTCCCAGTTCTCCATGGCCTGTCCTGCCTTTCTGGATTTTACACTTTTTTCAGATGGCCCTTTTGACCGGGGGAAGTGAGACTTCATTGTAGTGCAGATTTCCTTTGCAAGCTTGCTTGGTTGGCCAAAAAGGGCGTATGCTTTTTTTCCTGAATATATTCAGGAAAAAACGCATATGCCCTTTTTGGCCAAGTGCATCATTGTGGACGTTCTGCCTCTTTTCCTATGCTTTCAATGCAATTCCAGTCTACCTCCTGAAATCGGTTTCCTGCAATTCTGCCCCGCTTTCAAGTCCTCTTGGCAGCCTTACTTCAGTATATTTTTGGACGATAGCTGTCATTTATAACTCTGCAGGTTTGTGAATTACAGTGCCCCTGAGCTCCTTTCTTCAACTCGCTTTCTTGTGAGCTGGCCGCAACACCGCAGGATGGCTTCAGGCCCTAATCTGGTTCCGGCACGGCACGCTGAGCCTTTGGTTAATTCCTCTTCCTGGTGGGAAATTAAAGTTAAATTTGCCCATTCAGACACCTCCAGCTAGTCTCTCATTTGTTCTCCCTATTCCTGTTCATCTTCCGCAGAAATTGCAACCTGGGCCAAACAGGAGGTTAAAGGCACTGACTCTCCAAGTCGGGAGAGTGTTAGTAAAGCATCTGGAATGTTGCACCCGAATACCAGGGGACCAAAACTGAGACATATTTGAACATCTCTCCCGATTACACGGTTGATCATACTCTGGGTTCCACATGCATGTTTCAGCTGAAGGAAGAATACCTTAAACCTGGAGAGTTGAGACCCGTGGAATGGGTACCATGCAATATGAGTTCAAAGGGTCTCCATTGGCTCACCGAACCTCTCCAGTCCTATCACTGCTGCGTTTATGACCCTGTACACACGCTAGATTCTCTTTCGGAGACATAGCAATCCATAGGTTTTAAGATACTTACTAGTCAGGTACATTCTTAGGCGTTTAATATGCGGTGTTGAGTCCATTTCGTTGAGCAAGGAGTAGCTCTTGTCTATTCCATATTTGGCTTAAGGTACTTTATCTGTGCTCATTTCAATCTCTGGTTTTATGCAGCACCCCAACTCACCTTTACCCTTAAGCAAGCATAAGTTGGTTTTCTAAATTTGAGACCTTGTTCTGTTCTGTAATTCAGTTCCTGTGTAGCCAAGTTTACATTCCGTGTATTACAGATATCTTATGATGTTTCTTTTTCTGTGTGACTTATTTCAGTTAGAATCATCGTACCTGAATCCACTCATTGTGCTGCTAAGGGCCTGATGACATAGATTTCATTGCTGAGTGATACTGCAGTGTACGTAAGGACCACAAGTTCTTTATCCATTTTTCACTTTCTGTGATATTGAACTTGTACGGTAAACGAGGTTCTTGTAAACAGAGGCGTCACAAACTTTGGGGTGGCTGTGTCTTTTTGATTTTAATTTCCCTAAGCCATAGGACCATAAGTGGAAGTGCCCTAGGCTCTGTTGCTTTGTTTTTTAGATGTTTCAGGAAACACCATACACTTCTCCCGAGTGTCTGTTGGCAATTTACATCCCGCCCATCAGCATAACAAGGCTCCCAGTTCTCCATGGCCTGTCCTGCCTTTCTGGATTTTACACTTTTTTCAGATGGCCCTTTTGACCGGGGGAAGTGAGACTTCATTGTAGTGCAGATTTCCTTTGCAAGCTTGCTTGGTTGGCCAAAAAGGGCGTATGCTTTTTTTCCTGAATATATTCAGGAAAAAACGCATATGCCCTTTTTGGCCAAGTGCATCATTGTGGACGTTCTGCCTCTTTTCCTATGCTTTCAATGCAATTCCAGTCTACCTCCTGAAATCGGTTTCCTGCAATTCTGCCCCGCTTTCAAGTCCTCTTGGCAGCCTTACTTCAGTATATTTTTGGACGATAGCTGTCATTTATAACTCTGCAGGTTTGTGAATTACAGTGCCCCTGAGCTCCTTTCTTCAACTCGCTTTCTTGTGACCTGGCCGCAACACCGCAGGATGGCTTCAGGCCCTAATCTGGTTCCGGCACGGCACGCTGAGCCTTTGGTTAATTCCTCTTCCTGGTGGGAAATGAGAGTTAAATTTGCCCGTCCAGACACCTCCAGCTAGTCTCTCATTGGTTCTCGCTATTCCTGTTCATCTTCCGCAGAAATGGCAAACTGGGCCAAACAGGAGGTTAAAGGGACTGACTCTCCAAGTCGGGAGAGTGTTAGTAAAGCGTCTGGAATGTTGCAACCGAGTACCAGGGTACGAAATCTGAGACATATTTGAACACGCCTCCCGATCACATGGTTGATCATACTCTAGGTTCCACATGCATGTTTTAGCTGAAGGAAGAATACCTTAAACCTGGGTAGTTGAAACCTGTGGAATGGGTACCATGCAATATGACTTCAAAGGGTCTTCATTTGCTCACCGAACCTCTCCAATCCTATCACTGCTGCGTTTATGCCCCTGTACACATGCTTGATTCTCTTTTGGAGACATAGCAATCCATAGGTTTTAAGATACTTACTAGTCAGGTACATTCTTAGGCGTTTAATATGCGGTGTTGAGTCCATTTCATTGAGCAAGGAGTAGCTCTTGTCTATTCCATATTTGGGTTAAGAAACTTTATCTGTGTTCATTTCAATCTCTGGTTTTATGCAGCTCCCCAACTCACCTTTCCCCTTAAGCAAGCATAAGTTGGTTTTCTAAATTTGAGACCCTGTTCTGTTCTGTAATTCAGTTCCTGTGTAGCCAAGTTTACATTCTGTGTATTACTGATATCTTATGATGTTTCTTTTTCTGTGTGACTTATTTCAGTTAGATTCATCGTACCTGAATCCGCTCATTATGCTGCTACGGGCCTGATGACATAGATTTCATTGCTGAGTGATACTGCATTGTACGTAAGTACCACAAGTTCTTTATCCATTTTTCACTTTCTGTGATATTGAACATGTACGGTAAACGAGGTTCTTCTAAACAGAGGCGTCCCAAACTTTGGGGTGGCTGTGTCTTTTTGATTTTAATTTCCCTAAGCTATAGGACCATAAGTGGATGTGCCCTAGGCTCTGTTGCTTTGTTTTTTAGATGTTTCAGGAAACACCATACACTTCTCCCGAGTGTCTGTTGGCAATTTACATCCCGCCCATCAGCATAACAAGGCTCCCAGTTCTCCATGGCCTGTCCTGCCTTTCTGGATTTTACACTTTTATCAGATTGCCCTTTTGACCGGGGGAAGTGAGACTTCATTGTAGTGCAGATTTCCTTTGCAAGCTTGCTTGGTTGGCCAAAAAGGGCGTATGCGTTTTTTCCTGAATATATTCAGGAAAAAACGCATACGCCCTTTTTGGCCAAGTGCATCATTGTGGACGTTCTGCCTCTTTTCCTATGCTTTCAATGCAATTCCAGTCTACCTCCTGAAATCGGTTTCCTGCAATTCTGCCCCGCTTTCAACTCCTCTTGGCAGCCTTACTTCAGTATATTTTTGGACGATAGCTGTCATTTATAACTCTGCAGGTTTGTCAATTACAGTGCCCCTGAGCTCCTTTCTTCAACTCGCTTTCTTGTGAGCTGGCCGCAACACCGCAGGATGGCTTCAGGCCCTAATCTGGTTCTGGCACGGCACGCTGAGCCTTTGGTTAATTCCTCTTCCTGGTGGGAAATGAGAGTTAAATTTGCCCGTCCAGACACCTCCAGCTAGTCTCTCATTGGTTCTCGCTATTCCTGTTCATCTTCCGCAGAAATTGCAAACTGGGCCAAACAGGAGGTTAAAGGGACTGACACTCCAAGTCGGGAGAGTGTTAGTAAAGCGTCTGGAATGTTGCACCCGAGTACCAGGGTACGAAAACTGAGACATATTTGAACACGCCTCCCGATCACATGGTTGATCATACTCTAGGTTCCACATGCATGTTTTAGCTGAAGGAAGAATACCTTAAATCTGGGTAGTTGAAACCTGTGGAATGGGTACCATGCAATATGACTTCAAAGGGTCTTCATTTGCTCACCGAACTTCTCCAATCCTATCACTGCTGCGTTTATGCCCCTGTACACATGCTTGATTCTCTTTCGGAGACATAGCAATCCATAGGTTTTAAGATACTTACTAGTCAGGTACATTCTTAGGCGTTTAATATGCGGTGTTGAGTCCATTTCATTGAGCAAGGAGTAGCTCTTGTCTATTCCATATTTGGGTTAAGGAACTTTATCTGTGTTCATTTCAATCTCTGGTTTTATGCAGCTCCCCAACTCACCTTTCCCCTTAAGCAAGCATAAGTTGGTTTTCTAAATTTGAGACCCTGTTCTGTTCTGTAATTCTGTTCCTGTGTAGCCAAGTTTACATTCTGTGTATTAGTGATATCTTATGATGTTTCTTTTTCTGTGTGACTTATTTCAGTTAGAATCATCATACCTGAATCCACTCATTGTGCTGCTAAGGGCCTGATGACATAGATTTCATTGCTGAGTGATATTGCTTTGTAAGTAAATACCACAACTTCTTTATCCATTTTTCACTTTCTGCGATGTTGAACTTGTACGGTAAACGAGGTTCTTGTAAACAGAGGCGCCCAAACTTTGGGGTGGCTGTGTCTTTTTTATTTTAATTTCCCTAAGCTATAGGACCATATGTGGAAGTGCCCTAGGCTCTGTTGCTTTGTTTATTAGATGTTTCAGGAAACACCATACACTTCTCCCGAGTGTCTGTTGGCAATTTACATCCCGCCCTTCAGCATAACAAGGCTCCCAGTTCTCCATGGCCTGTCCTGCCTTTCTGGATTTTACACTTTTTTCAGATGGCCCTTTTGACCGGGGGGAAGGGAGACTTCATTGTAGTGCAGATTTCCTTTGCAAGCTTGCTTGGTTGGCCAAAAAGGGCGTATGCGTTTTTTCCTGAATATATTCAGGAAAAAACGCATACGCCCTTTTTGGCCAAGTGCATCATTGTGGACGTTCTGCCTCTTTTCCTATGCTTGAAATGAATTCCAGTCTACCTCCTGAAATCGGTTTCCTGCAATTCTGCCCCGCTTTCAAGTCCTCTTGGCAGCCTTACTTCAGTATATTTTTGGACGATAGCTGTCATTTATAACTCTGCAGGTTTGTGAATTACAGTGCCCCTGAGCTCCTTTCTTCAACTCGCTTTCTTGTGAGCTGCCCGCAACACCGCAGGATGTCTTCAGGCCCTAATCTGGTTCCGGCATGGCACGCTGAGCCTTTGGTTAATTCCTCTTCCTGGTGGGAAATTAAAGTTAAATTTGCGCATCCAGACACCTCCAGCTAGTCTCTCATTTGTTCTCCCTATTCCTGTTCATCTTCTGCAGAAATTGCAAACTGGGCCAAACAGGAGGTTAAAGGCACTGACTCTCCAAGTCGGGAGAGTGTTAGTAAAGCATCTGGAATGCTGCACCCTAATACCAGGGGACCAAAACTGAGACATATTTGAACATCTCTCCCGATCACACGGTTGATCATACTCTGGGTTCCACATGCATGTTTTAGCTGAAGGAAGAATACCTTAAACCTGGAGAGTTGAGACCCGTGGAATGGGTACCATGCAATATGACTTCAGCGGGTCTTCATTTGCTCACCGAACCTCTCCAATCCTATCACTGCTGCGTTTATGCCCCTGTACACATGCTTGATTCTCTTTTGGAGACATAGCAATCCATAGGTTTTAAGATACTTACTAGTCAGGTACATTCTTAGGCGTTTAATATGCGGTGTTGAGTCCATTTCGTTGAGCAAGGAGTAGCTCTTCTCTATTCCATATTTGCCTTAAGGAACTTTATCTGTGCTCATTTCAATCTCTGGTTTTATGCAGCACCCCAACTCACCTTTCCCCTTAAGCAAGCATAAGTTGGTTTTCTAAATTTGAGACCCTGTTCTGTTTTGGAATTCAGTTCCTGTGTAGCCAAGTGTACATTCCGTGTATTAGTGAGATCTTATGATGTTTCTTTTTCTGTGTGACTTATTTCAGTTAGAATCATCGTACCTGATTCCACTCATTATGCTGCTACGGCCCTGATGACATAGATTTCATTGCTGAGTGATACTGCATTGTACGTAAGTACCACAACTTCTTTAAACATTTTTCACTTTCTGCGATGTTGAACTTGTACTGTAAACGAGGTTCTTGTAAACAGAGGCGTCCCAAACATTGGGGTGTCTGTGTCTTTTTGATTTTAATTTCCCTAAGCTATAGGACCATAAGTGGAAGTGCCCTAGTCTCTGTTGCTTTCTATTTTAGATGTTTCAGGAAACACCATACACTTCTCCCGAGTGTCTGTTGGCAATTTACATCCCGCCCATCAGCATAACAAGCCTCCCAGTTCTCCATGGCCTGTCCTGCCTTTCTGGATTTTACACTTTTTTCAGATGGCCCTTTTGACCGGGGGGAAGTGAGACTTCATTGCAGTGCAGATTTCCTTTGCAAGTTTGCTTGGTTGGCCAAAAAGGGCGTATGCGTTTTTTCCTGAATATATTCAGGAAAAAACGCATACGCCCTTTTTGGCCAAGTGCATCATTGTGGACGTTCTGCCTCTTTTCCTATGCTTTCAATGCAATTCCAGTCTACCTCCTGAAATCGGTTTCCTGCAATTCTGCCCCGCTTTCAACTCCTCTTGGCAGCCTTACTTCAGTATATTTTTGGACGATAGCTGTCATTTATAACTCTGCAGGTTTGTTAATTACAGTGCCCCTGAGCTCCTTTCTTCAACTCGCTTTCTTGTGACCTGGCCGCAACACCGCAGGATGGCTTCAGGCCCTAATCTGGTTCTGGCACGGCACGCTGAGCCTTTGGTTAATTCCTCTTCCTGGTGGGAAATGAGAGTTAAATTTGCCCGTCCAGACACCTCCAGCTAGTCTCTCATTGGTTCTCGCTATTCCTGTTCATATTCCGCAGAAATTGCAAACTGGGCCAAACAGGAGGTTAAAGGGACTGACTCTCCAAGTCGGGAGAGTGTTAGTAAAGCGTCTGGAATGTTGCACCCGAGTACCAGGGTACGAAAACTGAGACATATTTGAACACGCCTCCCGATCACATGGTTGATCATACTCTAGGTTCCACATGCATGTTTTAGCTGAAGGAAGAATACCTTAAACCTGGGTAGTTGAAACCTGTGGAATGGGTACCATGCAATATGACTTCAAAGGGTCTTCATTTGCTCACTGAACCTCTCCAATCCTATCACTGCTGCGTTTATGCCCCTGTACACATGCTTGATTCTCTTTCGGAGACATAGCAATCCATAGGTTTTAAGATACTTACTAGTCAGGTACATTCTTAGGCGTTTAATATGCGGTGTTGAGTCCATTTCATTGAGCAAGGAGTAGCTCTTGTCTATTCCATATTTGGGTTAAGGAACTTTATCTGTGTTCATTTCAATCTCTGGTTTTATGCAGCTCCCCAACTCACCTTTCCCCTTAAGCAAGCATAAGTTGGTTTTTTAAATTTGAGACCCTGTTCTGTTCTGTAATTCTGTTCCTGTGTAGCCAAGTTTACATTCTGTGTATTAGTGATATCTTATGATGTTTCTTTTTCTGTGTGACTTATTTCAGTTAGAATCATCATACCTGAATCCACTCATTGTGCTGCTAAGGGCCTGATGACATAGATTTCATTGCTGAGTGATATTGCTTTGTAAGTAAATACCACAACTTCTTTATCCATTTTTCACTTTCTGCGATGTTGAACTTGTACGGTAAACGAGGTTCTTGTAAACAGAGGCGCCCAAACTTTGGGGTGGCTGTGTCTTTTTGATTTTAATTTCCCTAAGCTATAGGACCATATGTGGAAGTGCCCTAGGCTCTGTTGCTTTGTTTATTAGATGTTTCAGGAAACACCATACACTTCTCCCGAGTGTCTGTTGGCAATTTACATCCCGCCCATCAGCATAACAAGGCTCCCAGTTCTCCTTGGCCTGTCCTGCCTTTCTGGATTTTACACTTTTTGCAGATGGCCCTTTTGACCGGGGGGAAGTGAGACTTCATTGTAGTGCAGATTTCCTTTGCAAGCTTGCTTGGTTGGCCAAAAAGGGCGTATGCGTTTTTTCCTGAATATATTCAGGAAAAAACGCATACGCCCTTTTTGGCCAAGTGCATCATGGTGGACGTTCTGCCTCTTTTCCTATGCTTGAAATGCAATTCCAGTCTACCTCCTGAAATCGGTTTCCTGCAATTCTCCCCGCTTTCAAGTCCTCTTGGCAGCCTTACTTCAGTATATTTTTGGACGATAGCTGTCATTTATAACTCTGCAGGTTTGTGAATTACAGTGCCCCTGAGCTCCTTTCTTCAACTCGCTTTCTTGTGAGCTGGCCGCAACACCGCAGGATGTCTTCAGGCCCTAATCTGGTTCCGGCATGGCACGCTGAGCCTTTGGTTAATTCCTCTTCCTGGTGGGAAATTAAAGTTAAATTTGCGCATCCAGACACCTCCAGCTAGTCTCTCATTTGTTCTCCCTATTCCTGTTCATCTTCTGCAGAAATTGCAAACTGGGCCAAACAGGAGGTTAAAGGCACTGACTCTCCAAGTCGGGAGAGTGTTAGTAAAGCATCTGGAATGCTGCACCCGAATACCAGGGGACCAAAACTGAGACATATTTGAACATCTCTCCCGATCACACGGTTGATCATACTCTGGGTTCCACATGCATGTTTTAGCTGAAGGAAGAATACCTTAAACCTGGAGAGTTGAGACCCGTGGAATGGGTACCATGCAATATGACTTCAAAGGGTCTTCATTTGCTCACCGAACCTCTCCAATCCTATCACTGCTGCGTTTATGCCCCTGTACACATGCTTGATTCTCTTTTGGAGACATAGCAATCCATAGGTTTTAAGATACTTACTAGTCAGGTACATTCTTAGGCGTTTAATATGCGGTGTTGAGTCCATTTCGTTGAGCAAGGAGTAGCTCTTCTCTATTCCATATTTGCCTTAAGGAACTTTATCTGTGCTCATTTCAATCTCTGGTTTTATGCAGCACCCCAACTCACCTTTCCCCTTAAGCAAGCATAAGTTGGTTTTCTAAATTTGAGACCCTGTTCTGTTCTGTAATTCAGTTCCTGTGTAGCCAAGTTTACATTCTGTGTATTACTGATATCTTATGATGTTTCTTTTTCTGTGTGACTTATTTCAGTTAGAATCATCATACCTGAATCCACTCATTGTGCTGCTAAGGGCCTGATGACAAAGATTTCATTGCTGAGTGATATTGCTTTGTAAGTAAATACCACAACTTCTTTATCCATTTTTCACTTTCTGCGATGTTGAACTTGTACTGTAAACGAGGTTCTTGTAAACAGAGGCGTCCCAAACTTTGGGGTGGCTGTGTGTTTTTGATTTTACTTTACCTAAGCTATAGGACCATAAGTGGAAGTGCCCTAGGCTCTGTTGCTTTGTTTTTTAGATGTTTCAGGAAACACCATACACTTCTCCCGAGTGTCTGTTGGCAATTTACATCCCGCCCATCAGCATAACAAGGCTCCCAGTTCTCCATGGACTGTCCTGCCTTTCTGGATTTTACACTTTTTTCAGATGGCCCTTTTGACCGGGGGGAAGTGAGACTTCATTGCAGTGCAGATTTCCTTTGCAAGTTTGCTTGGTTGGCCAAAAAGTGCGTATGCGTTTTTTCCTGAATATATTCAGGAAAAAATGCATACGCCCTTTTTGGCCAAGTGCATCATTGTGGACGTTCTGTCTCTTTTCCTATGCTTTCAATGCAATTCCAGTCTACCTCCTGAAATCGGTTTCCTGCAATTCTGCCCCGCTTTCAACTCCTCTTGGCAGCCTTACTTCAGTATATTTTTGGACGATAGCTGTCATTTATAACTCTGCAGGTTTGTTAATTACAGTGCCCCTGAGCTCCTTTCTTCAACTCGCTTTCTTGTGACCTGGCCGCAACACCGCAGGATGGCTTCAGGCCCTAATCTGGTTCCGGCACGGCACGCTGAGCCTTTGGTTAATTCCTCTTCCTGGTGGGAAATGAGAGTTAAATTTGCCCGTCCAGACACCTCCAGCTAGTCTCTCATTGGTTCTCGCTATTCCTGTTCATCTTCCGCAGAAATTGCAAACTGGGCCAAACAGGAGGTTAAAGGGACTGACTCTCCAAGTCGGGAGAGTGTTAGTAAAGCGTCTGGAATATTGCACCCGAGTACCAGGGTACGAAAACTGAGACATATTTGAACACGCCTCCCGATCACATGGTTGATCATACTCTAGGTTCCACATGCATGTTTTAGCTGAAGGAAGAATACCTTAAACCTGGGTAGTTGAAACCTGTGGAATGGGTACCATGCAATATGACTTCAAAGGGTCTTCATTTGCTCACCGAACCTCTCCAATCCTATCACTGCTGCGTTTATGCCCCTGTACACATGCTTGATTCTCTTTCGGAGACATAGCAATCCATAGGTTTTAAGATACTTACTAGTCAGGTACATTCTTAGGCGTTTAATATGCGGTGTTGAGTCCATTTCATTGAGCAAGGAGTAGCTCTTGTCTATTCCATATTTGGGTTAAGGAACTTTATCTGTGTTCATTTCAATCTCTGGTTTTATGCAGCTCCCCAACTCACCTTTCCCCTTAAGCAAGCATAAGTTGGTTTTCTAAATTTGAGACCCTGTTCTGTTCTGTAATTCTGTTCCTGTGTAGCCAAGTTTACATTCTGTGTATTACTGATATCTTATGATGTTTCTTTTTCTGTGTGACTTATTTCAGTTAGAATCATCATACCTGAATCCACTCATTGTGCTGCTAAGGGCCTGATGACATAGATTTCATTGCTGAGTGATATTGCTTTGTAAGTAAATACCACAACTTCTTTATCCATTTTTCACTTTCTGCGATGTTGAACTTGTACGGTAAACGAGGTTCTTGTAAACAGAGGCGCCCAAACTTTGGGGTGGCTGTGTCTTTTTGATTTTAATTTCCCTAAGCTATAGGACCATATGTGGAAGTGCCCTAGGCTCTGTTGCTTTGTTTATTAGATGTTTCAGGAAACACCATACACTTCTCCCGAGTGTCTGTTGGCAATTTACATCCCGCCCATCAGCATAACAAGGCTCCCAGTTCTCCTTGGCCTGTCCTGCCTTTCTGGATTTTACACTTTTTTCAGATGGCCCTTTTGACCGGGGGGAAGTGAGACTTCATTGTAGTGCAGATTTCCTTTGCAAGCTTGCTTGGTTGGCCAAAAAGGGCGTATGCGTTTTTTCCTGAATATATTCAGGAAAAAACGCATACGCCCTTTTTGGCCAAGTGCATCATTGTGGACGTTCTGCCTCTTTTCCTATGCTTGAAATGCAATTCCAGTCTACCTCCTGAAATCGGTTTCCTGCAATTCTGCCCCGCTTTCAAGTCCTCTTGGCAGCCTTACTTCAGTATATTTTTGGACGATAGCTGTCATTTATAACTCTGCAGGTTTGTGAATTACAGTGCCCCTGAGCTCCTTTCTTCAACTCGCTTTCTTGTGAGCTGGCCGCAACACCGCAGGATGTCTTCAGGCCCTAATCTGGTTCCGGCATGGCACGCTGAGCCTTTGGTTAATTCCTCTTCCTGGTGGGAAATTAAAGTTAAATTTGCGCATTCAGACACCTCCAGCTGGTCTCCCATTTGTTCTCCCTATTCCTGTTCATCTTCTGCAGAAATTGCAAACTGGGCCAAACAGGAGGTTAAAGGCACTGACTCTCCAAGTCGGGAGAGTGTTAGTAAAGCATCTGGAATGCTGCACCCGAATACCAGGGGACCAAAACTGAGACATATTTGAACATCTCTCCCGATCACACGGTTGATCATACTCTGGGTTCCACATGCATGTTTTAGCTGAAGGAAGAATACCTTAAACCTGGAGAGTTGAGACCCGTGGAATGGGTACCATGCAATATGACTTCAAAGGGTCTTCATTTGCTCACCGAACCTCTCCAATCCTATCACTGCTGCGTTTATGCCCCTGTACACATGCTTGATTCTCTTTCGGAGACATAGCAATCCATAGGTTTTAAGATACTTACTAGTCAGGTACATTCTTAGGCGTTTAATATGCGGTGTTGAGTCCATTTCATTGAGCAAGGAGTAGCTCTTGTCTATTCCATATTTGGGTTAAGGAACTTTATCTGTGTTCATTTCAATCTCTGGTTTTATGCAGCTCCCCAACTCACCTTTCCCCTTAAGCAAGCATAAGTTGGTTTTCTAAATTTGAGACCCTGTTCTGTTCTGTAATTCTGTTCCTGTGTAGCCAAGTTTACATTCTGTGTATTACTGATATCTTATGATGTTTCTTTTTCTGTGTGACTTATTTCAGTTAGAATCATCATACCTGAATCCACTCATTGTGCTGCTAAGGGCCTGATGACATAGATTTCATTGCTGAGTGATATTGCTTTGTAAGTAAATACCACAACTTCTTTATCCATTTTTCACTTTCTGCGATGTTGAACTTGTACGGTAAACGAGGTTCTTGTAAACAGAGGCGCCCAAACTTTGGGGTGGCTGTGTCTTTTTGATTTTAATTTCCCTAAGCTATAGGACCATATGTGGAAGTGCCCTAGGCTCTGTTGCTTTGTTTATTAGATGTTTCAGGAAACACCATACACTTCTCCCGAGTGTCTGTTGGCAATTTACATCCCGCCCATCAGCATAACAAGGCTCCCAGTTCTCCTTGGCCTGTCCTGCCTTTCTGGATTTTACACTTTTTTCAGATGGCCCTTTTGACCGGGGGGAAGTGAGACTTCATTGTAGTGCAGATTTCCTTTGCAAGCTTGCTTGGTTGGCCAAAAAGGGCGTATGCGTTTTTTCCTGAATATATTCAGGAAAAAACGCATACGCCCTTTTTGGCCAAGTGCATCATTGTGGACGTTCTGCCTCTTTTCCTATGCTTGAAATGCAATTCCAGTCTACCTCCTGAAATCGGTTTCCTGCAATTCTGCCCCGCTTTCAAGTCCTCTTGGCAGCCTTACTTCAGTATATTTTTGGACGATAGCTGTCATTTATAACTCTGCAGGTTTGTGAATTACAGTGCCCCTGAGCTCCTTTCTTCAACTCGCTTTCTTGTGAGCTGGCCGCAACACCGCAGGATGTCTTCAGGCCCTAATCTGGTTCCGGCATGGCACGCTGAGCCTTTGGTTAATTCCTCTTCCTGGTGGGAAATTAAAGTTAAATTTGCGCATTCAGACACCTCCAGCTGGTCTCCCATTTGTTCTCCCTATTCCTGTTCATCTTCTGCAGAAATTGCAAACTGGGCCAAACAGGAGGTTAAAGGCACTGACTCTCCAAGTCGGGAGAGTGTTAGTAAAGCATCTGGAATGCTGCACCCGAATACCAGGGGACCAAAACTGAGACATATTTGAACATCTCTCCCGATCACACGGTTGATCATACTCTGGGTTCCACATGCATGTTTTAGCTGAAGGAAGAATACCTTAAACCTGGAGAGTTGAGACCCGTGGAATGGGTACCATGCAATATGACTTCAAAGGGTCTTCATTTGCTCACCGAACCTCTCCAATCCTATCACTGCTGCGTTTATGCCCCTGTACACATGCTTGATTCTCTTTTGGAGACATAGCAATCCATAGGTTTTAAGATACTTACTAGTCAGGTACATTCTTAGGCGTGTAATATGCGGTGTTGAGTCCATTTCGTTGAGCAAGGAGTAGCTCTTCTCTATTCCATATTTGCCTTAAGGAACTTTATCTGTGCTCATTTCAATCTCTCGTTTTATGCAGCACCCCAACTCACCTTTCCCCTTAAGCAAGCATAAGTTGGTTTTCTAAATTTGAGACCCTGTTCTGTTCTGTAATTCAGTTCCTGTGTAGCCAAGTTTACATTCCGTGTATTACTGATATCTTATGATGTTTCTTTTTCTGTGTGACTTATTTCAGTTAGAATCATCATACCTGAATCCACTCATTGTGCTGCTAAGGGCCTGATGACATAGATTTCATTGCTGAGTGATATTGCTTTGTAAGTAAATACCACAACTTCTTTATCCATTTTTCACTTTCTGCGATGTTGAACTTGTACTGTAAACGAGGTTCTTGTAAACAGAGGCGTCCCAAACTTTGGGGTGGCTGTGTGTTTTTGATTTTACTTTACCTAAGCTATAGGACCATAAGTGGAAGTGCCCTAGGCTCTGTTGCTTTGTTTTTTAGATGTTTCAGGAAACACCATACACTTCTCCCGAGTGTCTGTTGGCAATTTCCATCCCGCCCATCAGCATAACAAGGCTCCCAGTTCTCCATGGACTGTCCTGCCTTTCTGGATTTTACACTTTTTTCAGATGGCCCTTTTGACCGGGGGGAAGGGAGACTTCATTGTAGTGCAGATTTCCTTTGCAAGCTTGCTTGGTTGGCCAAAAAGGGCGTATGCGTTTTTTCCTGAATATATTCAGGAAAAAACGCATACGCCCTTTTTGGCCAAGTGCATCATTGTGGACGTTCTGCCTCTTTTCCTATGCTTTCAATGCAATTCCAGTCTACCTCCTGAAATCGGTTTCCTGCAATTCTGCCCCGCTTTCAAGTCCTCTTGGCAGCCTTACTTCAGTATATTTTTGGACGATAGCTGTCATTTATAACTCTGCAGGTTTGTGAATTACAGTGCCGCTGAGCTCCTTTCTTCAACTCGCTTTCTTGTGAGCTGGCCGCAATACCGCAGGATGGCTTCAGGCCCTAATCTGGATCCAGCACGGCACGCTGAGCCTTTGGTTATTTCCTCTTCCTGGTGGGAAATGAGAGTTAAATTTGCCCGTCCAGACACCTCCAGCTAGTCTCTCATTGGTTCTCACTATTCCTGTTCATCTTCCGCAGAAATTGCAAACTGGGTCAAACAGGAGGTTAAAGGCGCTGACTTTCCAAGTGGGGAGAGTGTTAGTAAAGCGTCTGGAATGTTGCACCAAAGTACCAGGAGACGAAAACTGAGACATATCTGAACACGTCTCCCATTCACACGGTTGATCATACTCTGGGTTCCACATGCATGTTTTAGCTGAAGGAAGAATACCTTAAACCTGGGTAGTTGAAACCCGTGGAATGCGTACCATGCAATATGACTTCAAAGGGTCTTCATTTGCTCACCGAACCTCTCCAATCCTATCACTGCTGCGTTTATGCCCCTGTACACATGCTTGATTCTCTTTCGGAAACATAGCAATCCATAGGTTTTAAGATACTTACTAGTCATGTACATTCTTAGGTGTTTGATATGGGGTGTTGAGTCCATTTCGTTGAGCAAGGAGTAGCTCTTGTCTATTCCATATTTGGCTTAAGGAACTTTATCTGTGCTCATTTCCATCTCTGGTTTTATGCAGCACCCCAACTCACCTTTCCCCTTAAGCAAGCATAAGTTGGTTTTCTAAATTTGAGACACTGTTCTGTTTTGGAATTCAGTTCCTGTGTAGCCAAGTGTACATTCCGTGTATTAGTGAGATCTTATGATGTTTCTTTTTCTGTGTGACTTATTTCAGTTAGAATCATCGTACCTGAATCCACTCATTATGCTGCTAAGGGCCTGATGACATAGATTTCATTGCTGAGTGATACTGCATTGTACGTAAGTACCACAACTTCTTTAAACATTTTTCACTTTCTGCGATGTTGAACTTGTACTGTAAACGAGGTTCTTGTAAACAGAGGCGTCCCAAACATTGGGGTGTCTGTGTCTTTTTGATTTTAATTTCCCTAAGCTATAGGACCATAAGTGGAAGTGCCCTAGGCTCTGTTGCTTTCTATTTTAGATGTTTCAGGAAACACCATACACTTCTCCCGAGTGTCTGTTGGCAATTTACATCCCGCCCATCAGCATAACAAGCCTCCCAGTTCTCCATGGCCTGTCCTGCCTTTCTGGATTTTACACTTTTTTCAGATGGCCCTTTTGACCGGGGGGAAGTGAGACTTCATTGTAGTGCAGATTTCCTTTGCAAGCTTGCTTGATTTGCCAAAAAGGGCGTATGCGTTTTTCCCTGAATATATTCAGGAAAAAACGCATACGCCCTTTTTGGCCAAGTGCATCATTGTGGACGTTCTGCCTCTTTTCCTATGCTTTGAATGCAATTCCATTCTACCTGGTGAAATCGGTTTCCTGCAATTCTGCCCCGCTTTCAAGTCCTCTTGGCAGCCTAACTTCAGCATATTTTTGGACGATAGCTGTCATTTATAACTCTGCAGGTTTGTGAATTACAGTGCCCCTGAGCTCCTTTCTTCAACTCCCTTTCTTGTGAGCTGGCCGCAACACCGCAGGATGGCTTCAGGCCCTAATCTGGTTCAGGCACAGCACGCTGAGCCTTTGGTTATTTCCTCTTCTTGGTGGGAAATGAGAGTTAAATTTGCCCGCCCAGACACCTGCAGCTTGTCTCTCATTGGTTCTCCCTATTCCTGTTCATCTTCCGCAGAAATTGCAAACTGGGCCAAACAGGAGGTTAAAGGCGCTGACTCTCCAAGTTGGGAGAGTGTTAGTAAAGCGTCTGGAATGTTGCACCCGAGTACCAGGGTACGAAAACTGAGACATATTTGAACACGTCTCCGGATAACATGGTTGATCATACTCTAGGTTCCACATGCATGTTTTAGCTGAAGGAAGAATACCTTAAACCTGGGTAGTTGAAACCTGTGGAATGGGTACCATGCAATATGACTTCAAAGGGTCTTCATTTGCTCACCGAACCTCTCCAATCCTATCACTGCTGCGTTTATGCCCCTGTACACACGCTTGATTCTCTTTTGGAGACATAGCAATCCATAGGTTTTAAGATACTTACTAGTCAGGTACATTCTTAGGTGTTTAATATGGGGTGTTGAGTCCATTTCGTTGAGCAAGGAGTAGCTCTTGTCTATTCCATATTTGGCTTAAGGAACTTTATCTGTGCTCATTTCAATCTCTGGTTTTATGCAGCACCCCAACTCACCTTTCCCCTTAAGCAAGCATAAGTTGGTTTTCTAAATTTGAGACCCTGTTCTGTTCTGTAATTCAGTACCTGTGTAGCCAAGTTTACATTCCATGTATTACTGATATCTTATGATGTTTCTTTTTCTGTGTGACTTATTTCAGTTAGAATCATTATACCTGAATCCACTCTTTATGCTGCTACGGGCCTGATGACATAGATTTCATTGCTGAGTGATACTGCATTGTACGTAAGTACCACAAGTTCTTTATCCATTTTTCACTTTCTGTGATATTGAGCTTGTACTGTAAACGAGGTTCTTGTAAACAGAGGTGTCCCAAACTTTGGAGTGGCTGTGTCTTTTTGATTTTAATTTCCCTAAGCTATAGGACCATAAGTGGAAGTGCCCTAGGCTCTGTTGCTTTGTTTTTTAGATGTTTCAGGAAACACCATACACTTCTCCCGAATGTCTGTTGGCAATTTACATCCCGCCCATCAGCATAACAAGGCTCCCAGTTCTCCATGGACTGTCCTGCCTTTCTGGATTTTACACTTTTTTCAGATGGCCCTTTTGACCGGGGGGAAGGGAGACTTCATTGTAGTGCAGATTTCCTTTGCAAGCTTGCTTGGTTGGCCAAAAAGGGCGTATGTGTTCTTTCCTGAATATATTCAGGAAAAAACGCATACGCCCTTTTTGGCCAAGTGCATCATTGTGGACGTTCTGCCTCTTTTCCTATGCTTTCAATGCAATTCCGGTGTAACTCCTGAAATCGGTTTCCTGCAATTCTGCCCCGCTTTCAAGTCCTCTTGGCAGCCTTACTTCAGTATATTTTTGGACGATAGCTGTCATTTATAACTCTGCAGGTTTGTGAATTACAGTGCCCCTGAGCTCCTTTCTTGAAGTCGCTTTCTTGTGACCTGGCCGCAACACCGCAGGATGGCTTTAGGTCCTAATCTGGTTCCGGCACGGCACGCTGAGCCTTTGGTTAATTCCTCTTCCTGGTGGGAAATGAGAGTTAAATTTGCCCGTCCAGACACCTCCAGCTAGTCTCTCATTGGTTCTCGCTATTCCTGTTCATCTTCCGCAGAAATTGCAAACTGGGCCAAACAGGAGGTTAAAGGGACTGACTCTCCAAGTCGGGAGAGTTTTAGTAAAGCGTCTGGAATTTTGCAACCAAGTACCAGGGTACGAAAACTGAGACATATTTGAACACGTCTCCGGATCACATGGTTGATCATAGTCTAGGTTCCACATGCATGTTTTAGCTGAAGGAAGAATACCTTAAACCTGGGTAGTTGAAACCCGTGGAATGGGTACCATGCAATATGACTTCAAAGGGTCTTCATTTGCTTACCGAACCTCTCCAATCCTATCACTGCTGTGTTTCTGCCCCTGTACACACACTTGATTCTCTTTCGCAGACATAGCAATCCATATGTTTTATGATACTTACTACTCAGGTACATTCTTAGGCGTTTAATATGGGGTGTTGAGTCCATGTCGTTGAGCAAGGAGTAGCTCTTGTCTATTCCATATTTGGCTTAAGGAACTTTATCTGTGCTCATTTCAATCTCTGGTTTTATGCAGCACCCCAACTCACCTTTCCCCTTAAGGAAGCATAAGTTGGTTTTCTAAATTTGAGACCCTATTCTGTTTTGGAATTCAGTTCCTGTGTAGCCAAGTTTACATTCCGTGTAATACTGATATCTTATGATGTTTCTTTTTCTGTGTGACTTATTTCAGTTAGAATCATCGTACCTGTATCCACTCATTATGCTGCTACCGGCCTGATGACATAGATTTCATTGCTGAGTGATACTGCATTGTACGTAAGGACCACAAGTTCTTTATCCATTTTTCACTTTCTGTGATATTGAACTTGTACGGTAAATGAGGTTCTTGTAAACAGAGGCGTCCCAAACTTTGGGGTGGCTGTGTCTTTTTGATTTTAATTTCCCTAAACTATAGGACCATAAGTGGAAGTGCCCTAGGCTCTGTTGCTTTGTTTTTTAGATGTTTCAGGAAACACCATACACTTCTCCCGAGTGTCTGTTGGCAATTTACTTCCCGCTCATCAGCATAACAAGGCTCCCAGTTCTCCATGGCCTGTCCTGTCTTTCTGGATTTTCAATTTCTTCAG
Organism: Stenella coeruleoalba; assembly: GCF_951394435.1. Classification (NCBI taxonomy): domain Eukaryota; kingdom Metazoa; phylum Chordata; class Mammalia; order Artiodactyla; family Delphinidae; genus Stenella; species Stenella coeruleoalba. Next base: position 1,327,207 of record NW_027646368.1, read on the forward strand.
ATGGTCCTTTTGACCGGGGGGAAGTGAGACTTCATTGTAGTGCAGATTTCCTTTGCAAGCTTGCTTGGTTGGCCAAAAAGGGCGTATGCGTTTTTTCCTGAATATATTCAGGAAAAAACGCATACGCCCTTTTTGGCCAAGTGCATCATTGTGGACGTTCTGCCTCTTTTCCTATGCTTTCAATGCAATTCCAGTCTACCTCCTGAAATCGGTTTCCTGCAATTCTGCCCCGCTTTCAAGTCCTCTTGGCAGCCTTACTTCAGTATATTTTTGGATGATAGCTGTCATTTATAATTCTGCAGATTTGTGAATTACAGTGCCCCTGAGCTCCTTTCTTCAACTCGCTTTCTTGTGACCTGGCCGCAACACCGCAGAATGGCTTCAGGCCCTAATCTGGTTCCGGCGCGGCACGCTGAGCCTTTGGTTATTTCCTCTTCCTGGTGGGAAATGAGAGTTAAATTTGCCCGTCCAGACACCTCCAGCTAGTCTCTCATTGGTTCTTGCTATTCCTGTTCATCTTCCGCAGAAATTGCAAACTGGGCCAAACAGGAGGTTAAAGGCGCTGACTCTCCAAGTGGGGAGAGTGTTAGTAAAGCATCTGGAATGTTGCACCCGAGTACCAGGGGAGGAAAACTGAGACATATTTGAACACGTCTCCCATTCACACGGTTGATCATACTCTGGGTTCCACATGCATGTTTTAGCTGAAGGAAGAATACCTTAAACCTGGAGAGTATAGACCCGTGGAATGGGTACCATGCAATATGACTTCAAAGGGTCTTCATTTGCTCACCGAACCTCTCCAATCCTATCACTGCTGCGTTTATGCCCCTGTACACACGCTTGATTCTCTTTTGGAGACATAGCAATCCATAGGTTTTAAGATACTTACTAGTCATGTACATTCTTAGGCGTTTGATATGGGGTGTTGAGTCCATTTCGTTGAGCAAGGAGTAGCTCTTGTCTATTCCATATTTGGCTTAAGGAACTTTATCTGTGCTCATTTCCATCTCTGGTTTTATGCAGCACCCCAACTCACCTTTCCCCTTAAGCAAGCATAAGTTGGTTTTCTAAATTTGAGACACTGTTCTGTTTTGGAATTCAGTTCCTGTGTAGCCAAGTGTACATTCCGTGTATTAGTGATATCTTATGATGTTTCTTTTTCTGTGTGACTTATTTCAGTTAGAATCATCGTACCTGAATCCACTCATTATGCTGCTAAGGGCCTGATGACATAGATTTCATTGCTGAGTGATACTGCATTGTACGTAAGTACCACAACTTCTTTAAACATTTTTCACTTTCTGCGATGTTGAACTTGTACTGTAAACGAGGTTCTTGTAAACAGAGGCGTCCCAAACATTGGGGTGTCTGTGTCTTTTTTATTTTAATTTCCCTAAACTATAGGACCATAAGTGGAAGTGCCCTAGGCTCTGTTGCTTTCTATTTTAGATGTTTCAGGAAACACCATACACTTCTCCCGAGTGTCTGTTGGCAATTTACATCCCGCCCATCAGCATAACAAGCCTCCCAGTTCTCCATGGCCTGTCCAGCCTTTCTGGATTTTACACTTTTTTCAGATGGCCCTTTTGACCGGGGGGAAGTGAGACTTCATTGTAGTGCAGATTTCCTTTGCAAGCTTGCTTGGTTGGCCAAAAAGGGCGTATGCGTTTTTCCCTGAATATATTCAGGAAAAAACGCATACGCCCTTTTTGGCCAAGTGCATCATTGTGGACGTTCTGCCTCTTTTCCTATGCTTTCAATGCAATTCCAGTCTACCTCCTGAAATCGGTTTCCTGCAATTCTGCCCCGCTTTCAAGTCCTCTTGGCAGCCTTACTTCAGTATATTTTTGGACGATAGCTGTCATTTATAACTGTGCAAGTTTGTGAATTACAGTGCCTCTGAGCTCCTTTCTTCAACTCGCTTTCTTGTGACCTGGCCGCAACACCGCAGGATGGCTTCAGGCCCTAATCTGGTTCAGGCACGGCACGCTGAGCCTTTGGTTAATTCCTCTTCCTGGTGGGAAATGAGAGTTAAATTTGCCCGTCCAGACACCTCCAGCTAGTCTCTCATTGGTTCTCGCTATTCCTGTTCATCTTCCGCAGAAACTGCAAACTGGGCCATACAGGAGGTTACAGGGACTGACTCTCCAAGTCGGGAGAGTGTTAGCAAAGTGTCTGGAATGTTGCACCCGAGTACCAGGGTACGAAAACTGAGACATATTTGAACACGTCTCCCGATCACATGGCTGATCATACTCTAGGTTCCACATGCATGTTTTAGCTGAAGGAAGAATACCTTAAACCTGGAGAGTTGAGACCTGTGGAATGGGTACCATGCAATATGACTTCAAAGGGTCTTCATTTGCTCACCGAACCTCTCCAATCCTATCACTGCTGCGTTTATGCCCCTGTACACACGCTTGATTCTCTTTTGGAGACATAGCAATCCATCGGTTTTAAGATACTTACCAGTCAGGTACATTCTTAGGCGTTTAATATGGGGTGTTGAGTCCATTTCGTTGAGCAAGGAGTAGCTCTTGTCTGTTCCATATTTGGCTTAAGGAACTTTATCTGTGCTCATTTCAATCTCTGGTTTTATGCATCACCAAACTCACCTTTCCCCTTAAGCAAGCATAAGTTGGTTTTCTAAATTTGAGACCCTGTTCTGTTTTGGAATTCAGTTCCTGTGTAGCCAAGTTTACATTCCGTGTATTACTGATATCTTATGATGTTTCTTTTTCTGTGTGACTTATTTCAGTTAGAATCATCGTACCTGAATCCACTCATTATGCTGCTGCGGGCCAGATGACATAGATTTCATTGCTGAGTGATACTGCATTGTACGTAAGTACCACAATTTCTTTATCCATTTTTCACTTTCTGTGATATTGAACTTGTACGGTAAATGAGGTTCTTGTAAACAGAGGCGTCCCAAACTTTGGGGTGGCTGTGTCTTTTTGATTTTAATTTCCCTAAGCTATAGGACCATAAGTGGAAGTGCCCTAGGCTCTGTTGCTTTGTTTTTTCGATGTTTCAGGGAACACCATACACTTCTCCGGAGTGTCTGTTGGCAATTTACATCCCGCCCATCAGCATAACAAGGCTCCCAGTTCTCCATGGCCTGTCCTGCCTTTCTGGATTTTACACTTTTTTCAGATGGCCCCTTTGACCGGGGAGAAGTGAGACTTCATTGTAGTGCAGATTTCCTTTGCAAGCTTGCTTGGTTGGCCAAAAAGGGCGTATGGGTTTTTTCCTGAATATATTCAGGAAAAAACGCATACGCCCTTTTTGGCCAAGTGCATCATTGTGGACGTTCTGCCTCTTTTCCTATGCTTTCAATGCAATTCCAGTCTACCTCCTGAAATCGGTTTCCTGCAATTCTGCCCCGCTTTCAAGTCCTCTTGGCAGCCTTACTTCAGTATATTTTTGGACGATAGCTGTCATTTATAACTCTGCAGGTTTGTGAATTACAGTGCCCCTGAGCTCCTTTCTTCAACTCGCTTTCTTGTGACCTGGCCGCAACACCGCAGGATGGCTTCAGGCCCTAATCGGGTTCTGGCACGGCACGCTGAGCCTTTGTTTAATTCCTCTTCCTGGTGGGAAATGAGAGTTAAATTTGCCCGTCCAGACACCTCCAGCTAGTCTCTCATTGGTTCTCGCTATTCCTGTTCATCTTCCGCAGAAATTGCAAACTGGGCCAAACAGAAGGTTAAAGGGACTGACTCTCCAAGTGGGGAGAGTGTTAGTAAAGCGTCTGGAATGTTGCACCCGAGTACCAGGGTACGAAAACTGAGACATATTTGAACACGTCTCCCGTTCACACGGTTGATCATACTCTGGGTTCCACATGCATGTTTTAGCTGAAGGAAGAATACCTTAAACCTGGGTAGTTGAAACCCGTGGAATGGGTACCATGCAATATGACTTCAAAGGGTCTTCATTTGCTCACCGAACCTCTCCAATCCTATCACTGCTGCGTTTATGTCCCTGTACACATGCTTGATTCTCTTTCGGAGACATAGCAATCCATAGGTTTTAAGATACTTACTAGTCAGGTACATTCTTAGGCGTTTAATATGCGGTGTTGAGTCCATTTCGTTGAGCAAGGAGTAGCTCTTGTCTATTCCATATTTGGCTTAAGGAACTTTATCTGTGCTCATTTCGATCTCTGCTTTTATGCAGCACCCCAACTCACCTTTACCATTAAGCAAGCATAAGTTGGTTTTCTAAATTTGAGACCCTGTTCTGTTTTGGAATTCAGTTCCTGTGTAGCCAAGTGTACATTCCGTGTATTACTGATATCTTATGATGTTTCTTTTTATGTGTGACTTATTTCAGTTGGAATCATCATACCTGAATCCACTCATTGTGCTGCTAAGGGCCTGATGACATAGATTTCATTGCTGAGTGATATTGCTTTGTAAGTAAATACCACATCTTCTTTATCCATTTTTCACTTTCTGCGATGTTGAACTTGTACTGTAAACGAGGTTCTTGTAAACAGAGGCGTCCCAAACTTTGGGGTGGCTGTGTCTTTTTGATTTTAATTTCCCTAAGCTATAGGACCATAAGTGGAAGTGCCCTAGGCTCTGTTGCTTTGTTTTTTAGATGTTTCAGGAAACACCATACACTTCTCCCGAGTGTCTGTTGGCAATTTACATCCCGCCCATCAGCATAACAAGGCTCCCAGTTCTCCATGGCCTGTCCTGTCTTTCTGGATTTTACACTTTTTTCAGAAGGCCCTTTTGACCGGGGGAAGTGAGACTTCATTGTAGTGCAGATTTCCTTTGCAAGCTTGCTTGGTTGGCCAAAAAGGGCGTATGCGTTTTTTCCTGAATATATTCAGGAAAAAACGCATACGCCCTTTTTGGCCAAGTGCATCATTGTGGACGTTCTGCCTCTTTTCCTATGCTTTCAATGCAATTCCAGTCTACCTCCTGAAATCGGTTTCCTGCAATTCTGTCCCGCTTTCAAGTCCTCTTGGCAGCCTTACTTCAGTATATTTTTGGACGATAGCTGTCATTTATAACTCTGCAGGTTTGTGAATTACAGTGCCCCTGAGCTCCTTTCTTCAACTCGCTTTCTTATGACCTGGCCGCAACACCGCAGGATAGCTTCAGGCCCTAATCTGGTTCCGGCACGGCACGCTGAGCCTTTGGTTATTTCCTCTTCCTGGTGGGAAATGAGAGTTAAATTTGCCCGTCCAGACACCTCCAGCTAGTCTCTCATTGGTTCTCCCTATTCTTGTTCATCTTCCGCAGATATTGCAAACTGGGCCAAACAGGAGGTTAAAGGCGCTGACTCTCCAAGTGGGGAGAGTTTTAGTAAAGCGTCTGGAATGTTGCACCCGAGTACCAGGGGAGGAAAACTGAGACATATTTGAACACGTCTCCCGTTCACACGTTTTATCATACTCTGGGTTCCACATGCATGTTTTAGCTGAAGGAGGAATACCTTAAACCTGGAGAGTTGAGACCCGTGGAATGGGTACCATGCAATATGACTTCAAAGGGTCTTCATTTGCTCACCGAACCTCTCCAATCCTATCACTGCTGCGTTTATGCCCCTGTACACACGCTTGATTCTCTTTTGTAGGCATAGCAATCCATAGGTTTTAAGATACTTACTAGTCAGGTACATTCTTAGGCATTTCATATGCGGTGTTGAGTCCATTTCGTTGAGCAAGGAGTAGCTCTTGTCTATTCCATATTTGGCTTATGGAACTTTATCTGTGCTCATTTCCATCTCTGGTTTTATGCAGCACCCCAACTCACCTTTCCCCTTAAGCAAGCATAAGTTGGTTTTCTAAATTTGAGACCCTGTTCTGATTTGGAATTCACTTCCTGTGTAGCCAAGTTTACATTCCGTGTATTACTGATATTTAATGATGTTTCTTTTTCTGTGTGACTTATTTCAGTTAGAATCATCGTACCTGAATCCTCTCATTATGCTGCTACGGGCCTGATGACATAGATTTCATTGCTGAGTGATACTGCATTGTCCGTAAGTACCACAAGTTCTTTATCCATTTTTCACTTTCTGTGTTATTGAACTTGTACGGTAAACGAGGTACTTGTAAACAGAGGCGTCCCAAACTTTGGGGTGGCTGTGTCTTTTTGATTTTAATTTCCCTAAGCTATAGGACCATAAGTGGAAGTGCCCTCGGCTCTGTTGCTTTGTTTTTTAGATGTTTCAGGAAACACCATACACTTCTCCCCAGTGTCTGTTGGCAATTTACATCCCGCCCATCAGCATAACAAGGCTCCCAGTTCTCCATGGCCTGTCCTGCCTTTCTGGATTTTACACTTTTTTCAGAAGGCCCTTTTGACCGGGGGAAGTGAGACTTCATTGTAGTGCAGATTTCCTTTGCAAGCTTGCTTGGTTGGCCAAAAAGGGCGTATGCGTTTTTTCCTGAATATATTCAGGAAAAAACGCATACGCCCTTTTTGGCCAAGTGCATCATTGTGGACGTTCTGCCTCTTTTCCTATGCTTTCAATGCAATTCCAGTCTACAGCCTCAAATCGGTTTCTTGCAATTCTGCCCCGCTTTCAAGTCCTCTTGGCAGCCTTACTTCAGTATATTTTTGGACGATAGCTGTCATTTATAACTCTGCAGGTTTGTGAATTACAGTGCCCCTGAGCTCCTTTCTTCAACTCTTTTTCTTTTGAGCTGGCCGCAACACCGCAGGATGGCTTCAGGCCCTAATCTGGTTCCGGCACGGCACACTGAGCCTTTGGTTATTTCCTCTTCCTGGTGGGAAATGAGAGTTACATTTGCCCGTCCAGACACCTCCAGCTAGTCTCTCATTGGTTCTCCTTATTCCTGTTCATCTTCCGCAGAAATTTCAAACTGGGCCAAACAAGAGGTTAAAGGCGCTGACTCTCCAAGTGGGGAGAGTGTTAGTAAAGCATCTGGAATGTTGCACCCGAGTACCAGGGTACGAAAACTGAGACATATTTGAACACATCTCCCGTTCACCCGGTTGATCATACTCTGGGTTCCACATGCATGTTTTAGCTGAAGGAAGAATACCTTAAACCTGGAGAGTTGGGACCCGTGGAATGGGTACCATGCAATATGACTTCAAAGGGTCTTCATTTGCTCACCGAACCTCTCCAATCCTATCACTGCTGCGTTTATGCCCCTGTACACACGCTTGATTCTCTTTTGGAGACATAGCAATCCATAGGTTTTAAGATACTTACTAGTCAGGTACATTCTTAGGCGTTTAATATGGGGTGTTGAGTCCATTTCGTTGAGCAAGGAGTAGCTCTAGTCTATTCCATATTTGGCTTAAGGAACTTTATCTGTGCTCATTTCAATCTCTGGTTTTATGCAGCACCCCAACTCACCTTTCCCCTTAAGCAAGCATAAGTTGATTTTCTAAATTTGAGACCCTGTTCTGTTTTGGAATTCAGTTCCTGTGTAGCCAAGTGTACATTCCGTGTATTAGTGATATCTTATGATGTTTCTTTTTCTGTGTGACTTATTTCAGTTAGAATCATCGTACCTGAATCCGCTCATTGTGTTGCTACGGGCCTGATGACATAGATTTCATTGCTGAGTGATACTGCATTGTACGTAAGTACCACAAGTTCTTTATCCATTTTTCACTTTGATATTGAACTTGTACGGTAAACAAGGTTCTTGTAAACAGAGGCGTCCCAAACTTTGGGGTGGCTGTGTCTTTTTGATTTTAATTTCTCTAAGCTATAGGACCATAAGTGGAAGTGCCCTAGGCTCTGTTGCTTTGTTTTTTAGATGTTTCAGGAAACACCATACACTTCTCCCGAGTGTCTGTTGGCAATTTACATCCCGCCCATCAGCATAACAAGGCTCCCAGTTCTCCATGGCCTGTCCAGCCTTTCTGGATTTTACACTTTTTTCAGATGGCCCTTTTGACCGGGGGGAAGGGAGACTTCATTGTAGTGCAGATTTCCTTTGCAAGCTTGCTTGGTTGGCCAAAAAGGGCGTATGTGTTCTTTCCTGAATATATTCAGGAAAAAACGCATACGCCCTTTTTGGCCAAGTGCATCATTGTGGACGTTCTGCCTCTTTTCCTATGCTTTCAATGGAATTCCAGTCTACCTCCTGAAATCGGTTACCTGCAATTCTGCCCCGCTTTCAAGTCCTCTTGGCAGCCTTACTTCAGTATATTTTTGGACGATAGCTGTCATTTATAACTCTGCAGGTTTGTGAATTACAGTGCCCCTGAGCTCCTTTCTTCAACTCGCTTTCTTTTGAGCTGGCCGCAACACCGCAGGATGGCTTCAGGCCCTAATCGGGTTCCGGCACGGCATGCTGAGCCTTTGGTTATTTCCTCTTCCTGGTGGGAAATGAGAGTTAAATTTGCCGGTCCAGACACCTCCAGCTAGTCTCTCATTGGTTCTCCCTATTCCTATTCATCTTCCGCAGAAATTGCAAACTGGGCCATACAGGAGGTTAAGGGCGCTGACTCTCCAAGTGGGGAGAGTGTTAGTAAAGCGTCTGGAATGTTGCACCCGAGTACCAGGGTACGAAAACTGAGACATATTTGAACACGTCTCCCATTCACACGGTTGATCATACTCTGGGTTCCACATGCATGTTTTAGCTGAAGGAAGAATACCTTAAACCTGGAGAGTTGAGACCCGTGGAATGGGTACCATGCAATATGACTTCAAAGGGTCTTCATTTGCTCACCGAACCTCTCCAATCCTATCACTGCTGCGTTTATGCCCCTGTACACACGCTTGATTCTCTTTTGGAGACATAGCAATCCATAGGTTTTAAGATACTTACTAGTCAGGTACATTCTTAGGCGTTTAATATGGGGTGTTGAGTCCATTTCGTTGAGCAAGGAGTAGCTCTTGTCTATTCCATATTTGGCTTAAGGAACTTTATCTGTGCTCATTTCAATCTCTGGTTTTATGCAGCACCCCAACTCACCTTTCCCCTTAAGCAAGCATAAGTTGCTTTTCTAAATGTGAGACCCTGTTCTGTTTTGGAATTCAGTTCCTGTGTAGCCAAGTTTACATTCCGTGTATTAGTGATATCTTATGATGTTTCTTTTTCTGTGTGACTTATTTCATTTAGAATCATAATACCTGAATCCACTCATTGTGCTGCTAAGGGCCTGATGACATAGATTTCATTGCTGAGTGATACTGTTTTGTAAGTAAATACCACAACTTCTTTATCCATTTTTCACTTTCTGCGATGTTGATCTTGTACTGTAAACGAGGTTCTTGTAAACAGAGGCGTCCCAAACTTTGGGGTGCCTGTGTCTTTTTGATTTTTATTTCCCTAAACTATAGGACCATAAGTGGAAGTGCCCTAGGCTCTGTTGCTTTGTTTTTTAGATGTTTCAGGAAACACCATACACTTCTCCCGAGTGTCTGTTGGCAATTTACATCCCGCCCATCAGCATAACAAGGCTCCCAGTTCTCCATGGCCTGTCCTGCCTTTCTGGATTTTACACTTTTTTCAGAAGGCCCTTTTGACCGGGGGAAGTGAGACTTCAGTGTAGTGCAGATTTCCTTTGCAAGCTTGCTTGGTTGGCCAAAAAGGGCGTATTCGTTTTTTCCTGAATATATTCAGGAAAAAACGCATACGCACTTTTTGGCCAAGTGCATCATTGTGGACGTTCTGCCTCTTTTCCTATGCTTTCAATGCAATTCCAGTCTACAGCCTGAAATCGGTTTCCTGCAATTCTGCCCCGCTTTCAAGTCCTCTTGGCACCCTTACTTCAGTATATTTTTGGACGATAGCTGTCATTTATGACTCTGCAGGTTTGTGAATTACAGTGCCCCTGAGCTCCTTTCTTCAACTCGCTTTCTTGTGACCTGGCCGCAACACCGCAGGATGGCTTCAGGACCTAATCTGGTTCCGGCACGGCACGCTGAGCCTTTGGTTATTTACTCTTCCTGGTGGGAAATGAGAGTTAAATTTGCCCGTCCAGACACCTCCAGCTAGTCTCTCATTGCTTCTCCCTATTCCTGTTCATCTTCCACAGAAATTGCAAACTGGGCCAAACAGGAGGTTAAAGGCGGTGACTCTCCAAGCGGGGAGAGTGTTAGTAAAGCGTCTGGAACGTTGCACCTGAGTACCAGGGGAGGAAAACTGAGACATATTTGAACACGTCTCCCGTTCACACGGTTGATCATACTCTTGGTTCCACATGCATGTTTTAGCTGAAGGAAGAATACCTTAAACCTGGAGAGTTGAGACCCGTGTAATGGGTACCATGCAATATGACTTCAAAGGGTCTTCATTTGCTCACCGAATCTCTCCAATCCTATCACTGCTGCGTTTATGCCCCTGTACACACGCTTGATTCTCTTTTGGAGACATAGCAATCCATAGGTTTTAAGATACTTACTAGTCAGGTACATTCTTAGGCGTTTAATATGGGGTGTTGAGTCCATTTCGTTGAGCAAGAAGCAGCTCTTGTCTATTCCATATTTGGCTTAAGGAACTTTATCTGTGCTCATTTCAATCTCTGGTTTTATGCAGCACCCCAACTCACCTTTCCCCTTAAGCAAGCATAAGTTGATTTTCTAAATTTGAGACCCTGTTCTGTTTTGGAATTCAGTTCCTGTGTAGCCAAGTTTACATTCCGTGTATTACTGATATTTAATGATGTTTCTTTTTCTGTGTGACTTATTTCAGTTAGAATCATCGTACCTGAATCCACTCATTATGCTGCTACGGGCCTGATGACATAGATTTCATTGCTGAGTGATACTGCATTGTACGTAAGTACCACAAGTTCTTTATCCATTTTTCACTTTCTGTGATATTGAACTTGTACGGTAAACTAAGTTCTTGTAAACAGAGGCGTCCCAAACTTTGGGGTGGCTGTGTCTTTTTGATTTTAATTTCTCTATGCTATAGGACCATACGTGGAAGTGCCCTAGGCTCTGTTGCTTGGTTTTTTAGATGTTTCAGGAAACACCATACACTTCTCCCCACTGTCTGTTGGCAATTTACATCCCGCCCATCAGCATAACAAGGCTCCCAGTTCTCCATGGCCTGTCCTGCCTTTCTGGATTTTACACTTTTTTCAGATGGCCCTTTTGACCGGGGGGAAGTGAGACTTCATTATAGTGCAGATTTCCTTTGCAAGCTTGCTTGGTTGGCCAAAAAGGGCGTATGTGTGCTTTCCTGAATATATTCAGGAAAAAACGCATACGCCGTTTTTGGCCAAGTGCATCATTGTGGACGTTCTGCCTCTTTTCCTATGCTTTCAATGCAATTCCAGTCTACCTCCTGAAATCGGTTTCCTGCAATTCTGCCCCGCTTTCAAGTCCTCTTGGCAGCCTTACTTCAGTATATTTTTGGACGATAGCTGTCATTTATAACTCTGCAGGTTTGTGAATTACAGTGCCCCTGAGCTCCTTTCTTGAAGTCGCTTTCTTGTGACCTGGCCGCAACACCGCAGGATGGCTTCAGGCCCTAATCGGGTTCCGGCATGGCACGCTGAGCCTTTGGTTATTTCCTCTTCCTGGTGGGAAATGAGAGTTAAATTTGCCGGTCCAGACACCTCCAGCTAGTCTCTCATTGGTTCTCCCTATTCCTATTCATCTTCCGCAGAAATTGCAAACTGGGCCATACAGGAGGTTAAGGGCGCTGACTCTCCAAGTGGGGAGAGTGTTAGTAAAGCGTCTGGAATGTTGCACCCGAGTACCAGGGTACGAAAACTGAGACATATTTGAACACGTCTCCCATTCACACGGTTGATCATACTCTGGGTTCCACATGCATGTTTTAGCTGAAGGAAGAATACCTTAAACCTGGAGAGTTGAGACCCGTGGAATGGGTACCATGCAATATGACTTCAAAGGGTGTTCATTTGCTCACCGAACCTCTCCAATCCTATCACTGCTGCGTTTATGCCCCTGTACACACGCTTGATTCTCTTTTGGAGACATAGCAATCCATAGGTTTTAAGATACTTACTAGTCAGGTACATTCTTAGGCGTTTAATATGGGGTGTTGAGTCCATTTCGTTGAGCAAGGAGTAGCTCTTGTCTATTCCATATTTGGCTTAAGGAACTTTATCTGTGCTCATTTCAATCTCTGGTTTTATGCAGCACCCCAACTCACCTTTCCCCTTAAGCAAGCATAAGTTGCTTTTCTAAATGTGAGACCCTGTTCTGTTTTGGAATTCAGTTCCTGTGTAGCCAAGTTTACATTCCGTGTATTAGTGATATCTTATGATGTTTCTTTTTCTGTGTGACTTATTTCATTTAGAATCATAATACCTGAATCCACTCATTGTGCTGCTAAGGGCCTGATGACATAGATTTCATTGCTGAGTGATACTGTTTTGTAAGTAAATACCACAACTTCTTTATCCATTTTTCACTTTCTGCGATGTTGATCTTGTACTGTAAACGAGGTTCTTGTAAACAGAGGCGTCCCAAACTTTGGGGTGCCTGTGTCTTTTTGATTTTTATTTCCCTAAACTATAGGACCATAAGTGGAAGTGCCCTAGGCTCTGTTGCTTTGTTTTTTAGATGTTTCAGGAAACACCATACACTTCTCCCGAGTGTCTGTTGGCAATTTACATCCCGCCCATCAGCATAACAAGGCTCCCAGTTCTCCATGGCCTGTCCTGCCTTTCTGGATTTTACACTTTTTTCAGATGGCCCTTTTGACCGGGGGAAGTGAGACTTCAGTGTAGTGCAGATTTCCTTTGCAAGCTTGCTTGGTTGGCCAAAAAGGGCGTATTCGTTTTTTCCTGAATATATTCAGGAAAAAACGCATACGCACTTTTTGGCCAAGTGCATCATTGTGGACGTTCTGCCTCTTTTCCTATGCTTTCAATGCAATTCCAGTCTACAGCCTGAAATCGGTTTCCTGCAATTCTGCCCCGCTTTCAAGTCCTCTTGGCACCCTTACTTCAGTATATTTTTGGACGATAGCTGTCATTTATGACTCTGCAGGTTTGTGAATTACAGTGCCCCTGAGCTCCTTTCTTCAACTCGCTTTCTTGTGACCTGGCCGCAACACCGCAGGATGGCTTCAGGACCTAATCTGGTTCCGGCACGGCACGCTGAGCCTTTGGTTATTTACTCTTCCTGGTGGGAAATGAGAGTTAAATTTGCCCGTCCAGACACCTCCAGCTAGTCTCTCATTGCTTCTCCCTATTCCTGTTCATCTTCCACAGAAATTGCAAACTGGGCCAAACAGGAGGTTAAAGGCGGTGACTCTCCAAGTGGGGAGAGTGTTAGTAAAGCGTCTGGAACGTTGCACCTGAGTACCAGGGGAGGAAAACTGAGACATATTTGAACACGTCTCCCGTTCACACGGTTGATCATACTCTTGGTTCCACATGCATGTTTTAGCTGAAGGAAGAATACCTTAAACCTGGAGAGTTGAGACCCGTGTAATGGGTACCATGCAATATGACTTCAAAGGGTCTTCATTTGCTCACCGAATCTCTCCAATCCTATCACTGCTGCGTTTATGCCCCTGTACACACGCTTGATTCTCTTTTGGAGACATAGCAATCCATAGGTTTTAAGATACTTACTAGTCAGGTACATTCTTAGGCGTTTAATATGGGGTGTTGAGTCCATTTCGTTGAGCAAGAAGCAGCTCTTGTCTATTCCATATTTGGCTTAAGGAACTTTATCTGTGCTCATTTCAATCTCTGGTTTTATGCAGCACCCCAACTCACCTTTCCCCTTAAGCAAGCATAAGTTGGTTTTCTAAATTTGAGACCCTGTTCTGTTTTGGAATTCAGTTCCTGTGTAGCCAAGTTTACATTCCGTGTATTACTGATATTTAATGATGTTTCTTTTTCTGTGTGACTTATTTCAGTTAGAATCATCGTACCTGAATCCACTCATTATGCTGCTACGGGCCTGATGACATAGATTTCATTGCTGAGTGATACTGCATTGTACGTAAGTACCACAAGTTCTTTATCCATTTTTCACTTTCTGTGATATTGAACTTGTACGGTAAACTAAGTTCTTGTAAACAGAGGCGTCCCAAACTTTGGGGTGGCTGTGTCTTTTTGATTTTAATTTCTCTATGCTATAGGACCATACGTGGAAGTGCCCTAGGCTCTGTTGCTTGGTTTTTTAGATGTTTCAGGAAACACCATACACTTCTCCCCACTGTCTGTTGGCAATTTACATCCCGCCCATCAGCATAACAAGGCTCCCAGTTCTCCATGGCCTGTCCTGCCTTTCTGGATTTTACACTTTTTTCAGATGGCCCTTTTGACCGGGGGGAAGTGAGACTTCATTATAGTGCAGATTTCCTTTGCAAGCTTGCTTGGTTGGCCAAAAAGGGCGTATGTGTGCTTTCCTGAATATATTCAGGAAAAAACGCATACGCCGTTTTTGGCCAAGTGCATCATTGTGGACGTTCTGCCTCTTTTCCTATGCTTTCAATGCAATTCCAGTCTACCTCCTGAAATCGGTTTCCTGCAATTCTGCCCCGCTTTCAAGTCCTCTTGGCAGCCTTACTTCAGTATATTTTTGGACGATAGCTGTCATTTATAACTCTGCAGGTTTGTGAATTACAGTGCCCCTGAGCTCCTTTCTTGAAGTCGCTTTCTTGTGACCTGGCCGCAACACCGCAGGATGGCTTCAGGCCCTAATCGGGTTCCGGCATGGCACGCTGAGCCTTTGGTTATTTCCTCTTCCTGGTGGGAAATGAGAGTTAAATTTGCCGGTCCAGACACCTCCAGCTAGTCTCTCATTGGTTCTCCCTATTCCTATTCATCTTCCGCAGAAATTGCAAACTGGGCCATACAGGAGGTTAAGGGCGCTGACTCTCCAAGTGGGGAGAGTGTTAGTAAAGCGTCTGGAATGTTGCACCCGAGTACCAGGGTACGAAAACTGAGACATATTTGAACACGTCTCCCATTCACACGGTTGATCATACTCTGGGTTCCACATGCATGTTTTAGCTGAAGGAAGAATACCTTAAACCTGGAGAGTTGAGACCCGTGGAATGGGTACCATGCAATATGACTTCAAAGGGTGTTCATTTGCTCACCGAACCTCTCCAATCCTATCACTGCTGCGTTTATGCCCCTGTACACACGCTTGATTCTCTTTTGGAGACATAGCAATCCATAGGTTTTAAGATACTTACTAGTCAGGTACATTCTTAGGCGTTTAATATGGGGTGTTGAGTCCATTTCGTTGAGCAAGGAGTAGCTCTTGTCTATTCCATATTTGGCTTAAGGAACTTTATCTGTGCTCATTTCAATCTCTGGTTTTATGCAGCACCCCAACTCACCTTTCCCCTTAAGCAAGCATAAGTTGCTTTTCTAAATGTGAGACCCTGTTCTGTTTTGGAATTCAGTTCCTGTGTAGCCAAGTTTACATTCCGTGTATTAGTGATATCTTATGATGTTTCTTTTTCTGTGTGACTTATTTCATTTAGAATCATAATACCTGAATCCACTCATTGTGCTGCTAAGGGCCTGATGACATAGATTTCATTGCTGAGTGATACTGTTTTGTAAGTAAATACCACAACTTCTTTATCCATTTTTCACTTTCTGCAATGTTGATCTTGTACTGTAAACGAGGTTCTTGTAAACAGAGGCGTCCCAAACTTTGGGGTGCCTGTGTCTTTTTGATTTTAATTTCCCTAAACTATAGGACCATAAGTGGAAGTGCCCTAGGCTCTGTTGCTTTGTTTTTTAGATGTTTCAGGAAACACCATACACTTCTCCCGAGTGTCTGTTGGCAATTTACATCCCGCCCATCAGCATAACAAGGCTCCCAGTTCTCCATGGCCTGTCCTGCCTTTCTGGATTTTACACTTTTTTCAGAAGGCCCTTTTGACCGGGGGAAGTGAGACTTCAGTGTAGTGCAGATTTCCTTTGCAAGCTTGCTTGGTTGGCCAAAAAGGGCGTATTCGTTTTTTCCTGAATATATTCAGGAAAAAACGCATACGCACTTTTTGGCCAAGTGCATCATTGTGGACGTTCTGCCTCTTTTCCTATGCTTTCAATGCAATTCCAGTCTACAGCCTGAAATCGGTTTCCTGCAATTCTGCCCCGCTTTCAAGTCCTCTTGGCACCCTTACTTCAGTATATTTTTGGACGATAGCTGTCATTTATGACTCTGCAGGTTTGTGAATTACAGTGCCCCTGAGCTCCTTTCTTCAACTCGCTTTCTTGTGACCTGGCCGCAACACCGCAGGATGGCTTCAGGACCTAATCTGGTTCCGGCACGGCACGCTGAGCCTTTGGTTATTTACTCTTCCTGGTGGGAAATGAGAGTTAAATTTGCCCGTCCAGACACCTCCAGCTAGTCTCTCATTGCTTCTCCCTATTCCTGTTCATCTTCCACAGAAATTGCAAACTGGGCCAAACAGGAGGTTAAAGGCGGTGACTCTCCAAGTGGGGAGAGTGTTAGTAAAGCGTCTGGAACGTTGCACCTGAGTACCAGGGGAGGAAAACTGAGACATATTTGAACACGTCTCCCGTTCACACGGTTGATCATACTCTTGGTTCCACATGCATGTTTTAGCTGAAGGAAGAATACCTTAAACCTGGAGAGTTGAGACCCGTGTAATGGGTACCATGCAATATGACTTCAAAGGGTCTTCATTTGCTCACCGAATCTCTCCAATCCTATCACTGCTGCGTTTATGCCCCTGTACACACGCTTGATTCTCTTTTGGAGACATAGCAATCCATAGGTTTTAAGATACTTACTAGTCAGGTACATTCTTAGGCGTTTAATATGGGGTGTTGAGTCCATTTCGTTGAGCAAGAAGCAGCTCTTGTCTATTCCATATTTGGCTTAAGGAACTTTATCTGTGCTCATTTCAATCTCTGGTTTTATGCAGCACCCCAACTCACCTTTCCCCTTAAGCAAGCATAAGTTGGTTTTCTAAATTTGAGACCCTGTTCTGTTTTGGAATTCAGTTCCTGTGTAGCCAAGTTTACATTCCGTGTATTACTGATATTTAATGATGTTTCTTTTTCTGTGTGACTTATTTCAGTTAGAATCATCGTACCTGAATCCACTCATTATGCTGCTACGGGCCTGATGACATAGATTTCATTGCTGAGTGATACTGCATTGTACGTAAGTACCACAAGTTCTTTATCCATTTTTCACTTTCTGTGATATTGAACTTGTACGGTAAACTAAGTTCTTGTAAACAGAGGCGTCCCAAACTTTGGGGTGGCTGTGTCTTTTTGATTTTAATTTCTCTATGCTATAGGACCATACGTGGAAGTGCCCTAGGCTCTGTTGCTTGGTTTTTTAGATGTTTCAGGAAACACCATACACTTCTCCCCACTGTCTGTTGGCAATTTACATCCCGCCCATCAGCATAACAAGGCTCCCAGTTCTCCATGGCCTGTCCTGCCTTTCTGGATTTTACACTTTTTTCAGATGGCCCTTTTGACCGGGGGGAAGTGAGACTTCATTATAGTGCAGATTTCCTTTGCAAGCTTGCTTGGTTGGCCAAAAAGGGCGTATGTGTGCTTTCCTGAATATATTCAGGAAAAAACGCATACGCCGTTTTTGGCCAAGTGCATCATTGTGGACGTTCTGCCTCTTTTCCTATGCTTTCAATGCAATTCCAGTCTACCTCCTGAAATCGGTTTCCTGCAATTCTGCCCCGCTTTCAAGTCCTCTTGGCAGCCTTACTTCAGTATATTTTTGGACGATAGCTGTCATTTATAACTCTGCAGGTTTGTGAATTACAGTGCCCCTGAGCTCCTTTCTTGAAGTCGCTTTCTTGTGACCTGGCCGCAACACCGCAGGATGGCTTCAGGCCCTAATCGGGTTCCGGCATGGCACGCTGAGCCTTTGGTTATTTCCTCTTCCTGGTGGGAAATGAGAGTTAAATTTCCCGGTCCAGACACCTCCAGCTAGTCTCTCATTGGTTCTCCCTATTCCTGTTCATCTTCCGCAGAAATTGCAAACTGGGCCAAACAGGAGGTTAAAGGGACTGACTCTCCAAGTCGGGAGAGTGTTAGTAAAGCATCTGGAATGTTGCACCCGAGTACCAGGGTACGAAAACTGAGACATATTTGAACACGTCTCCCGATCACATGGTTGATCATACTCTAGGTTCCACATGCATGTTTTAGCTGAAGGAAGAATACTTTAAACCTGGGTAGTTGAAACACGTGTAATGGGTACCATGCAATATGACTTCAAAGGGTCTTCATTTGCTCACCGAACCTCTGCAATCCTATCACTGCTGCATTTATGCCCCTGTACACATGCTTGATTCTCTTTCGGAGACATAGCAATCCATAGGTTTTAAGATACTTACTAGTCAGGTACATTCTTAGGCGTTTAATATGCGGTGTTGAGTCCATTTCGTTGAGCAAGGAGTAGCTCTTGTCTATTCCATATTTGGCTTAAGGAACTTTATCTGTGCTCATTTCGATCTCTGGTTTTATGCAGCACCCCAACTCACCTTTCCCCTTAAGCAAGCATAAGTTGCTTTTCTAAATTTGAGACCCTGTTCTGTTCTGTAATTCAGTTCCTGTGTAGCCAAGTTTACATTCCGTGTATTACTGATATCTTATGATGTTTCTTTTTCTGTGTGACTTATTTCAGTTAGAATCATCGTACCTGAATCCACTCATTGTGCTGCTAAGGGCCTGATGACATAGATTTCATTGCTGAGTGATATTGTTTTGTAAGTAAATAGCACAACTTCTTTATCCATTTTTCACTTTCTGCGATGTTGAACTTGTACTGTAAACGAGGTTCTTGTAAACAGAGGCGTCCCAAACTTTGGGGTGGCTGTGTCTTTTTGATTTTAATTTCTTTAAGCTATAGGACCATAAGTGGAAGTGCCCTAGGCTCTGTTGCTTTGTTTTTTAGATGTTTCAGGAAACACCATACACTTCTCCCGAGTGTCTGTTGGCAATTTACATCCCGCCCATCAGCATAACAAGGCTCCCAGTTCTCCATGGCCTGTCCTGCCTTTCTGGATTTTACACTTTTTTCAGATGGCCCTTTTGACCGGGGGGAAGTGAGACTTCATTGTAGTGCAGATTTCCTTTGCAAGCTTGCTTGGTTGGCCAAAAAGGGCGTATGCGTTTTTTCCTGAATATATTCAGGAAAAAACGCATACGCCCTTTTTGGCCAAGTGCATCATTGTGGACGTTCTGCCTCTTTTCCTATGCTTTCAATGCAATTCCAGTCTACCTCCTGAAATCGGTTTCCTGCAATTCTGCCCCGCTTTCAAGTCCTCTTGGCAGCCTTACTTCAGTATATTTTTGGACGATAGCTGTCATTTATAACTCTGCAGGTTTGTGAATTACAGTGCCCCTGAGCTCCTTTCTTCAACTCACTTTCTTGTGACCTGGCCGCAAAACCGCAGGATGGCTTCAGGCCCTAATCGGGTTCCGGCACGGCACGCTGAGCCTTTGGTTATTTCCTCTTCCTGGTGGGAAATGAGAATTAAATTTGCCCGTCCACACACCTCCAGCTAGTCTCTCATTAGTTCTCCCTATTCCTGTTCATCTTCCGCAGAAATTGCAAACTGGGCCATACAGGAGGTTAAAGGCGCTGACTCTCCAAGTGGGGAGAGTGTTAGTAAAGCGTCTGGAATGTTGCACCCGAGTACCAGGGTACGAAAACTGAGACATATTTGAACACGTCTCCCATTCACACGGTTGATCATACTCTGGGTTCCACATGCATGTTTTAGCTGAAGGAAGAATACCTTAAACCTGGAGAGTTGAGACCCGTGGAATGGGTACCATGCAATATGACTTCAAAGGGTCTTCATTTGCTCACCGAACCTCTCCAATCCTATCACTGCTGCGTTTATGCCCCTGTACACACGCTTGATTCTCTTTCGGAGACATAGCAATCCATAGGTTTTAAGATACTTACTAGTCAGGTACATTCTTAGGCGTTTAATATGGGGTGTTGAGTCCATTTCGTTGAGCAAGGAGTAGCTCTTGTCTATTCCATATTTGGCTTAAGGAACTTTATCTGTGCTCATTTCAATCTCTGGTTTTATGCAGCACCCCAACTCACCTTTCCCCTTAAGCAAGCATAAGTTGCTTTTCTAAATTTGAGACCCTGTTCTGTTTTGGAATTCAGTTCCTGTGTAGCCAAGTTTACATTCCGTGTATTAGTGATATCTTATGATGTTTCTTTTTCTGTGTGACTTATTTCAGTTAGAATCATCGTACCTGAATCCACTCATTGTGCTGCTACGGGCCTGATGACATATATTTCATTGCTTAGTGATACTGCATTGTACGTAAGTACCACAAGATCTTTATCCATTTTTCTCTTTGATATTGAACTTGTACGGTAAACAAGGTTCTTGTAAACAGAGGCGTCCCAAACTTTGGGGTGGCTGTGTCTTTTTGATTTTAATTTCCCTAAGCTATAGGACCATAAGTTGAAGTGCCCTAGGCTCTGTTGCTTTGTTTTTTAGATGTTTCAGGAAACACCATACACTTCTCCCGAGTGTCTGTTGGCAATTTACATCCCGCCCATCAGCATAACAAGGCTCCCAGTTCTCCATGGCCTGTCCTGCCTTTCTGGATTTTACACTTTTTTCAGAAGGCCCTTTTGACCGGGGGAAGTGAGACTTCAGTGTAGTGCAGATTTCCTTTGCAAGCTTGCTTGGTTGGCCAAAAAGGGCGTATTCGTTTTTTCCTGAATATATTCAGGAAAAAACGCATACGCACTTTTTGGCCAAGTGCATCATTGTGGACGTTCTGCCTCTTTTCCTATGCTTTCAATGCAATTCCAGTCTACAGCCTGAAATCGGTTTCCTGCAATTCTGCCCCGCTTTCAAGTCCTCTTGGCACCCTTACTTCAGTATATTTTTGGACGATAGCTGTCATTTATGACTCTGCAGGTTTGTGAATTACAGTGCCCCTGAGCTCCTTTCTTCAACTCGCTTTCTTGTGACCTGGCCGCAACACCGCAGGATGGCTTCAGGACCTAATCTGGTTCCGGCACGGCACGCTGAGCCTTTGGTTATTTACTCTTCCTGGTGGGAAATGAGAGTTAAATTTGCCCGTCCAGACACCTCCAGCTAGTCTCTCATTGCTTCTCCCTATTCCTGTTCATCTTCCACAGAAATTGCAAACTGGGCCAAACAGGAGGTTAAAGGCGGTGACTCTCCAAGTGGGGAGAGTGTTAGTAAAGCGTCTGGAACGTTGCACCTGAGTACCAGGGGAGGAAAACTGAGACATATTTGAACACGTCTCCCGTTCACACGGTTGATCATACTCTTGGTTCCACATGCATGTTTTAGCTGAAGGAAGAATACCTTAAACCTGGAGAGTTGAGACCCGTGTAATGGGTACCATGCAATATGACTTCAAAGGGTCTTCATTTGCTCACCGAATCTCTCCAATCCTATCACTGCTGCGTTTATGCCCCTGTACACACGCTTGATTCTCTTTTGGAGACATAGCAATCCATAGGTTTTAAGATACTTACTAGTCAGGTACATTCTTAGGCGTTTAATATGGGGTGTTGAGTCCATTTCGTTGAGCAAGAAGCAGCTCTTGTCTATTCCATATTTGGCTTAAGGAACTTTATCTGTGCTCATTTCAATCTCTGGTTTTATGCAGCACCCCAACTCACCTTTCCCCTTAAGCAAGCATAAGTTGGTTTTCTAAATTTGAGACCCTGTTCTGTTTTGGAATTCAGTTCCTGTGTAGCCAAGTTTACATTCCGTGTATTACTGATATTTAATGATGTTTCTTTTTCTGTGTGACTTATTTCAGTTAGAATCATCGTACCTGAATCCACTCATTATGCTGCTACGGGCCTGATGACATAGATTTCATTGCTGAGTGATACTGCATTGTACGTAAGTACCACAAGTTCTTTATCCATTTTTCACTTTCTGTGATATTGAACTTGTACGGTAAACTAAGTTCTTGTAAACAGAGGCGTCCCAAACTTTGGGGTGGCTGTGTCTTTTTGATTTTAATTTCTCTATGCTATAGGACCATACGTGGAAGTGCCCTAGGCTCTGTTGCTTGGTTTTTTAGATGTTTCAGGAAACACCATACACTTCTCCCCACTGTCTGTTGGCAATTTACATCCCGCCCATCAGCATAACAAGGCTCCCAGTTCTCCATGGCCTGTCCTGCCTTTCTGGATTTTACACTTTTTTCAGATGGCCCTTTTGACCGGGGGGAAGTGAGACTTCATTATAGTGCAGATTTCCTTTGCAAGCTTGCTTGGTTGGCCAAAAAGGGCGTATGTGTGCTTTCCTGAATATATTCAGGAAAAAACGCATACGCCGTTTTTGGCCAAGTGCATCATTGTGGACGTTCTGCCTCTTTTCCTATGCTTTCAATGCAATTCCAGTCTACCTCCTGAAATCGGTTTCCTGCAATTCTGCCCCGCTTTCAAGTCCTCTTGGCAGCCTTACTTCAGTATATTTTTGGACGATAGCTGTCATTTATAACTCTGCAGGTTTGTGAATTACAGTGCCCCTGAGCTCCTTTCTTGAAGTCGCTTTCTTGTGACCTGGCCGCAACACCGCAGGATGGCTTCAGGCCCTAATCGGGTTCCGGCATGGCACGCTGAGCCTTTGGTTATTTCCTCTTCCTGGTGGGAAATGAGAGTTAAATTTCCCGGTCCAGACACCTCCAGCTAGTCTCTCATTGGTTCTCCCTATTCCTGTTCATCTTCCGCAGAAATTGCAAACTGGGCCAAACAGGAGGTTAAAGGGACTGACTCTCCAAGTCGGGAGAGTGTTAGTAAAGCATCTGGAATGTTGCACCCGAGTACCAGGGTACGAAAACTGAGACATATTTGAACACGTCTCCCGATCACATGGTTGATCATACTCTAGGTTCCACATGCATGTTTTAGCTGAAGGAAGAATACTTTAAACCTGGGTAGTTGAAACACGTGTAATGGGTACCATGCAATATGACTTCAAAGGGTCTTCATTTGCTCACCGAACCTCTGCAATCCTATCACTGCTGCATTTATGCCCCTGTACACATGCTTGATTCTCTTTCGGAGACATAGCAATCCATAGGTTTTAAGATACTTACTAGTCAGGTACATTCTTAGGCGTTTAATATGCGGTGTTGAGTCCATTTCGTTGAGCAAGGAGTAGCTCTTGTCTATTCCATATTTGGCTTAAGGAACTTTATCTGTGCTCATTTCGATCTCTGGTTTTATGCAGCACCCCAACTCACCTTTCCCCTTAAGCAAGCATAAGTTGCTTTTCTAAATTTGAGACCCTGTTCTGTTCTGTAATTCAGTTCCTGTGTAGCCAAGTTTACATTCCGTGTATTACTGATATCTTATGATGTTTCTTTTTCTGTGTGACTTATTTCAGTTAGAATCATCATACCTGAATCCACTCATTGTGCTGCTAAGGGCCTGATGACATAGATTTCATTGCTGAGTGATATTGCTTTGTAAGTAAATACCACAACTTCTTTATCCATTTTTCACTTTCTGCGATGTTGAACTTGTACTGTAAACGAGGTTCTTGTAAACAGAGGCGTCCCAAACATTGGGGTGGCTGTGTCTTTTTGATTTTAATTTCTTTAAGCTATAGGACCATAAGTGGAAGTGCCCTAGGCTCTGTTGCTTTGTTTTTTAGATGTTTCAGGAAACACCATACACTTCTCCCGAGTGTCTGTTGGCAATTTACATCCCGCCCATCAGCATAACAAGGCTCCCAGTTCTCCATGGCCTGTCCTGCCTTTCTGGATTTTACACTTTTTTCAGATGGCCCTTTTGACCGGGGGGAAGTGAGACTTCATTGTAGTGCAGATTTCCTTTGCAAGCTTGCTTGGTTGGCCAAAAAGGGCGTATGCGTTTTTTCCTGAATATATTCAGGAAAAAACGCATACGCCCTTTTTGGCCAAGTGCATCATTGTGGACGTTCTGCCTCTTTTCCTATGCTTTCAATGCAATTCCAGTCTACCTCCTGAAATCGGTTTCCTGCAATTCTGCCCCGCTTTCAAGTCCTCTTGGCAGCCTTACTTCAGTATATTTTTGGACGATAGCTGTCATTTATAACTCTGCAGGTTTGTGAATTACAGTGCCCCTGAGCTCCTTTCTTCAACTCACTTTCTTGTGACCTGGCCGCAAAACCGCAGGATGGCTTCAGGCCCTAATCGGGTTCCGGCACGGCACGCTGAGCCTTTGGTTATTTCCTCTTCCTGGTGGGAAATGAGAATTAAATTTGCCCGTCCACACACCTCCAGCTAGTCTCTCATTAGTTCTCCCTATTCCTGTTCATCTTCCGCAGAAATTGCAAACTGGGCCATACAGGAGGTTAAAGGCGCTGACTCTCCAAGTGGGGAGAGTGTTAGTAAAGCGTCTGGAATGTTGCACCCGAGTACCAGGGTACGAAAACTGAGACATATTTGAACACGTCTCCCATTCACACGGTTGATCATACTCTGGGTTCCACATGCATGTTTTAGCTGAAGGAAGAATACCTTAAACCTGGAGAGTTGAGACCCGTGGAATGGGTACCATGCAATATGACTTCAAAGGGTCTTCATTTGATCACCGAACCTCTCCAATCCTATCACTGCTGCGTTTATGCCCCTGTACACACGCTTGATTCTCTTTCGGAGACATAGCAATCCATAGGTTTTAAGATACTTACTAGTCAGGTACATTCTTAGGCGTTTAATATGGGGTGTTGAGTCCATTTCGTTGAGCAAGGAGTAGCTCTTGTCTATTCCATATTTGGCTTAAGGAACTTTATCTGTGCTCATTTCAATCTCTGGTTTTATGCAGCACCCCAACTCACCTTTCCCCTTAAGCAAGCATAAGTTGCTTTTCTAAATTTGAGACCCTGTTCTGTTTTGGAATTCAGTTCCTGTGTAGCCAAGTTTACATTCCGTGTATTAGTGATATCTTATGATGTTTCTTTTTCTGTGTGACTTATTTCAGTTAGAATCATCGTACCTGAATCCACTCATTGTGCTGCTACGGGCCTGATGACATATATTTCATTGCTTAGTGATACTGCATTGTACGTAAGTACCACAAGATCTTTATCCATTTTTCTCTTTGATATTGAACTTGTACGGTAAACAAGGTTCTTGTAAACAGAGGCGTCCCAAACTTTGGGGTGGCTGTGTCTTTTTGATTTTAATTTCCCTAAGCTATAGGACCATAAGTTGAAGTGCCCTAGGCTCTGTTGCTTTGTTTTTTAGATGTTTCAGGAAATACCATACACTTCTCCCCAGTGTCTGTTGGCAATTTACATCCCGCCCATCAGCATAACAAGGCTCCCAGTTCTCCATGGCCTGTCCTGCCTTTCTGGATTTTACACTTTTTTCAGATGGTCCTTTTGACCAGGAGGAAGGGAGACTTCATTGTAGTGCAGATTTCCTTTGCAAGCTTGCTTGGTTGGCCAAAAAGGGCGTATGCGTTTTTTCCTGAATATATTCAGGAAAAAACGCATACGCACTTTTTGGCCAAGTGCATCATTGTGGACGTTCTGCCTCTTTTCCTATGCTTTCAATGCAATTCCAGTCTACCTCCTGAAATCGGTTTCCTGCAATTCTGCCCCGCTTTCAAGTCCTCTTGGCAGCCTTACTTCAGTATATTTTTGGACGATAGCTGTCATTTATAACTCTGCAGGTTTGTGAATTACAGTGCCCCTGAGCTCCTTTCTTCAACTCGCTTTCTTGTGACCTGGCTGCAACACCACAGGATGGCTTCAGGCCCTAATCTGGTTCCGGCACGGCACGCTGAGCCTTTGGTTATTTCCTCTTCCTGGTGGGAAATGAGAGTTAAATTTGCCCGTCCAGACACCTCCAGCTAGTCTCTCATTGGTTCTCCCTATTCCTGTTCATCTTCCGCAGAAATTGCAAACTGGGCCAAACAGGAGGTTAAAGGCGCTGACTCTCCAAGTGGGGAGAGTGTTAGTAAAGCGTCTGGAATGTTGCACCCGAGTACCAGGGGAGGAAAATTGAGACATATTTGAACACGTCTCCCGTTCACACGGTTGATCATACTCTGGGTTCCACATGCATGTTTTAGCTGAAGGAAGAATACCTTAAACCTGGAGAGTTGAGACCCGTGTAATGGGTACCATGCAATATGACTTCAAAGGGTCTTCATTTGCTCACCGAATCTCTCCAATCCTATCACTGCTGCGTTTATGCCCCTGTACACACGCTTGATTCTCTTTTGGAGACATAGCAATCCATAGGTTTTAAGATACTTACTAGTCAGGTACATCCTTAGGCGTTTAATATGGGGTGTTGAGTCCATTTCGTTGAGCAAGGAGTAGCTCTGGTCTATTCCTTATTTGGCTTAAGGAACTTTATCTGTGCTCATTTCAATCTCTGGTTTCATGCAGCACCCCAACTCACCTTTCCCCTTAAGCAAGCATAAGTTGCTTTTCTAAATTTGAGACCCTGTTCTGTTTTGGAATTCAGTTCCTGTGTAGCCAAGTTTACATTCCGTGTATTAGTGATATCTTATGACGTTTCTTTTTCTGTGTGACTTATTTCAGTTAGAATCATCGTACCTGAATCCACTCATTATGCTGCTACGGGCCTGATGACATAGATTTCATTGCTGAGTGATACTGCATTGTACGTAAGTACCACAAGTTCTTTATCCATTTTTCACTTTCTGTGATATTGAACTTGTATGGTAAACGAGGTTCTTGTAAACAGAGGCGTCCCAAACTTTGGGGTGGCTGTGTCTTTTTGATTTTAATTTCCCTATGCTATAGGACCATAAGTGGAAGTGCCCTAGGCTCTGTTGCTTTGTTTTTTAGATGTTTCAGGAAACACCATACACTTCTCCCCACTGTCTGTTGGCAAATTACATCCCGCCCATCAGCATAACAAGGCTCCCAGTTCTCCATGGCCTGTCCTGCATTTCTGGATTTTACACTTTTTTCAGATGGCCCTTTTGACCGGGGGGAAGTGAGACTTCATTGTAGTGCAGATTTCCCTTGCAAGTTTGCTTGGTTGGCCAAAAAGGGCGTATGCGTTTTTTCCTGAATATATTCAGGAAAAAACGCATACGCCCTTTTTGGCCAAGTGCATCATTGTGAACGTTCTGCCTCTTTTCCTATGCTTTCAATGCAATTCCAGTCTACCTCCTGAAATCGGTTTCCTGCAATTCTGCCCCGCTTTCAAGTCCTCTTGGCAGCCTTACTTCAGTATATTTTTGGGCGATAGCTGTCATTTATAACTCTGCAGGTTTGTGAATTACAGTGCCCCTGAGCTCCTTTCTTCAACTCGCTTTCTTGTGACCTGGCCGCAACACCGCAGGATGGCTTCAGGCCCTAATCTGGTTCCGGCACGGCACGCTGAGCCTTTGGTTATTTCCTATTCCTGGTGGGAAATGAGAGTTAAATTTGCCCGTCCGCATACCTCCAGCTAGTCTCTCATTGGTTCTCGCTATTCCTGTTCATATTCCACAGAAATTGCAAACTGGGCCAAACAGGAGGTTAAAGGGACTGACTCTCCAAGTCGGGAGAGTGTTAGTAAAGCGTCTGGAATGTTGCACCCGAGTACCAGGGGACGAAAACTGAGACATATTGGAACACGTCTCCCGATCACATGTTTGATCATACTCTAGGTTCCACATGCATGTTTTAGCTGAAGGAAGAATACCTTAAACCTGGGTAGTTGAAACCCGTGGAATGGGTACCATGCAATATGACTTCAAAGGGTCTTCATTTTCCCCCCGAACCTCTCCAATCCTATCACTGCTGCGTTTATGCCCCTGTACACACGCTTGATTCTCTTTCGGAGACATAGCAATCCATAGGTTTTAAGATACTTACTAGTCAGGTACATTCTCAGGCGTTTAATATGCGGTGTTGTGTCCATTTCGTTGAGCAAGGAGTAGCTCTTGTCTATTCCATATTTGGCTTAAGGAACTTTATCTGTGCTCATTTCAATCTCTGGTTTTATGCAGCACCCCAACTCACCTTTCCCCTTAAGCAAGCATAAGTTGGTTTTCTAAATTTGAGACCCTGTTCTGTTCTGTAATTCAGTTCCTGTGTAGCCAAGTTTACATTCCGTGTATTACTGATATCTTATGATGTTTCTTTTTCTGTGTGACTTATTTCAGTTAGAATCATCATACCTGAATCCACTCATTGTGCTGCTAAGGGCCTGATGACATAGATTTCATTGCTGAGTGATATTGCTTTGTAAGTAAATACCACAACTTCTTTATCCATTTCTCACTTTCTGCGATGTTGAACTTGTACTGTAAACGAGGTTCTTGTAAACAGAGGCGTCCCAAACATTGGGGTGGCTGTGTCTTTTTGATTTTAATTTCCCTAAACTATACGACCATAAGTGGAAGTGCCCTAGGCTCTGTTGCTTTGTTTTTTAGATGTTTCAGGAAACACCATACACTTCTCCCGAGTGTCTGTTGGCAATTTACATCCCACCCATCAGCATAACAAGGCTCCCAGTTCTCCATGGCCTGTCCTGCTTTTCTGGATTTTACACTTTTTTCAGATGGCCCTTTTGACCGGGGGGAAGTGAGACTTCATTGTAGTGCAGATTTCCTTTGCAAGCTTGCTTGGTTGGCCAAAGAGTTCGTATCCGTTTTTTCCTGAATATATTCAGGAAAACACGCATACGCCCTTTTTGGCCAAGTGCATCATTGTGGACGTTCTGTCTCTTTTCCTATGCTTTCAATGCAATTCCAGTCTACCTCCTGAAATCGGTTTCCTGCAATTCTGCCCCGCTTTCAAGTCCTCTTGGCAGCCTTACTTCAGTATATTTTTGGACGATAGCTGTCATTTATAACTCTGCAGGTTTGTGAATTACAGTGCCCCTGAGCTCCTTTCTTCAACTCGCTTTCTTGTGACCTGGCCGCAACACCGCAGGATGGCTTCAGGCCCTAATCTGGTTCCGGCACGGCACGCTGAGCCCTTGGTTATTTACTCTTCCTGGTGGGAAATGAGAGTTAAATTTGCCCGTCCAGACACCTCCAGCTAGTCTCTCATTGGTTCTCCCTATTCCTGTTCATCTTCCGCAGAAATTGCAAACTGGGCCAAACAGGAGGTTAAAGGCGGTGACTCTCCAAGTGGGGAGAGTGATAATAAAGCGTCTGGAATGTTGCACCTGAGTACCAGGGGAGGAAAACTGAGACATATTTGAACACGTCTCCCGTTCACACGGTTGATCACACTCTGGGTTCCACATGCATGTTTTAGCTGAAGGAAGAATACCTTAAACCTGGAGAGTTGAGACCCGTGTAATGGGTACCATGCAATATGACTTCAAAGGGTCTTCATTTGCTCACCGAATCTCTCCAATCCTATCACTGCTGCGTTTATGCCCCTGTACACACGCTTGATTCTCTTTTGGAGACATAGCAATCCATAGGTTTTAAGATACTTACTAGTCAGGTACATCCTTAGGCGTTTAATATGGGGTGTTGAGTCCATTTCGTTGAGCAAGAAGCAGCTCTTGTCTATTCCATATTTGGCTTAAGGAACTTTATTTGTGCTCATTTCAATCTCTGGTTTTATGCAGCACCCCAACTCACCTTTCCCCTTAAGCAAACATAAGTTGCTTTTCTAAATTTGAGACCCTGTTCTGTTTTGGAATTCAGTTCCTGTGTAGCCAAGTTTACATTCCGTGTATTAGTGATATTTTATGACGTTTCTATTTCTGTGTGACTTATTTCAGTTAGAATCATCGTACCTGAACCCACTCATTATGCTGCTACGGGCCTGATGACATAGATTTCATTGCTGAGTGATACTGCATTGTATGTAAGTACCACAAGTTCTTTATCCATTTTCACTTTCTGTGATATTGAACTTGTACGGTAAACTAGGTTCTTGTAAACAGAGGCGTCCCAAACTTTGGGGTGGCTGTGTCTTTTTGAATTTAAATTCTCTATGCTATAGGACCATAAGTGGAAGTGCCCTAGGCTCTGTTGCTTTGTTTTTTAGATGTTTCAGGAAACACCATACACTTCTCCCCACTGTCTGTTGGCAATTTACATCCCACCCATCAGCATAACAAGGCTCCCAGTTCTCCATGGCCTGTCCTGCCTTTCTGGATTTTACACTTTTTTCAGATGGCCCTTTTGACCGGGGGGAAGTGAGACTTCATTGTAGTGCAGATTTCCTTTGCAAGCTTGCTTGGTTGGCCAAAAAGGGCGTATGCGTTTTTTCCTGAACATATTCAGGAAAAAACGCATAGGCCTTTTTGGCCAAGTGCATCATTGTGGACGTTCTGCCTCTTTTCCTATGCTTTCAATGCAATTCCAGTCTACCTCCTGAAATCGGTTTCCTGCAATTCTGCCCCGCTTTCAAGTCCTCTTGGCAGCCTTACTTCAGTATATTTTTGGACGATAGCTGTCATTTATAACTCTGCAGGTTTGTGAATTACAGTGCCCCTGAGCTCCTTTCTTCTACTCGCTTTCTTGTGACCTGGCCGCAACACCGCAGGATGGCTTCAGGCCCTAATCTGGTTCCGGCACGGCACGCTGAGCCTTTGGTTATTTCCTATTCCTTGTGGGAAATGAGAGTTAAATTTGCCCGTCCAGACACCTCCAGCTAGTCTCTCATTGGTTCTCGCTATTCCTGTTCATCTTCCGCAGAAATTGCAAACTGGGCCAAACAGGAGGTTAAAGGGACTGACTCTCCAAGTCGGTAGAGTGTTAGTAAAGCGTCTGGAATGTTGCACCCGAGTAACAGGGGACGAAAACTGAGACATATTGGAACACGTCTCCCGATCACATGTTTGATCATACTGTAGGATCCACATGCATGTTTTAGCTGAAGGAAGAATACCTTAAACCTGGGTAGTTGAAACCCGTGTAATGGGTACCATGCAATATGACTTCAAAGGGTCTTCATTTGCTCACCGAACCTCTCCAATCCTATCACTGCTGCGTTTATGCCCCTGTACACATGCTTGATTCTCTTTCGGAGACATAGCAATCCATAGGTTTTAAGATACTTACTAGTCAGGTACATTCTCAGCCGTTTAATATGCGGTGTTGAGTCCATTTCGTTGAGCAAGGAGTAGCTCTTGTCTATTCCATATTTGGCTTAAGGAACTTTATCTGTGCTCATTTCGATCTCTGGTTTTATGCAGCACCCCAACTCACCTTTCCCCTTAAGCAAGCATAAGTTGCTTTTCTAAATTTGAGACCCTGTTCTGTTCTGTAATTCAGTTCCTGTGTAGCCAAGTTTACATTCCGTGTATTACTGATATCTTATGATGTTTCTTTTTCTGTGTGACTTATTTCAGTTAGAATCATCATACCTGAATCCACTCATTGTGCTGCTAAGGGCCTGATGACATAGATTTCATTGCTGAGTGATATTGCTTTGTAAGTAAATACCACAACTTCTTTATCCATTTTTCACTTTCTGCGATGTTGAACTTGTACTGTAAACGAGGTTCTTGTAAACAGAGGCGTCCCAAACTTTGGGGTGGCTGTGTCTTTTTGATTTTAATTTCTTTAAGCTATAGGACCATAAGTGGAAGTGCCCTAGGCTCTGTTGCTTTGTTTTTTAGATGTTTCAGGAAACACCATACACTTCTCCCGAGTGTCTGTTGGCAATTTACATCCCGCCCATCAGCATAACAAGGCTCCCAGTTCTCCATGGCCTGTCCTGCCTTTCTGGATTTTACACTTTTTTCAGATGGCCCTTTTGACCGGGGGGAAGTGAGACTTCATTGTAGTGCAGATTTCCTTTGCAAGCTTGCTTGGTTGGCCAAAAAGGGCGTATGCGTTTTTTCCTGAATATATTCAGGAAAAAACGCATACGCCCTTTTTGGCCAAGTGCATCATTGTGGACGTTCTGCCTCTTTTCCTATGCTTTCAATGCAATTCCAGTCTACCTCCTGAAATCGGTTTCCTGCAATTCTGCCCCGCTTTCAAGTCCTCTTGGCAGCCTTACTTCAGTATATTTTTGGACGATAGCTGTCATTTATAACTCTGCAGGTTTGTGAATTACAGTGCCCCTGAGCTCCTTTCTTCAACTCACTTTCTTGTGACCTGGCCGCAAAACCGCAGGATGGCTTCAGGCCCTAATCGGGTTCCGGCACGGCACGCTGAGCCTTTGGTTATTTCCTCTTCCTGGTGGGAAATGAGAATTAAATTTGCCCGTCCACACACCTCCAGCTAGTCTCTCATTAGTTCTCCCTATTCCTGTTCATCTTCCGCAGAAATTGCAAACTGGGCCATACAGGAGGTTAAAGGCGCTGACTCTCCAAGTGGGGAGAGTGTTAGTAAAGCGTCTGGAATGTTGCACCCGAGTACCAGGGTACGAAAACTGAGACATATTTGAACACGTCTCCCATTCACACGGTTGATCATACTCTGGGTTCCACATGCATGTTTTAGCTGAAGGAAGAATACCTTAAACCTGGAGAGTTGAGACCCGTGGAATGGGTACCATGCAATATGACTTCAAAGGGTCTTCATTTGCTCACCGAACCTCTCCAATCCTATCACTGCTGCGTTTATGCCCCTGTACACACGCTTGATTCTCTTTCGGAGACATAGCAATCCATAGGTTTTAAGATACTTACTAGTCAGGTACATTCTTAGGCGTTTAATATGGGGTGTTGAGTCCATTTCGTTGAGCAAGGAGTAGCTCTTGTCTATTCCATATTTGGCTTAAGGAACTTTATCTGTGCTCATTTCAATCTCTGGTTTTATGCAGCACCCCAACTCACCTTTCCCCTTAAGCAAGCATAAGTTGCTTTTCTAAATTTGAGACCCTGTTCTGTTTTGGAATTCAGTTCCTGTGTAGCCAAGTTTACATTCCGTGTATTAGTGATATGTTATGATGTTTCTTTTTCTGTGTGACTTATTTCAGTTAGAATCATCGTACCTGAATCCACTCATTGTGCTGCTACGGGCCTGATGACATATATTTCATTGCTTAGTGATACTGCATTGTACGTAAGTACCACAAGATCTTTATCCATTTTTCTCTTTGATATTGAACTTGTACGGTAAACAAGGTTCTTGTAAACAGAGGCGTCCCA
Organism: Stenella coeruleoalba; assembly: GCF_951394435.1. NCBI lineage: Eukaryota > Metazoa > Chordata > Mammalia > Artiodactyla > Delphinidae > Stenella > Stenella coeruleoalba. The sequence continues at coordinate 1,360,140 of NW_027646368.1, forward strand.
AACTTTGGGGTGGCTGTGTCTTTTTGATTTTAATTTCCCTAAGCTATAGGACCATAAGTTGAAGTGCCCTAGGCTCTGTTGCTTTGTTTTTTAGATGTTTCAGGAAATACCATACACTTCTCCCCAGTGTCTGTTGGCAATTTACATCCCGCCCATCAGCATAACAAGGCTCCCAGTTCTCCATGGCCTGTCCTGCCTTTCTGGATTTTACACTTTTTTCAGATGGCCCTTTTGACCGGGAGGAAGGGAGACTTCATTGTAGTGCAGATTTCCTTTGCAAGCTTGCTTGGTTGGCCAAAAAGGGCGTATGCGTTTTTTCCTGAATATATTCAGGAAAAAATGCATACGCACTTTTTGGCCAAGTGCATGATTGTGGACATTCTGCCTCTTTTCCTATGCTTTCAATGCAATTCCAGTCTACCTCCTGAAATCGGTTTCCTGCAATTCTGCCCCGCTTTCAAGTCCTCTTGGCAGCCTTACTTCAGTATATTTTTGGACGATAGCTGTCATTTATAACTCTGCAGGTTTGTGAATTACAGTGCCCCTGAGCTCCTTTCTTCAACTCGCTTTCTTGTGACCTGGCTGCAACACCACAGGATGGCTTCAGGCCCTAATCTGGTTCCGGCACGGCACGCTGAGCCTTTGGTTATTTCCTCTTCCTGGTGGGAAATGAGAGTTAAATTTGCCCGTCCAGACACCTCCAGCTAGTCTCTCATTGGTTCTCCCTATTCCTGTTCATCTTCCGCAGAAATTGCAAACTGGGCCAAACAGGAGGTTAAAGGCGCTGACTCTCCAAGTGGGGAGAGTGTTAGTAAAGCGTCTGGAATGTTGCACCCGAGTACCAGGGGAGGAAAATTGAGACATATTTGAACACGTCTCCCGTTCACACGGTTGATCATAGTCTGGGTTCCACATGCATGTTTTAGCTGAAGGAAGAATACCTTAAACCTGGAGAGTTGAGACCCGTGTAATGGGTACCATGCAATATGACTTCAAAGGGTCTTCATTTGCTCACCGAATCTCTCCAATCCTATCACTGCTGCGTTTATGCCCCTGTACACACGCTTGATTCTCTTTTGGAGACATAGCAATCCATAGGTTTTAAGATACTTACTAGTCAGGTACATCCTTAGGCGTTTAATATGGGGTGTTGAGTCCATTTCGTTGAGCAAGGAGTAGCTCTGGTCTATTCCATATTTGGCTTAAGGAACTTTATCTGTGCTCATTTCAATCTCTGGTTTCATGTAGCACCCCAACTCACCTTTCCCCTTAAGCAAGCATAAGTTGCTTTTCTAAATTTGAGACCCTGTTCTGTTTTGGAATTCAGTTCCTGTGTAGCCAAGTTTACATTCCGTGTATTAGTGATATCTTATGACGTTTCTTTTTCTGTGTGACTTATTTCAGTTAGAATCATCGTACCTGAATCCACTCATTATGCTGCTACGGGCCTGATGACATAGATTTCATTGCTGAGTGATACTGCATTGTACGTAAGTACCACAAGTTCTTTATCCATTTTTCACTTTCTGTGATATTGAACTTGTACGGTAAACGAGGTTCTTGTAAACAGAGGCGTCCCAAACTTTGGGGTGGCTGTGTCTTTTTGATTTTAATTTCCCTATGCTATAGGACCATAAGTGGAAGTGCCCTAGGCTCTGTTGCTTTGTTTTTTAGATGTTTCAGGAAACACCATACACTTCTCCCCACTGTCTGTTGGCAAATTACATCCCGCCCATCAGCATAACAAGGCTCCCAGTTCTCCATGGCCTGTCCTGCATTTCTGGATTTTACACTTTTTTCAGATGGCCCTTTTGACCGGGGGGAAGTGAGACTTCATTGTAGTGCAGATTTCCCTTGCAAGTTTGCTTGGTTGGCCAAAAAGGGCGTATGCGTTTTTTCCTGAATATATTCAGGAAAAAACGCATACGCCCTTTTTGGCCAAGTGCATCATTGTGAACGTTCTGCCTCTTTTCCTATGCTTTCAATGCAATTCCAGTCTACCTCCTGAAATCGGTTTCCTGCAATTCTGCCCCGCTTTCAAGTCCTCTTGGCAGCCTTACTTCAGTATATTTTTGGGCGATAGCTGTCATTTATAACTCTGCAGGTTTGTGAATTACAGTGCCCCTGAGCTCCTTTCTTCAACTCGCTTTCTTGTGACCTGGCCGCAACACCGCAGGATGGCTTCAGGCCCTAATCTGGTTCCGGCACGGCACGCTGAGCCTTTGGTTATTTCCTATTCCTGGTGGGAAATGAGAGTTAAATTTGCCCGTCCGCATACCTCCAGCTAGTCTCTCATTGGTTCTCGCTATTCCTGTTCATATTCCACAGAAATTGCAAACTGGGCCAAACAGGAGGTTAAAGGGACTGACTCTCCAAGTCGGGAGAGTGTTAGTAAAGCGTCTGGAATGTTGCACCCGAGTACCAGGGGACGAAAACTGAGACATATTGGAACACGTCTCCCGATCACATGTTTGATCATACTCTAGGTTCCACATGCATGTTTTAGCTGAAGGAAGAATACCTTAAACCTGGGTAGTTGAAACCCGTGGAATGGGTACCATGCAATATGACTTCAAAGGGTCTTCATTTTCCCCCCGAACCTCTCCAATCCTATCACTGCTGCGTTTATGCCCCTGTACACACGCTTGATTCTCTTTCGGAGACATAGCAATCCATAGGTTTTAAGATACTTACTAGTCAGGTACATTCTCAGGCGTTTAATATGCGGTGTTGAGTCCATTTCGTTGAGCAAGGAGTAGCTCTTGTCTATTCCATATTTGGCTTAAGGAACTTTATCTGTGCTCATTTCAATCTCTGGTTTTATGCAGCACCCCAACTCACCTTTCCCCTTAAGCAAGCATAAGTTGGTTTTCTAAATTTGAGACCCTGTTCTGTTCTGTAATTCAGTTCCTGTGTAGCCAAGTTTACATTCCGTGTATTACTGATATCTTATGATGTTTCTTTTTCTGTGTGACTTATTTCAGTTAAAATCATCATACCTGAATCCACTCATTGTGCTGCTAAGGGCCTGATGACATAGATTTCATTGCTGAGTGATATTGCTTTGTAAGTAAATACCACAACTTCTTTATCCATTTCTCACTTTCTGCGATGTTGAACTTGTACTGTAAACGAGGTTCTTGTAAACAGAGGCGTCCCAAACATTGGGGTGGCTGTGTCTTTTTGATTTTAATTTCCCTAAACTATAGGACCATAAGTTGAAGTGCCCTAGGCTCTGTTGCTTTGTTTTTTAGATGTTTCAGGAAACACCATACACTTCTCCCGAGTGTCTGTTGGCAATTTACATCCCACCCATCAGCATAACAAGGCTCCCAGTTCTCCATGGCCTGTCCTGCTTTTCTGGATTTTACACTTTTTTCAGATGGCCCTTTTGACCGGGGGGAAGTGAGACTTCATTGTAGTGCAGATTTCCTTTGCAAGCTTGCTTGGTTGGCCAAAGAGTTCGTATGCGTATTTTCCTGAATATATTCAGGAAAACACGCATACGCCCTTTTTGGCCAAGTGCATCATTGTGGACGTTCTGTCTCTTTTCCTATGCTTTCAATGCAATTCCAGTCTACCTCCTGAAATCGGTTTCCTGCAATTCTGCCCCGCTTTCAAGTCCTCTTGGCAGCCTTACTTCAGTATATTTTTGGACGATAGCTGTCATTTATAACTCTGCAGGTTTGTGAATTACAGTGCCCCTGAGCTCCTTTCTTCAACTCGCTTTCTTGTGACCTGGCCGCAACACCGCAGGATGGCTTCAGGCCCTAATCTGGTTCCGGCACGGCACGCTGAGCCTTTGGTTATTTACTCTTCCTGGTGGGAAATGAGAGTTAAATTTGCCCGTCCAGACACCTCCAGCTAGTCTCTCATTGGTTCTCCCTATTCCTGTTCATCTTCCGCAGAAATTGCAAACTGGGCCAAACAGGAGGTTAAAGGCGGTGACTCTCCAAGTGGGGAGAGTGATAATAAAGCGTCTGGAATGTTGCACCTGAGTACCAGGGGAGGAAAACTGAGACATATTTGAACACGTCTCCCGTTCACACGGTTGATCACACTCTGGGTTCCACATGCATGTTTTAGCTGAAGGAAGAATACCTTAAACCTGGAGAGTTGAGACCCGTGTAATGGGTACCATGCAATATGACTTCAAAGGGTCTTCATTTGCTCACCGAATCTCTCCAATCCTATCACTGCTGCGTTTATGCCCCTGTACACACGCTTGATTCTCTTTTGGAGACATAGCAATCCATAGGTTTTAAGATACTTACTAGTCAGGTACATCCTTAGGCGTTTAATATGGGGTGTTGAGTCCATTTCGTTGAGCAAGAAGCAGCTCTTGTCTATTCCATATTTGGCTTAAGGAACTTTATTTGTGCTCATTTCAATCTCTGGTTTTATGCAGCACCCCAACTCACCTTTCCCCTTAAGCAAGCATAAGTTGCTTTTCTAAATTTGAGACCCTGTTCTGTTTTGGAATTCAGTTCCTGTGTAGCCAAGTTTACATTCCGTGTATTAGTGATATTTTATGACGTTTCTATTTCTGTGTGACTTATTTCAGTTAGAATCATCGTACCTGAACCCACTCATTATGCTGCTACGGGCCTGATGACATAGATTTCATTGCTGAGTGATACTGCATTGTATGTAAGTACCACAAGTTCTTTATCCATTTTCACTTTCTGTGATATTGAACTTGTACGGTAAACTAGGTTCTTGTAAACAGAGGCGTCCCAAACTTTGGGGTGGCTGTGTCTTTTTGAATTTAAATTCTCTATGCTATAGGACCATAAGTGGAAGTGCCCTAGGCTCTGTTGCTTTGTTTTTTAGATGTTTCAGGAAACACCATACACTTCTCCCCACTGTCTGTTGGCAATTTACATCCCACCCATCAGCATAACAAGGCTCCCAGTTCTCCATGGCCTGTCCTGCCTTTCTGGATTTTACACTTTTTTCAGATGGCCCTTTTGACCGGGGGGAAGTGAGACTTCATTGTAGTGCAGATTTCCTTTGCAAGCTTGCTTGGTTGGCCAAAAAGGGCGTATGCGTTTTTTCCTGAACATATTCAGGAAAAAACGCATAGGCCTTTTTGGCCAAGTGCATCATTGTGGACGTTCTGCCACTTTTCCTATGCTTTCAATGCAATTCCAGTCTACCTCCTGAAATCGGTTTCCTGCAATTCTGCCCCGCTTTCAAGTCCTCTTGGCAGCCTTACTTCAGTATATTTTTGGACGATAGCTGTCATTTATAACTCTGCAGGTTTGTGAATTACAGTGCCCCTGAGCTCCTTTCTTCTACTCGCTTTCTTGTGACCTGGCCGCAACACCGCAGGATGGCTTCAGGCCCTAATCTGGTTCCGGCACGGCACGCTGAGCCTTTGGTTATTTCCTATTCCTTGTGGGAAATGAGAGTTAAATTTGCCCGTCCAGACACCTCCAGCTAGTCTCTCATTGGTTCTCGCTATTCCTGTTCATCTTCCGCAGAAATTGCAAACTGGGCCAAACAGGAGGTTAAAGGGACTGACTCTCCAAGTCGGTAGAGTGTTAGTAAAGCGTCTGGAATGTTGCACCCGAGTAACAGGGGACGAAAACTGAGACATATTGGAACACGTCTCCCGATCACATGTTTGATCATACTATAGGATCCACATGCATGTTTTAGCTGAAGGAAGAATACCTTAAACCTGGGTAGTTGAAACCCGTGGAATGGGTACCATGCAATATGACTTCAAAGGGTCTTCATTTGCTCACCGAACCTCTCCAATCCTATCACTGCTGCGTTTATGCCCCTGTACACATGCTTGATTCTCTTTCGGAGACATAGCAATCCATAGGTTTTAAGATACTTACTAGTCAGGTACATTCTCAGCCGTTTAATATGCGGTGTTGAGTCCATTTCGTTGAGCAAGGAGTAGCTCTTGTCTATTCCATATTTGGCTTAAGGAACTTTATCTGTGCTCATTTCAATCTCTGGTTTTATGCAGCACCCCAACTCACCTTTCCCCTTAAGCAAGCATAAGTTGGTTTTCTAAATTTGAGACCCTGTTCTGTTCTGTAATTCAGTTCCTGTGTAGCCAAGTTTACATTCCGTGTATTACTGATATCTTATGATGTTTCTTTTTCTGTGTGACTTATTTCAGTTAAAATCATCATGCCTGAATCCACTCATTGTGCTGCTAAGGGCCTGATGACATAGATTTCATTGCTGAGTGATATTGCTTTGTAAGTAAATACCACAACTTCTTTATCCATTTTTCACTTTCTGCGATGTTGATCTTGTACCTTAAACGAGGTTCTTGTAAACAGAGGCGTCCCAAACTTTGGGGTGGCTGTGTCTTTTTGATTTTAATTTCCCTAAACTATAGGACCATAAGTGGAAGTGCCCTAGGCTCTGTTGCTTTGTTTTTTAGATGTTTCAGGAAATACCATACACTTCTCCCCAGTGTCTGTTGGCAATTTACATCCCGCCCATCAGCATAACAATCCTCCCAGTTCTCCATGGCCTGTCCTGCCTTTCTGGATTTTACACTTTTTTCAGATGGCCCTTTTCACCGGGGGAAAGTGAGACTTCATTGTAGTGCAGATTTCCTTTGCAAGCTTGCTTGGTTGGCCAAAAAGGGCGTATGCGTGCTTTCCTTAATATATTCAGGAAAAAACGCATACGCCCTTTTTGGCCAAGTGCATCATTGTGGACGTTCTGCCTCTTTTCCTATGCTTTCAATGCAATACCAGTCTACCTCCTGAAATCGGTTTCCTGCAATTCTGCCCCGCTTTCAAGTCCTCTTGGCAGCCTTACTTCAGTATATTTTTGGACGATAGCTGTCATTTATAACTCTGCAGGTTTGTGAATTACAGTGCCCCTGAGCTCCTTTCTTCAACTCGCTTTCTTGTGACCTGGCCGCAACACCGCAGGATGGCTTCAGGCCCTAATCTGGTTCCGGCACGGCACGCTGAGCCTTTGGTTATTTCCTCTTCCTGGTGGGAGATGAGAGTTAAATTTGCCCGTCCGCATACCTCCAGCTAGTCTCTCATTGGTCTCGCTATTCCTGTTCATATTCCACAGAAATTGCAAACTGGGCCAAACAGGAGGTTAAAGGGACTGACTCTCCAAGTCGGGAGAGTGTTAGTAAAGCGTCTGGAATGTTGCACCCGAGTACCAGGGGACGAAAACTGAGACATATTGGAACACGTCTCCCGATCACATGGTTGATCATACTCTAGGTTCCACATGCATGTTTTAGCTGAAGGAAGAATACCTTAAACCTGGGTAGTTGAAACCCGTGGAATGGGTACCATGCAATATGACTTCAAAGGGTCTTCATTTTCCCCCCGAACCTCTCCAATCCTATCACTGCTGCGTTTATGCCCCTGTACACACGCTTGATTCTCTTTCGGAGACATAGCAATCCATAGGTTTTAAGATACTTACTAGTCAGGTACATTCTCAGGCGTTTAATATGCGGTGTTGAGTCCATTTCGTTGAGCAAGGAGTAGCTCTTGTCTATTCCATATTTGGCTTAAGGAACTTTATCTGTGCTCATTTCAATCTCTGGTTTTATGCAGCACCCCAACTCACCTTTCCCCTTAAGCAAGCATAAGTTGGTTTTCTAAATTTGACACACTGTTCTGTTCTGTAATTCAGTTCCTGTGTAGCCAAGTTTACATTCCGTGTATTACTGATATCTTATGATGTTTCTTTTTCTGTGTGACTTATTTCAGTTAAAATCATCATACCTGAATCCACTCATTGTGCTGCTAAGGGCCTGATGACATAGATTTCATTGCTGAGTGATATTGCTTTGTAAGTAAATACCACAACTTCTTTATCCATTTCTCACTTTCTGCGATGTTGAACTTGTACTGTAAACGAGGTTCTTGTAAACAGAGGCGTCCCAAACATTGGGGTGGCTGTGTCTTTTTGATTTTAATTTCCCTAAACTATAGGACCATAAGTGGAAGTGCCCTAGGCTCTGTTGCTTTGTTTTTTATATGTTTCAGGAAACACCATACACTTCTCCCAAGTGTCTGTTGGCAATTTACATCCCGCCCATCAGCATAACAAGGCTCCCAGTTCTCCATGGCCTGTCCTGCCTTTCTGGATTTTACACTTTTTTCAGATGGCCCTTTTGACCGGGGGGAAGTGAGACTTCATTGTAGTGCAGATTTCCTTTGCAAGCTTGCTTGGTTGGCCAAAAAGGGCGTATGCGTGTTTTCCTGAATATATTTTTGGCCAAGTGCATCATTGTGAACGTTCTGCCTCTTTTCCTATGCTTTCAATGCAATTCCAGTCTACCTCCTGAAATCGGTTTCCTGCAATTCTGCCCCGCTTTCAAGTCCTCTTGGCAGCCTTACTTCAGTATATTTTTGGACGATAGCTGTCATTTATAACTCTGCAGGTTTGTGAATTACAGTGCCCCTGAGCTCCTTTCTTCAACTCGCTTTCTTGTGACCTGGCCGCAACACAGCAGGATGGCTTCAGGCCCTAATCTGGTTCCGGCAAGGCATGCTGAGCTTTTGGTTATTTCCTCTTCCTGGTGGGAAATGAGAGTTAAATTTGCCCGTCCAGACACCTCCAGCTAGTCTCTCATTGGTTCTCCCTATTCCTGTTCATCTTCCGCAGAAATTGCAAACTGGGCCAAACAGGAGGTTAAAGGCGCTGACTCTCCAAGTGGGGAGAGTGTTAGTAAAGCGTCTGGAATGTTGCACCCGAATACCAAGGGAGGAAAACTGAGACATATTTGAACACGTCTCCCGTTCACACGGTTGATCATACTCTGGGTTCCACATGCATGTTTTAGCTGAAGGAAGAATACCTTAAACCTGGAGAGTTGAGACCCGTGTAATGGGTACCATGCAATATGATTTCAAAGGGTCTTCATTTGCTCACCGAACCTCTCCAATCCTATCACTGCTGCGTTTATGCCCCTGTACACATGCTTGATTCTCTTTTGGAGACATAGCAATCCATAGGTTTTAAGATACTTACTAGTCAGGTACATTCTTAGGCGTTTAATATGCGGTGTTGAGTCCATTTTGTTGAGCAAGGAGTAGCTCTTGTCTATTCCATATTTGGCTTAAGGAACTTTATCTGTGCTCATTTCAATCTCTGGTTTCATGCAGCACCCCAACTCACCTTTCCCCTTAAGCAAGCATAAGTTGCTTTTCTAAATTTGAGACCCTGTTCTGTTTTGGAATTCAGTTCCTGTGTAGCCAAGTTTACATTCCGTGTATTAGTGATATCTTATGACGTTTCTTTTTCTGTGTGACTTATTTCAGTTAGAATCATCGTACCTGAATCCACTCATTATGCTGCTACAGGCCTGATGACATAGATTTCATTGCTGAGTGATACTGCATTGTACGTAAGTACCACAAGTTCTTTATCCATTTTTCACTTTCTGTGATATTGAACTTGTAAGGTAAACGAGGTTCTTGTAAACAGAGGCGTCCCAAACTTTGGGGTGGCTGTGTCTTTTTGATTTTAATTTCCCTAAGCTATAGGACCATAAGGGGAAGTGCCCTAGGCTCTGTTGCTTTGTTTTTTAGATGTTTCAGGAAACACCATACACTTCTCCCGAGTGTCTGTTGGCAATTTACATCCCGCCCATCAGCATAACAAGGCTCCCAGTTCTCCATGGACTGTCCTGTCTTTCTGGATTTTACACTTTTTTCAGATGGCCCTTTTGACCGGGGGGAAGTGAGACTTCATTGTAGTGCAGATTTCCTTTGCAAGTTTGCTTGGTTGGCCAAAAAGGGCGTATGCGTTTTTTCCTGAATATATTCAGGAAAAAACGCATACGCCCTTTTTGACCAAGGGCATCATTGTGGACGTTCTGCCTCTTTTCCTATGCTTGAAATGCAATTCCAGTCTACCTCCTGAAATCGGTTTCCTGCAATTCTGCCCCGCTTTCAAGTCCTCTTGGCAGCCTTACTTCAGTATATTTTTGGACGATAGCTGTCATTTATAACTCTGCAGGTTTGTGAATTACAGTGCCCCTGAGCTCCTTTCTTCAACTCGCTTTCTTGTGACCTGGCCGCAACACCACAGGATGGCTTCAGGTCCTAATCGGGTTCCGGCACGGCACGCTGAGCCTTTGGTTATTTCCTCTTCCTGGTGGGAAATGAGAGTTAAATTTGCCCGTCCGCATACCTCCAGCTAGTCTCTCATTGGTCTCGCTATTCCTGTTCATATTCCACAGAAATTGCAAACTGGGCCAAACAGGAGGTTAAAGGGACTGACTCTCCAAGTCGGGAGAGTGTTAGTAAAGCGTCTGGAATGTTGCACCCGAGTACCAGGGGACGAAAACTGAGACATATTGGAACACGTCTCCCGATCACATGGTTGATCATACTCTAGGTTCCACATGCATGTTTTAGCTGAAGGAAGAATACCTTAAACCTGGGTAGTTGAAACCCGTGGAATGGGTACCATGCAATATGACTTCAAAGGGTCTTCATTTTCCCCCCGAACCTCTCCAATCCTATCACTGCTGCGTTTATGCCCCTGTACACACGCTTGATTCTCTTTCGGAGACATAGCAATCCATAGGTTTTAAGATACTTACTAGTCAGGTACATTCTCAGGCGTTTAATATGCGGTGTTGAGTCCATTTCGTTGAGCAAGGAGTAGCTCTTGTCTATTCCATATTTGGCTTAAGGAACTTTATCTGTGCTCATTTCAATCTCTGGTTTTATGCAGCACCCCAACTCACCTTTCCCCTTAAGCAAGCATAAGTTGGTTTTCTAAATTTGACACACTGTTCTGTTCTGTAATTCAGTTCCTGTGTAGCCAAGTTTACATTCCGTGTATTACTGATATCTTATGATGTTTCTTTTTCTGTGTGACTTATTTCAGTTAAAATCATCATACCTGAATCCACTCATTGTGCTGCTAAGGGCCTGATGACATAGATTTCATTGCTGAGTGATATTGCTTTGTAAGTAAATACCACAACTTCTTTATCCATTTCTCACTTTCTGCGATGTTGAACTTGTACTGTAAACGAGGTTCTTGTAAACAGAGGCGTCCCAAACATTGGGGTGGCTGTGTCTTTTTGATTTTAATTTCCCTAAACTATAGGACCATAAGTGGAAGTGCCCTAGGCTCTGTTGCTTTGTTTTTTATATGTTTCAGGAAACACCATACACTTCTCCCAAGTGTCTGTTGGCAATTTACATCCCGCCCATCAGCATAACAAGGCTCCCAGTTCTCCATGGCCTGTCCTGCCTTTCTGGATTTTACACTTTTTTCAGATGGCCCTTTTGACCGGGGGGAAGTGAGACTTCATTGTAGTGCAGATTTCCTTTGCAAGCTTGCTTGGTTGGCCAAAAAGGGCGTATGCGTGTTTTCCTGAATATATTTTTGGCCAAGTGCATCATTGTGAACGTTCTGCCTCTTTTCCTATGCTTTCAATGCAATTCCAGTCTACCTCCTGAAATCGGTTTCCTGCAATTCTGCCCCGCTTTCAAGTCCTCTTGGCAGCCTTACTTCAGTATATTTTTGGACGATAGCTGTCATTTATAACTCTGCAGGTTTGTGAATTACAGTGCCCCTGAGCTCCTTTCTTCAAGTCGCTTTCTTTTGAGCTGGCCGCAGCACCGCAGGATGGCTTCAGGCCCTAATCTGGTTCCGGCAAGGCATGCTGAGCTTTTGGTTATTTCCTCTTCCTGGTGGGAAATGAGAGTTAAATTTGCCCGTCCAGACACCTCCAGCTAGTCTCTCATTGGTTCTCCCTATTCCTGTTCATCTTCCGCAGAAATTGCAAACTGGGCCAAACAGGAGGTTAAAGGCGCTGACTCTCCAAGTGGGGAGAGTGTTAGTAAAGCGTCTGGAATGTTGCACCCGAATACCAAGGGAGGAAAACTGAGACATATTTGAACACGTCTCCCGTTCACACGGTTGATCATACTCTGGGTTCCACATGCATGTTTTAGCTGAAGGAAGAATACCTTAAACCTGGAGAGTTGAGACCCGTGTAATGGGTACCATGCAATATGATTTCAAAGGGTCTTCATTTGCTCACCGAACCTCTCCAATCCTATCACTGCTGCGTTTATGCCCCTGTACACACGCTTGATTCTCTTTTGGAGACATAGCAATCCATAGGTTTTAAGATACTTACTAGTCAGGTACATTCTTAGGCGTTTAATATGCGGTGTTGAGTCCATTTTGTTGAGCAAGGAGTAGCTCTTGTCTATTCCATATTTGGCTTAAGGAACTTTATCTGTGCTCATTTCAATCTCTGGTTTCATGCAGCACCCCAACTCACCTTTCCCCTTAAGCAAGCATAAGTTGCTTTTCTAAATTTGAGACCCTGTTCTGTTTTGGAATTCAGTTCCTGTGTAGCCAAGTTTACATTCCGTGTATTAGTGATATCTTATGACGTTTCTTTTTCTGTGTGACTTATTTCAGTTAGAATCATCGTACCTGAATCCACTCATTATGCTGCTACGGGCCTGATGACATAGATTTCATTGCTGAGTGATACTGCATTGTACGTAAGTACCACAAGTTCTTTATCCATTTTTCACTTTCTGTGATATTGAACTTGTACGGTAAACGAGGTTCTTGTAAACAGAGGCGTCCCAAACTTTGGGGTGGCTGTGTCTTTTTGATTTTAATTTCCCTAAGCTATAGGACCATAAGGGGAAGTGCCCTAGGCTCTGTTGCTTTGTTTTTTAGATGTTTCAGGAAACACCATACACTTCTCCCGAGTGTCTGTTGGCAATTTACATCCCGCCCATCAGCATAACAAGGCTCCCAGTTCTCCATGGACTGTCCTGTCTTTCTGGATTTTACACTTTTTTCAGATGGCTCTTTTTACTGGGGGGAAGTGAGACTTCATTGTAGTGCAGATTTCCTTTGCAAGTTTGCTTGGTTGGCCAAAAAGGGCGTATGCGTTTTTTCCTGAATATATTCAGGAAAAAACGCATACGCCCTTTTTGGCCAAGGGCATCATTGTGGACGTTCTGCCTCTTTTCCTATGCTTTCAATGCAATTCCAGTCTACCTCCTGAAATCGGTTTCCTGCAATTCTGCCCCGCTTTCAAGTCCTCTTGGCAGCCTTACTTCAGTATATTTTTGGACGATAGCTGTCATTTATAACTCTGCAGGTTTGTGAATTACAGTGCCCCTGAGCTCCTTTCTTCAACTCGCTTTCTTGTGTGCTGGCCGCAACACCGATGGATGGCTTCAGGCCCTAATCTGGTTCCGGCACGGCATGCTGAACCTTTGGTTATTTCCTCTTCCTGGTGGGAAATGAGAGTTAAATTTGCCCGTCCAGACACCTCCAGCTAGTCTCTCATTGGTTCTCCCTATTCCTGTTCATCTTCCACAGAAATTACAAACTGGGCCAAACAGGAGGTTAAAGGCGCTGACTCTCCAAGTGGGGAGAGTGTTAGTAAAGCGTCTGGAATGTTGCACCCGAGTACCAGGGGAGGAAAACTGAGACATATTTGAACACGTCTCCCGTTCACATGGTTGATCATACTCTGGGTTCCACATGCATGTTTTAGCTGAAGGAAGAATACCTTAAACCTGGGTAGTTGAAACCCGTGGAATGGGTACCATGCAATATGACTTCAAAGGGTCTTCATTTGCTCACCGAACCTCTCCAATCCTATCACTGCTGCGTTTATGCCCCTGTACACACGCTTGATTCTCTTTTGGAGACATAGCAATCCATAGGTTTTAAGATACTTACTAGTCAGGTACATCCTTAGGCGTTTAATATGGGGTGTTGAGTCCATTTCGTTGAGCAAGGAGTAGCTCTGGTCTATTCCATATTTGGCTTAAGGAACTTAATCTGTGCTCATTTCAATCTCTGGTTTCATGCAGCACCCCAACTCACCTTTCCCCTTAAGCAAGCATAAGTTGCTTTTCTAAATTTGAGACCCTGTTCTGTTTTGGAATTCAGTTCCTGTGTAGCCAAGTTTACATTCCGTGTATTAGTGATATCTTATGACGTTTCTTTTTCTGTGTGACTTATTTCAGTTAGAATCATCGTACCTGAATCCACTCATTATGCTGCTACGGGCCTGATGACATAGATTTCATTGCTGAGTGATACTGCATTGTACGTAAGTACCACAAGTTCTTTATCCATTTTTCACTTTCTGTGATATTGAACTTGTACCGTAAACTAGGTTCTTGTAAACAGAGGCGTCCCAAACTTTGGGGTGGCTGTGTCTTTTTGATTTTAATTTCCCTATGCTATAGGACCATAAGTGGAAGTGCCCTAGGCTCTGTTGCTTTGTTTTTTAGATGTTTCAGGAAACACCATACACTTCTCCCCACTGTCTGTTGGCAAATTACATCCCGCCCATCAGCATAACAAGGCTCCCAGTTCTCCATGGCCTGTCCTGCATTTCTGGATTTTACACTTTTTTCAGATGGCCCTTTTGACCGGGGGGAAGTGAGACTTCATTGTAGTGCAGATTTCCCTTGCAAGTTTGCTTGGTTGGCCAAAAAGGGCGTATGCGTGTTTTCCTGAATATATTCAGGAAAACACGCATACGCCCTTTTTGGCCAAGTGCATCATTGTGAACGTTCTGCCTCTTTTCCTATGCTTTCAATGCAATTCCAGTCTACCTCCTGAAATTGGTTTCCTGCAATTCTGCCCCGCTTTCAAGTCCTCTTGGCAGCCTTACTTCAGTATATTTTTGGGCGATAGCTGTCATTTATAACTCTGCAGGTTTGTGAATTACAGTGCCCCTGAGCTCCTTTCTTCAACTCGCTTTCTTGTGACCTGGCCGCAACACCGCAGGATGGCTTCAGGCCCTAATCTGGTTCCGGCACGGCACGATGAGCCTTTGGTTATTTCCTATTCCTGGTGGGAAATGAGAGTTAAATTTGCCCGTCCGCATACCTCCAGCTAGTCTCTCATTGGTTCTCGCTATTCCTGTTCATATTCCACAGAAATTGCAAACTGGGCCAAACAGGAGGTTAAAGGGACTGACTCTCCAAGTCGGGAGAGTGTTAGTAAAGCGTCTGGAATGTTGCACCCGAGTACCAGGGGACGAAAACTGAGACATATTGGAACACGTCTCCCGATCACATGTTTGATCATACTCTAGGTTCCACATGCATGTTTTAGCTGAAGGAAGAATACCTTAAACCTGGGTAGTTGAAACCCTTGGAATGGTACCATGCAATATGACTTCAAAGGGTCTTCATTTTCCCCCCGAACCTCTCCAATCCTATCACTGCTGCGTTTATGCCCCTGTACACACGCTTGATTCTCTTTCGGAGACATAGCAATCCATAGGTTTTAAGATACTTACTAGTCAGGTACATTCTCAGGCGTTTAATATGCGGTGTTGAGTCCATTTCGTTGAGCAAGGAGTAGCTCTTGTCTATTCCATATTTGGCTTAAGGAACTTTATCTGTGCTCATTTCAATCTCTGGTTTTATGCAGCAACCCAACTCACCTTTAACCTTAAGCAAGCATAAGTTGGTTTTCTAAATTTGAGACCCTGTTCTGTTCTGTAATTCAGTTCCTGTGTAGCCAAGTTTACATTCCGTGTATTACTGATATCTTATGATGTTTCTTTTTCTGTGTGACTTATTTCATTTAAAATCATCATACCTGAATCCACTCATTGTGCTGCTAAGGGCCTGATGACATAGATTTCATTGCTGAGTGATATTGCTTTGTAAGTAAATACCACAACTTCTTTATCCATTTCTCACTTTCTGCGATGTTGAACTTGTACTGTAAACGAGGTTCTTGTAAACAGAGGCGTCCCAAACATTGGGGTGGCTGTGTCTTTTTGATTTTAATTTCCCTAAACTATAGGACCATAAGTGGAAGTGCCCTAGGCTCTGTTGCTTTGTTTTTTAGATGTTTCAGGAAACACCATACACTTCTCCCGAGTTTCTGTTGGCAATTTACATCCCGCCCATCAGCATAACAAGGCTCCCAGTTCTCCATGGCCTGTCCTGCCTTTCTGGATTTTACACTTTTTTCAGATGGCCCTTTTGACCGGGGGGAAGTGAGACTTCATTGTAGTGCAGATTTCCTTTGCAAGCTTGCTTGGTTGGCCAAAAAGGGCGTATGCGTGTTTTCCTGAATATATTCAGGAAAACACGCATACGCCCTTTTTGGCCAAGTGCATCATTGTGAACGTTCTGCGTCTTTTCCTATGCTTTCAATGCAATTCCAGTCTACCTCCTGAAATCGGTTTCCTGCAATTCTGCCCCGCTTTCAAGTCCTCTTGGCAGCCTTACTTCAGTATATTTTTGGACGATAGCTGTCATTTATAACTCTGCAGGTTTGTGAATTACAGTGCCCCTGAGCTCCTTTCTTCAACTCGCTTTCTTGTGACCTGGCCGCAACACAGCAGGATGGCTTCAGGCCCTAATCTGGTTCCGGCAAGGCATGCTGAGCTTTTGGTTATTTCCTCTTCCTGGTGGGAAATGAGAGTTAAATTTGCCCGTCCAGACACCTCCAGCTAGTCTCTCATTGGTTCTCCCTATTCCTGTTCATCTTCCGCAGAAATTGCAAACTGGGCCAAACAGGAGGTTAAAGGCGCTGACTCTCCAAGTGGGGAGAGTGTTAGTAAAGCGTCTGGAATGTTGCACCCGAATACCAAGGGAGGAAAACTGAGACATATTTGAACACGTCTCCCGTTCACACGGTTGATCATACTCTGGGTTCCACATGCATGTTTTAGCTGAAGGAAGAATACCTTAAACCTGGAGAGTTGAGACCCGTGTAATGGGTACCATGCAATATGATTTCAAAGGGTCTTCATTTGCTCACCGAACCTCTCCAATCCTATCACTGCTGCGTTTATGCCCCTGTACACACGCTTGATTCTCTTTTGGAGACATAGCAATCCATAGGTTTTAAGATACTTACTAGTCAGGTACATTCTTAGGCGTTTAATATGGGGTGTTGAGTCCATTTTGTTGAGCAAGGAGTAGCTCTTGTCTATTCCATATTTGGCTTAAGGAACTTTATCTGTGCTCATTTCAATCTCTGGTTTCATGCAGCACCCCAACTCACCTTTCCCCTTAAGCAAGCATAAGTTGCTTTTCTAAATTTGAGACCCTGTTCTGTTTTGGAATTCAGTTCCTGTGTAGCCAAGTTTACATTCCGTGTATTAGTGATATCTTATGACGTTTCTTTTTCTGTGTGACTTATTTCAGTTAGAATCATCGTACCTGAATCCACTCATTATGCTGCTACGGGCCTGATGACATAGATTTCATTGCTGAGTGATACTGCATTGTACGTAAGTACCACAAGTTCTTTATCCATTTTTCACTTTCTGTGATATTGAACTTGTACGGTAAACGAGGTTCTTGTAAACAGAGGCGTCCCAAACTTTGGGGTGGCTGTGTCTTTTTGATTTTAATTTCCCTAAGCTATAGGACCATAAGTGGAAGTGCCCTAGGCTCTGTTGCTTTGTTTTTTAGATGTTTCAGGAAACACCATACACTTCTCCCGAGTGTCTGTTGGCAATTTACATCCCGCCCATCAGCATAACAAGGCTCCCAGTTCTCCATGGACTGTCCTGTCTTTCTGGATTTTACACTTTTTTCAGATGGCCCTTTTGACCGGGGGGAAGTGAGACTTCATTGTAGTGCAGATTTCCTTTGCAAGTTTGCTTGGTTGGCCAAAAAGGGCGTATGCGTTTTTTCCTGAATATATTCAGGAAAAAACGCATACGCCCTTTTTGGCCAAGGGCATCATTGTGGACGTTCTGCCTCTTTTCCTATGCTTTCAATGCAATTCCAGTCTACCTCCTGAAATCGGTTTCCTGCAATTCTGCCCCGCTTTCAAGTCCTCTTGGCAGCCTTACTTCAGTGTATTTTTGGACGATAGCTGTCATTTATAACTCTGCAGGTTTGTGAATTACAGTGCCCCTGAGCTCCTTTCTTCAACTCGCTTTCTTGTGACCTGGCCGCAACACAGCAGGATGGCTTCAGGCCCTAATCTGGTTCCGGCAAGGCATGCTGAGCTTTTGGTTATTTCCTCTTCCTGGTGGGAAATGAGAGTTAAATTTGCCCGTCCAGACACCTCCAGCTAGTCTCTCATTGGTTCTCCCTATTCCTGTTCATCTTCCGCAGAAATTGCAAACTGGGCCAAACAGGAGGTTAAAGGCGCTGACTCTCCAAGTGGGGAGAGTGTTAGTAAAGCGTCTGGAATGTTGCACCCGAATACCAAGGGAGGAAAACTGAGACATATTTGAACACGTCTCCCGTTCACACGGTTGATCATACTCTGGGTTCCACATGCATGTTTTAGCTGAAGGAAGAATACCTTAAACCTGGAGTGTTGAGACCCGTGTAATGGGTACCATGCAATATGATTTCAAAGGGTCTTCATTTGCTCACCGAACCTCTCCAATCCTATCACTGCTGCGTTTATGCCCCTGTACACACGCTTGATTCTCTTTTGGAGACATAGCAATCCATAGGTTTTAAGATACTTACTAGTCAGGTACATTCTTAGGCGTTTAATATGGGGTGTTGAGTCCATTTTGTTGAGCAAGGAGTAGCTCTTGTCTATTCCATATTTGGCTTAAGGAACTTTATCTGTGCTCATTTCAATCTCTGGTTTCATGCAGCACCCCAACTCACCTTTCCCCTTAAGCAAGCATAAGTTGCTTTTCTAAATTTGAGACCCTGTTCTGTTTTGGAATTCAGTTCCTGTGTAGCCAAGTTTACATTCCGTGTATTACTGATATCTTATGATGTTTCTTTTTCTGTGTGACTTATTTCAGTTAGAATCATCGTACCTGAATCCACTCATTATGCTGCTACGGGCCTGATGACATAGATTTCATTGCTGAGTGATACTGCATTGTACGTAAGTACCACAAGTTCTTTATCCATTTTTCACTTTCTGTGATATTGAACTTGTACGGTAAACGAGGTTCTTGTAAACAGAGATGTCCCAAACTTTGGGGTGGCTGTGTCTTTTTGATTTTAATTTCCCTAAGCTATAGGACCATAAGTGGAAGTGCCCTAGGCTCTGTTGCTTTGTTTTTTAGATGTTTCAGGAAACACATTACACTTCTCCGGAGTGTCTGTTGGCAATTTACATCCCGCCCATCAGCATAACAAGGCTCCCAGTTCTCCATGGCCTGTCCTGCCTTTCTGGATTTTACACTTTTTTCAGATGGCCCTTTTGACCGGGGGGAAGTGAGACTTCATTGTAGTGCAGATTTCCTTTGCAAGCTTGCTTGGTTGGCCAAAAAGGGCGTATGCGTGTTTTCCTGAATATATTCAGGAAAACACGCATACGCCCTTTTTGGCCAAGTGCATCATTGTGAACGTTCTGCCTCTTTTCCTATGCTTTCAATGCAATTCCAGTCTACCTCCTGAAATTGGTTTCCTGCAATTCTGCCCCGCTTTCAAGTCCTCTTGGCAGCCTTACTTCAGTCTATTTTTGGACGATAGCTGTCATTTATAACTCTGCAGGTTTGTGAATTACAGTGCCCCTGAGCTCCTTTCTTCAACTCGCTTTCTTGTGAGCTGGCCGCAACACCGCTGGATGGCTTCAGGCCCTAATCTGGTTCCGGCACGGCACGCTGAGCCTTTGGTTATTTCCTCTTCCTGGTGGGAAATGAGAGTTAAATTTGCCCGTCCAGACACCTCCAGCTAGTCTCTCATTGGTTCTCCCTATTCCTGTTCATCTTCCGCAGAAATTGCAAACTGGGCCAAACAGGAGGTTAAAGGCGCTGACTCTCCAAGTGGGGAGAGTGTTAGTAAAGCGTCTGGAATGTTGCACCCGAATACCAAGGGAGGAAAACTGAGACATATTTGAACACGTCTCCCGTTCACATGGTTGATCATACTCTGGGTTCCACATGCATGTTTTAGCTGAAGGAAGAATACCTTAAACCTGGAGAGTTGAGACCCGTGTAATGGGTACCATGCAATATGATTTCAAAGGGTCTTCATTTGCTCACCGAACCTCTCCAATCCTATCACTGCTGCCTTTATGCCCCTGTACACACGCTTGATTCTCTTTTGGAGACATAGCAATCCATAGGTTTTAAGATACTTACTAGTCAGGTACATTCTTAGGCGTTTAATATGGGGTGTTGAGTCCATTTTGTTGAGCAAGGAGTAGCTCTTGTCTATTCCATATTTGGCTTAAGGAACATTATCTGTGCTCATTTCAATCTCTGGTTTCATGCAGCACCCCAACTCACCTTTCCCCTTAAGCAAGCATAAGTTGCTTTTCTAAATTTGAGACCCTGTTCTGTTTTGGAATTCAGTTCCTGTGTAGCCAAGTTTACATTCCGTGTATTAGTGATATCTTATGACGTTTCTTTTTCTGTGTGACTTATTTCAGTTAGAATCATCGTACCTGAATCCACTCATTATGCTGCTACGGGCCTGATGACATAGATTTCATTGCTGAGTGATACTGCATTGTACGTAAGTACCACAAGTTCTTTATCCATTTTTCACTTTCTGTGATATTGAACTTGTACGGTAAACGAGGTTCTTGTAAACAGAGGCGTCCCAAACTTTGGGGTGGCTGTGTCTTTTTGAATTTAATTTCCCTAAGCTATAGGACCATAAGGGGAAGTGCCCTAGGCTCTGTTGCTTTGTTTTTTAGATGTTTCAGGAAACACCATACACTTCTCCCGAGTGTCTGTTGGCAATTTACATCCCGCCCATCAGCATAACAAGGCTCCCAGTTCTCCATGGACTGTCCTGTCTTTCTGGATTTTACACTTTTTTCAGATGGCCCTTTTGACCGGGGGGAAGTGAGACTTCATTGTAGTGCAGATTTCCTTTGCAAGTTTGCTTGGTTGGCCAAAAAGGGCGTATGCGTTTTTTCCTGAATATATTCAGGAAAACACGCATACGCCCTTTTTGGCCAAGGGCATCATTGTGGACGTTCTGCCTCTTTTCCTATGCTTTCAATGCAATTCCAGTCTACCTCCTGAAATCGGTTTCCTGCAATTCTGCCCCGCTTTCAAGTCCTCTTGGCAGCCTTACTTCAGTATATTTTTGGAGGATAGCTGTCATTTATAACTCTGCAGGTTTGTGAATTACAGTGCCCCTGAGCTCCTTTCTTCAACTCGCTTTCTTGTGTGCTGGCCGCAACACCGCTGGATGGCTTCAGGCCCTAATCTGGTTCCGGCACGGCACGCTGAGCCT
This sequence comes from Stenella coeruleoalba, assembly GCF_951394435.1. Lineage (NCBI taxonomy): Eukaryota > Metazoa > Chordata > Mammalia > Artiodactyla > Delphinidae > Stenella > Stenella coeruleoalba. The sequence goes on from NW_027646368.1 coordinate 1,381,271, forward strand.
TTGGTTAATTCCTCTTCCTGGTGGGAAATGAGAGTTAAATTTGCCCGTCCAAACACCTCCAGCTAGTCTCTCATTGGTTCTCCCTATTCCTGTTCATCTTCCGCAGAAATTACAAACTGGGCCAAACAGGAGGTTAAAGGCGCTGACTCTCCAAGTGGGGAGAGTGTTAGTAAAGCGTCTGGAATGTTGCACCCGAGTACCAGGGGAGGAAAACTGAGACATATTTGAACACGTCTCCCGTTCACACGGTTGATCATACTCTGGGTTCCACATGCATGTTTTAGCTAAAGGAAGAATACCTTAAACCTGGAGAGTTGAGAACCGTGGAAGGGTACCATGCAATATGACTTCAAACGGTCTTCATTTGCTCACCGAACCTCTCCAATCCTATCACTGCTGCGTTTATGCCCCTCTACACATGCTTGATTCTCTTTCAGAGACATAGCAATTGATAGGTTTTAAGATACTTACTAGTCAGGAACATTCTTAAGCGTTTCATATGCGGTGTTGAGTCCATTTCGTTGAGCAAGGAGTAGCTCTTGTCTATTCCATATTTGGCTTAAGGAACTTTATCTGTGCTCATTTCAATCTCTGTTTTTATGCAGCACCCCAACTCACCTTTACCCTTAAGCAAGCATAAGTTGGTTTTCTAAATATGAGACCCTTTTCTGTTCTGTAATTCAGTTCCTGTGTAGCCAAGTTTACATTCCGTGTATTACTGATATCTTATGATGTTTCTTTTTCTGTGTGACTTATTTCAGTTAGAATCATCATACCTGAATCCACTCATTGTACTGCTAAGGGCCTGATGACATAGATTTCATTGCTGAGTGACATTGCTTTGTAAGTAAATACCACAACTTCTTTATCCATTTTTCACTTTCTGCGATGTTGAACTTGTACGGTAAACGAGGTTCTTGTAAACAGAGGCGTCCCAAACTTTGGGGTGGCTGTGTCTTTTTGATTTTAATTTCCCTAAGCTATAGGACCATAAGTGGAAGTGCCCTAGGCTCTGTTGCTTTGTTTTTTAGATGTTTCAGGAAACACCATACACTTCTCCCGAGTGTCTGTTGGCAATTTACATCCCACCCATCAGCATAACAAGACTCCCAGTTCTCCATGGCCTGTCCTGCCTTTCTGGATTTTACACTTTTTTCAGATGGCCCTTTTGACCGGGGGGAAGTGAGACTTCATTGTAGTGCAGATTTCCTTTGCAAGTTTGCTTGGTTGGCCAAAAAGGGCGTATGCATTTTTTCCTGAATATATTCAGGAAAAAACGCATACGCCCTTTTTGGCCAAGTGCATCACTGTGGACGTTCTGCTTCTTTTCCTATGCTTTCAATGCAATTCCAGTCTACCTCCTGAAATCGGTTTCCTGCAATTCTGCCCCGCTTTCAAGTCCTCTTGGCAGCCTTACTTCAGTATATTTTTGGAGGATAGCTGTCATTTATAACTCTGCAGGTTTGTGAATTACAGTGCCCCTGAGCTCCTTTCTTCAACTCGCTTTCTTGTGTGCTGGCCGCAACACCGCTGGATGGCTTCAGGCCCTAATCTGGTTCCGGCACGGCACGCTGAGCCTTTGGTTAATTCCTCTTCCTGGTGGGAAATGAGAGTTAAATTTGCCCGTCCAGACACCTCCAGCTAGTCTCTCATTGGTTCTCGCTATTCCTGTTCATCTTCCGCAGAAATTGAAAACTGGGCCAAACAGGAGGTTAAAGGGACTGACTCTCCAAGTCAGAAGAGTGTTAGTAAAGCGTCTGGAATGTTGCACCCGAGTACCAGGGTACGAAAACTGAGACATATTTGAACACGTCTTCCGATCACATGGTTGATCATACTCTAGGTTCTACATGCATGTTTTGGCTGAAGGAAGAATACCTTAAACCTGGGTAGTTGAAACCCGTGGAATGGGTACCATGCAATATGACTTCAAAGGGTCTTCATTTGCTCACCGAACCTCTCCAATCCTATCACTGCTGCGTTTATGCCCCTGTACACATGCTTGATTCTCTTTCGGAGACATAGCAATCCATAGGTTTTAAGATACTTACTAGTCAGGTACATTCTTAGGCGTTTAATATGGGGTGTTGAGTCCATTTCGTTGAGCAAGGTGTAGCTCTTGTCTATTCCATATTTGGCTTAAGGAACTTTATCTGTGCTCATTTCCATCTCTGGTTTTATGCAGCACCCCAACTCACCTTTCCCCTTAAGCAAGCATAAGTTGGTTTTCTAAATTTGAGACCCTGTTCTGTTCTGTAATTCAGTTCCTGTGTAGCCAAGTTTACATTCCGTATATTACTGATATCTTATGATGTTTCTTTTTCTGTATGACTTATTTCAGTTAGAATCATCGTACCTGAATCCACTCATTATGCTGCTACGGGCCTGATGACATAGATTTCATTGCTGAGTGATACTGCATTGTACGTAAGTACCACAAGTTCTTTATCCATTTTTCACTTGCTGAGATATTGAACTTGTACGGTAAACGAGGTTCTTGTAAACAGAGGCGTCCCAAACTTTGGGGTGGCTGTGTATTTTTGATTTTAGTTTCCCTAAGCTATAGGACCGTAAGTGGAAGTGCCCTAGGCTCTGTTGCTTTGTTTTTTAGATGTTTCAGGAAACACCATACACTTCTCCCGAGTGTCTGTTGGCAATTTACATCCCGCCCATCAGCATAACAAGGCTCCCAGTTCTCCATGGCCTGTCCTGCCTTTCTGGATTTTACACTTTTTTCAGATGGCCCTTTTGACCGGGGGGAAGTGAGACTTCATTGTAGTGCAGATTTCCTTTGCAAGCTTGCTTGGTTGGCCAAAAAGGGCGTATGCGTGTTTTCCTGAATATATTCAGGAAAACACGCATACGCCCTTTTTGGCCAAGTGCATCATTGTGAACGTTCTGCCTCTTTTCCTATGCTTTCAATGCAATTCCAGTCTACCTCCTGAAATTGGTTTCCTGCAATTCTGCCCCGCTTTCAAGTCCTCTTGGCAGCCTTACTTCAGTATATTTTTGGACAATAGCTGTCATTTATAACTCTGCAGGTTTGTGAATTACAGTGCCCCTGAGCTCCTTTCTTCAACTCGCTTTCTTGTGAGCTGGCCGCAACACCGCAGGATGGCTTCAGGCCCTAATCTGGTTCCGGCACGGCACGCTGAGCCTTTGGTTAATTCCTCTTCCTGGTGGGAAATGAGAGTTAAATTTGCCCGTCCAGACACCTCCAGCTAGTCTCTCTTTGGTTCTCGCTATTCCTGTTCATCTTCCGCAGAAATTGCAAACTGGGCCAAACAGGAGGTTAAAGGCACTGACTCTCCAAGTCGGGAGAGTGTCAGTAAAGCGTGTGGAATGTTGCACCTGAGTACCAGGGTACGAAAACTGAGACATATTTGAACACGTCTGCCGATCACATGGTTGATCATACTCTAGGTTCCACATGCATGTTTTAGCTGAAGGAAGAATACATTAAACCTTGGTAGTTGAAACCCGTGGAATTGGTACCATGCAATATGACTTCAAAGGGTCTTCATTTGCTCACCGAACCTCTCCAATCCTATCACTGCTGCGTTTATGCCCCTGTACACATGCTTGATTCTCTTTCGGAGACATAGCAATCCATAGGTTTTAAGATACTTACTAGTCAGGTACATTCTTAGGCGTTTAATATGTGGTGTTGAGTCCATTTTGTTGAGCAAGGAGTAGCTCTTGTCTATTCCATATTTGGCTTAAGGAACTTTATCTGTGCTCATTTCCATCTCTGTTTTTATGCAGCACCACAACTCACCTTTACCCTTAAGCAAGCATAAGTTGGTTTTCTAAATTTGAGACCCTGTTCTGTTTTGGAATTCAGTTCCTTTGTAGCCAAGTTTACATTCGTGTATTACTGATATCTTATGATGTTTCTTTTTCTGTGTGACTTATTTCAGTTAGAATCATCATACCTGAATCCACTCATTGTGCTGCTAAGGGCCTGATGACATAGATTTCATTGCTGAGTGATATTGCTTTGTAAGTAAATACCACAACTTCTTCATCCATTTTTCACTTTCTGCGATGTTGAACTTGTACTGTAAACGAGGTTCTTGTAAACAGAGCCGTTCCAAACTTTGGGGTGGCTGTGTCTTTTTGATTTTAATTTCCCTAAGCTATAGGACCATAAGTGGAAGTGCCCTAGGCTCTGTTGCTTTGTTTTTTAGATGTTTCAGGAAACACCATACACTTCTCCCGAGTGTCTGTTGGCAATTTACATCCCGCCCATCAGCATAACAAGGCTCCCAGTTCTCCATGGCCTGTCCTGCCTTTCTGGAGTTTACACTTTTTCCAGATGGCCCTTTTGACCGGGGGGAAGTGAGACTTCATTGTAGTGCAGATTTCCTTTGCAAGCTTGCTTGGTTGGCCAAAAAGGGCGTATGCGTTTTTTCCTGAATATATTCAGGAAAAAACGCATACGCCCTTTTTGGCCAAGTGCATCATTGTGGACGTTCTGCCTCTTTTCCTATGCTTTCAATGCAATTCCAGTCTACCTCCTGAAATGGGTTTCCTGCAATTCTGCCCCGCTTTGAAGTCCTCTTGGCAGCCTTACTTCAGTATATTTTTGGACGATAGCTGTCATTTATAACTCTGCAGGTTTGTGAATTACAGTGCCCCTGAGCTCCTTTCTTCAACTCGCTTTCTTGTGAGCTGGCCGCAACCCCGCATTATGGCTTCAGGCCCTAATCTGGTTCCGGCACGGCCCGCTGAGCCTTTGGTTAATTCCTCTTCCTGGTGGGAAATGAGAGTTAAATTTGCCCGTCCAGACACCTCTAGCTAGTCTCTCATTGGTTCTCGCTATTCCTGTTCATCTTCCGCAGAAATTGAAAACTGGGCCAAACAGGAGGTTAAAGGGACTGACTCTCCAAGTCGGGAGAGTGTTAGTAAAGCGTCTGGAATGTTGCACCCGAGTACCAGGGTCTGAAAACTGAGACATATTTGAACACGTCTCCCGATCACATGGTTGATCATACTCTAGGTTCCACATGCCTGTTTTAGCTGAAGGAAGAATACCTTAAACCTGGAGTGTTGAGACCCGTGTAATGGGTACCATGCAATATGATTTCAAAGGGTCTTCATTTGCTCACCGAACCTCTCCAATCCTATCACTGCTGCGTTTATGCCCCTGTACACACGCTTGATTCTCTTTTGGAGACATAGAAATCCATAGGTTTTAAGATACTTACTAGTCAGGTACATTCTTAGGCGTTTAATATGGGGTGTTGAGTCCATTTTGTTGAGCAAGGAGTAGCTCTTGTCTATTCCATATTTGGCTTAAGGAACTTTATCTGTGCTCATTTCAATCTCTGGTTTCATGCAGCACCCCAACTCACCTTTCCCCTTAAGCAAGCATAAGTTGCTTTTCTAAATTTGAGACCCTGTTCTGTTTTGGAATTCAGTTCCTGTGTAGCCAAGTTTACATTCCGTGTATTACTGATATCTTATGATGTTTCTTTTTCTGTGTGACTTATTTCAGTTAGAATCATCGTACCTGAATCCACTCATTATGCTGCTACGGGCCTGATGACATAGATTTCATTGCTGAGTGATACTGCATTGTACGTAAGTACCACAAGTTCTTTATCCATTTTTCACTTTCTGTGATATTGAACTTGTACGGTAAACGAGGTTCTTGTAAACAGAGATGTCCCAAACTTTGGGGTGGCTGTGTCTTTTTGATTTTAATTTCCCTAAGCTATAGGACCATAAGTGGAAGTGCCCTAGGCTCTGTTGCTTTGTTTTTTAGATGTTTCAGGAAACACCATACACTTCTCCCGAGTGTCTGTTGGCAATTTACATCCCGCCCATCAGCATAACAAGGCTCCCAGTTCTCCATGGCCTGTCCTGCCTTTCTGGATTTTACACTTTTTTCGGATGGCCCTTTTGACAGGGGGGAAGTGAGACTTCATTGTAGTGCAGATTTCCTTTGCAAGTTTGCTTGGTTGGCCAAAAAGTGCGTATGCGTTTTTTCCTGAATATATTCAGGAAAAAATGCATACGCCCTTTTTGGCCAAGTGCATCATTGTGGACGTTCTGCCTCTTTTCCTATGCTTTCAATGCAATTCCAGTCTACCTCCTGAAATCGGTTTCCTGCAATTCTGCCCCGCTTTCAAGTCCTCTTGGCAGCCTTACTTCAGTATATTTTTGGACAATAGCTGTCATTTATAACTCTGCAGGTTTGTGAATTACAGTGCCCCTGAGCTCCTTTCTTCAACTCTCTTTCTTGTGACCTGGCCGCAACACCGCAGGATGGCTTCAGGCCCTAATCTGGATCAGGCACGGCACGCTGAGCCTTTGGTTAATTCCTCTTCCTGGTGGGAAATGAGAGTTAAATTTGCCCGTCCAGACACCTCCAGCTAGTCTCTCATTGGTTCTCGCTATTCCTGTTCATCTTCCGCAGAAATTGAAAACTGGGCCAAACAGGAGGTTAAAGGGACTGACTCTCCAAGTCGGGAGAGTGTTAGTAAAGCGTCTGGAATGTTTCACCCGAGTACCAGGGTACGAAAACTGAGATATATTTGAACACGTCTCCCGATCACATGGTTGATCATACTCTGGGTTCCACAAGCATGTTTTAGCTGAAGGAAGAATACCTTAAAACTGGAGAGTTGAGACCCGTGGAATGGGTACCATGCATTATGACTTCAAAGGGTCTTCATTTGCTCACCGAACCTCTCCAATCCTATCACTGCTGCGTTTATGCCCCTGTACACACGCTTGATTCTCTTTTGGAGACATAGAAATCCATAGGTTTTAAGATACTTACTAGTCAGGTACATTCTTAGGCGTTTAATATGGGGTGTTGAGTTCATTTTGTTGAGCAAGGAGTAGCTCTTGTCTATTCCATATTTGGCTTAAGGAACTTTATCTGTGCTCATTTCAATCTCTGGTTTTATGCAGCACCCCAACTCACCTTTCCCCTTAAGCAAGCATAAGTTGCTTTTCTAAATTTGAGACCCTGTTCTGTTTTGGAATTCAGTTCCTGTGTAGCCAAGTTTACATTCCGTGTATTACTGATATCTTATGATGTTTCTTTTTCTGTGTGACTTATTTCAGTTAGAATCATCATACCTGAATCCACTCATTGTGCTGCTAAGGGCCTGATGACATAGATTTTATTGCTGAGTGATATTGCTTTGTAAGTAAATACCACAATTTCTTTATCCATTTTTCACTTTCTGCGATGTTGAACTTGTACTGTAAACGAGGTTCTTGTAAACAGAGCCATTCCAAACTTTGGGGTGGCTGTGTCTTTTTGATTTTAATTTCCCTAAGCTATAGGACCATAAGTGGAAGTGCCCTAGGCTCTGTTGCTTTGTTTTTTAGATGTTTCAGGAAACACCATACACTTCTCCCGAGTGTCTGTTGGCAATATACATCCCGCCCATCAGCATAACAAGGCTCCCAGTTCTACATGGCCTGTCCTGCCTTTCTGGATTTTACACTTTTTTCAGATGGCCCTTTTGACCGGGGGGAAGTGAGACTTCATTGTAGTGCAGATTTCCTTTGCAAGCTTGCTTGGTTGGCCAAAAAGGGCGTATGCATTTTTTCCTGAATATATTCAGGAAAAAACGCATATGCCCTTTTTGGCCAAGTGCATCATTGTGGACGTTCTGCCTCTTTTCCTATGCTTTCAATGCAATTCCAGTCTACCTCCTGAAATCGGTTTCCTGCAATTCTGCCCCGCTTTCAAGTCCTCTTGGCAGCCTTACTTCAGTATATTTTTGGACGATAGCTGTCATTTAGAACTCTGCAGGTTTGTGAATTACAGTGCCCCTGAGCTCCTTTCTTCAACTCTCTTTCTTGTGACCTGGCCGCAACACCGCAGGATGGCTTCAGGCCCTAATCTGGATCAGGCACGGCACGCTGAGCCTTTGGTTAATTCCTCTTCCTGGTGGGAAATGAGAGTTAAATTTGCCCGTCCAGACACCTCCAGCTAGTCTCTCATTGGTTCTCGCTATTCCTGTTCATCTTCCGCAGAAATTGAAAACTGGGCCAAACAGGAGGTTAAAGGGACTGACTCTCCAAGTCGGGAGAGTGTTAGTAAAGCGTCTGGAATGTTTCACCCGAGTACCAGGGTACGAAAACTGAGATATATTTGAACACGTCTCCCGATCACATGGTTGATCATACTCTAGGTTCCACATGCATGTTTTAGCTGAAGGAAGAATACCTTAAACCTGGGTAGTTGAAACCCGTGGAATGGGTACAATGCAATATGACTTCAAAGGGTCTTCATTTGCTCACTGAACCTCTCCAATCCTATCACTGCTGCATTTATGCCCCTGTACACATGAGTGATTCTCTTTTGGAGACATAGCAATCCATAGGTTTTAAGATACTTACTAGTCAGGTACATTCTTAGGCGTTTAATATGCGGTGTAGAGTCCATTTCGTTGAGCTAGGAGTAGCTCTTGTCTATTCCATATTTGGCTTAGGAACTTTATCTGTGCTCATTTCCATCTCTGGTTTTATGCAGCACCCCAACTCACCTTTCCCCTTAAGCAAGCATAAGTTGGTTTTCTAAATTTGAGACCCTGTTCTGTTCTGTAATTCAGTTCCTGAGTAGCCAAGTTTACATTCCGTGTATTAGTGATACCTTATGATGTTTCTTTTTCTGTGTGACTTATTTCAGTTAGAATCATCGTACCTGAATCCACTCATTATGCTGCTACGGGCCTGATGACATAGATTTCATTGCTGAGTGATACTGCATTGTACGTAAGTACCACAAGTTCTTTATCCATTTTTCACTTTCTGTGATATTGAACTTGTACGGTAAACGAGGTTCTTGTAAACGGAGGCGTCCCGAACTTTGCGGTGGCTGTGTCTTTTTGATTTTAATTTCCCTAAGCTATAGGACCATAAGTGGAAGTGCCCTAGGCTCTGTTGCTTTGTTTTTTAGATGTTTCAGGAAACACCATACACTTCTCCCGAGTGTCTGTTGGCAATTTACATCCCGCCCATCAGCATAACAAGGCTCCCAGTTCTCCATGGCCTGTCCTGCCTTTCTGGATTTTACAATGATTTCAGATGGCCCTTTTGACCAGGGGGAAGTGAGACTTCATTGTAGTGCAGATTTCCTTTGCAAGCTTGCTTGGTTGGCCAAAAAGGGCGTATGCGTTTTTCCCTGAATATATTCAGGTAAAAACGCATACGCCCTTTTTGGCCAAGTGCATCATTGTGGAGGTTCTGCCTCTTTTCCTATGCTTTCAATGCAATTCCAGTCTACCTCCTGAAATCGGTTTCCTGCAATTCTGCCCCACTTTCAAGTCCTCTTGGCAGCCTTACATCAGTATATTTTTGGACGATAGCTGTCATTTATAACTCTGCAGGTTTGTGAATTACAGTGCCCCTGAGCTCCTTTCTTCAACTCGCTTTCTTTTGAGATGGCCGCAACACCGCAGAATGGCTTCAGGCCCTAATCTTGTTCCGGCACGGCACGCTGAGCCTTTGGTTATTTCTTCTTCCTGTTGGGAAATGAGTTAAATTTGCCCGTCCAGACACCTCCAGCTAGTCTCTCATTGGTTCTCCCTATTCCTGTTCATCTTCCGCAGAAATTGCAAACTGGGCCAAACAGGAGGTTAAAGGCGCTGACTCTCCAAGTGGGGAGAGTGTTAGTAAAGCGTCTGGAATGTTGCACCCGAGTACAAGGGGTGGAAAACTGAGACATATTTGAACACGTCTCCCATTCACACAGTTGATCATACTCTGGGTTCCACATGCATGATTTAGCTGAAGGAAGAATACCTTCAACCTGGAGAGTTGAGACCTGTGGAATGGGTACCATACAGTATGACTTCAAAGGGTCTTTATATGCTCACCGAACCTCTCCAATCCTATCACTGCTGCGTTTATGCCCCTGTACACATGCTTGATTCTCTTTCGGAGACATAGCAATCCATAGGTTTTAAAATACTTACTAGTCAGGTACATTCTTAGGCGTTTAATATGCGGTGTTGAGTCCATTTCATTGAGCAACGAATAGCTCTTGTCAATTCCATATTTGGCTTAAGGAACTTTATCTGTGCTCATTTTAATCTCTGGTTTTATGCAGCACCCCAACTCACCTTTCCCCTTAAGCAAGCATAAGTTGCTTTTCTAAATTTGAGACCCTGTTCTGTTTTGGAATTCAGTTCCTGTGTAGCCAAGTTTACATTCCGTGTATTAGTGATATCTTATGATGTTTCTTTTTCTGTGTGACTCATTTCAGTTAGAATCATCGTACCTGAATCTACTCATTATGCTGGTATACGCCTGATGCCATAGATTTCATTGCTGAGTGATATTGCTTTGTAAGTAAATACCAGAACTTCTTTATCCATTTTTCACTTTCTGCGTTCTTGAACTTTTACTGTAAACGAGGTTCTTGTAAACAGAGGCGTCCCAAACTTTGGGGTGGCTGTGTCTTTTTGATTTTAATTTCCCTAAGCTATAGAACCATAAGTGGAAGTGCCCTAGGCTCTGTTGCTTTGTTTTTTAGATGTTTCAGGAAACACCATACACTTCTCCCGAGTGTCTGTTGGCAATTTACATCCCGCCCATCAGCATAACAAGGCTCCCAGTTCTCCATGGCCTGTCCTGCCTTTCTGGATTTTACACTTTTTTCAGATGGCCCTTTTGACCGGGGGGAAGTGAGACTTCATTGTAGTGCAGATTTCCTTTGCAAGTTTGCTTGGTTGGCCAAAAAGGGCGTATGCGTTTTTTCCTGAATATATTCAGGAAAAAACGCATACGCCCTTTTTGGCCAAGTGCATCATTGTGGACGTTCTGCCTCTTTTCCTATGCTTTCAATGCAATTCCAGTCTACCTCCTGAAATCGGTTTCCTGCAATTCTGCCCCACTTTCAAGTCCTCTTGGCAGCCTTACATCAGTATATTTTTGGACGATAGCTGTCATTTATAACTCTGCAGGTTTGTGAATTACAGTGCCCCTGAGCTCCTTTCTTCAACTCGCTTTCTTTTGAGATGGCCGCAACACCGCAGAATGGCTTCAGGCCCTAATCTTGTTCCGGCACGGCACGCTGAGCCTTTGGTTATTTCTTCTTCCTGTTGGGAAATGAGTTAAATTTGCCCGTCCAGACACCTCCAGCTAGTCTCTCATTGGTTCTCCCTATTCCTGTTCATCTTCCGCAGAAATTGCAAACTGGGCCAAACAGGAGGTTAAAGGCGCTGACTCTCCAAGTGGGGAGAGTGTTAGTAAAGCGTCTGGAATGTTGCACCCGAGTACAAGGGGTGGAAAACTGAGACATATTTGAACACGTCTCCCATTCACACAGTTGATCATACTCTGGGTTCCACATGCATGATTTAGCTGAAGGAAGAATACCTTCAACCTGGAGAGTTGAGACCTGTGGAATGGGTACCATACAGTATGACTTCAAAGGGTCTTTATATGCTCACCGAACCTCTCCAATCCTATCACTGCTGCGTTTATGCCCCTGTACACATGCTTGATTCTCTTTCGGAGACATAGCAATCCATAGGTTTTAAAATACTTACTAGTCAGGTACATTCTTAGGCGTTTAATATGCGGTGTTGAGTCCATTTCATTGAGCAACGAATAGCTCTTGTCAATTCCATATTTGGCTTAAGGAACTTTATCTGTGCTCATTTTAATCTCTGGTTTTATGCAGCACCCCAACTCACCTTTCCCCTTAAGCAAGCATAAGTTGCTTTTCTAAATTTGAGACCCTGTTCTGTTTTGGAATTCAGTTCCTGTGTAGCCAAGTTTACATTCCGTGTATTAGTGATATCTTATGATGTTTCTTTTTCTGTGTGACTCATTTCAGTTAGAATCATCGTACCTGAATCTACTCATTATGCTGGTATACGCCTGATGCCATAGATTTCATTGCTGAGTGATATTGCTTTGTAAGTAAATACCAGAACTTCTTTATCCATTTTTCACTTTCTGCGTTCTTGAACTTTTACTGTAAACGAGGTTCTTGTAAACAGAGGCGTCCCAAACTTTGGGGTGGCTGTGTCTTTTTGATTTTAATTTCCCTAAGCTATAGAACCATAAGTGGAAGTGCCCTAGGCTCTGTTGCTTTGTTTTTTAGATGTTTCAGGAAACACCATACACTTCTCCCGAGTGTCTGTTGGCAATTTACATCCCGCCCATCAGCATAACAAGGCTCCCAGTTCTCCATGGCCTGTCCTGCCTTTCTGGATTTTACACTTTTTTCAGATGGCCCTTTTGACCGGGGGGAAGTGAGACTTCATTGTAGTGCAGATTTCCTTTGCAAGTTTGCTTGGTTGGCCAAAAAGGGCGTATGCGTTTTTTCCTGAATATATTCAGGAAAAAACGCATACGCCCTTTTTGGCCAAGTGCATCATTGTGGACGTTCTGCCTCTTTTCCTATGCTTTCAATGCAATTCCAGTCTACCTCCTGAAATCGGTTTCCTGCAATTCTGCCCCGCTTTCAAGTCCTCTTGGCAGCCTTACTTCAGTCTATTTTTGGACGATAGCTGTCATTTATAACTCTGCAGGTTTGTGAATTACAGTGCCCCTGAGCTCCTTTCTTCAACTCGCTTTCTTGTGACCTGGCCGCAACACTGCAGGATGGCTTCAGGCCCTAATCTGGTTCCGGCACGGCACACTGAGCCTTTGGTTATTTCCTCTTCCTGGTGGGAAATGAGAGTTAAATTTGCCCGTCCAGACACCTCCAGCTAGTCTCTCATTGGTTCTCGCTATTCCTGTTCATCTTCCGCAGAAATTGCAAACTGGGCCAAACAGGAGGTTAAAGGCGCTGACTCTCCAAGTGGGGAGAGTGTTAGTAAAGCGTCTGGAGTGTTGCACCCGAGTACCAGGGGAGGAAACCTGAGACATATTTGAACACGTCTCCCGTTCACACGGTTGATCATACTCTGGGTTCCACATGCATGTTTAAGCTGAAGGAAGAATACCTTAAACCTGGAGAGTTGAGACCCGTGTAATGGGTACCATGAAATATGACTTCAAAGGGTCTTCATTTGCTCACCGAACCTCTCCAATCCTATCACTGCTGCATTTATGCCCCTGTACACACGCTTGATTCTCTTTTGGAGACATAGCAATCCATAGGTTTTAAGATACTTACTAGTCAGGTACATTCTTAGGTGTTTAATATGTGGTGTTGAGTCCATTTCGTTGAGCAAGGAGTAGCTCTTGTCTATTCCATATTTGGCTTAAGGAACTTTATCTGTGCTCATTTCAATCTCTGGTTTTATGCAGCACCCCAACTCACATTTCCCCTTAAGCAAGCATAAGTTGGTTTTCTAAATTTGAGACCCTGTTCTGTTTTGGAATTCAGTTCCTGTGTAGCCAAGTTTACATTCCGTTTATTACTGATATCGTATGATGTTTCTTTTTCTGTGTGACTTAATTCAATTAGAATCATCGTACCTGAATCCACTCATTGTGCTGCTATGGGCCTGATGACATAGATTTCATTGCTGAGTGATACTGCATTGTATGTAAGTACCACAAGTTCTTTATCCATTTTTCACTTTCTTTGATATTGAACTTGTACGGTAAACGAGGTTCTTGTAAACAGAGGCATCCCAAATTTTGGGGTGGCTGTGTCTTTTTGATTTTAATTTCCCTAAGTTATAGAACCATAAGTGGAAGTGCCCTAGGCTCTGTTGCTTTGTTTTTTAGATGTTTCAGGAAACACCATACAATTCTCCCGAGTGTCTGTTGGCAATTTACATCCCGCCCATCAGCATAACAAGGCTCCCAGTTCTCCATGGCCTGTCCCGCCTTTCTGGATTTTACACTTTTTTCAGATGGCCCTTTTGACCGGGAGGAAGTGAGACTTCATTGTAGTGCAGATTTCCTTTGCAAGTTTGCTTGCTTGGCCAAAAAGGGCGTATGCGTTTTTCCCTGAATATATTCAGGAAAAAACGCATACGCCCTTTTTGGCCAAGTGCATCATTGTGGACGTTCTGCCTCTTTTCCTATGCTTTCAATGCAATTCCAGTCTACCTCCTGAAATCGGTTTCCTGCAATTCTGCCTTGCTTTCAATGCCTCTTCATCGCCTTACCTCAAATATATTTTTTGAAAATAGTTGGCCTTTATAACTCTGCAGGTTTTTGCATTGCAGTGGCCCTTAGCTCCATTTTTCAGCTCTTATTTTTGTGGTCTTGCCTCATAACCACAGGATTCCTTGAAGCCCTATTTTTCTTCTGGGGCACGTTGCTGTGCCTTTGGTTAATTCTTCTTACTGATGTGACATTAGAGTGACATGTGCCCATTGAAACCGCTACAGCTAGTTTCTCACTGGTTCCCCCTATTCCCATTCATCCTCTGCACTAATTGCAGACTGTGCAATACCAGAACTTAAAAGCATTGACTCCATGTGGGGATGTTGTTAGTAAAGCAGCTGGAATGTCGATCCGGAGCCCCAGGAGAGGAAAAATGAGGTGTGTTTTAGAAACCTTTCCCGATCATATGGTATACCAGTCGCTGGGTTTCCCAAGCATGGTTTAGCTGTAGGAAGATTCCCTTCAACCTGGAGTGTTGGGACCCTTGGAATGAGTAGCATGAAGTATTGCATTAAACTTTCGGCAGTTGCTCACCAAAGCTCACCAATCCTCTCAGCCCCAAGTGTCCAGCCTTATGTCTTATCCAGCTGTGGGTTTATATGTGGTCAATCCAGGTTGCATCACAGCCCCTGAGCGAATTTTGTAAGAATTTTTCTCTCTTTCATTGTTTCAGCGTTTTGTTTTCAAAATTTATTTCTATAATGGGGTTTAGCTCATTTTCACTGCTGTGTTTGTGCCGCTCTGCACACACTTGATTCCCTTATGGAGATATATCAATACATGGGTTTTAAGATTCTTATTACTCAGATATATTTCTCTGCGGTGTATAGGGTGTGTTGAGGCCAGTTCATTGAGCAAGGTGTAGATCTTGTCTAATACCTATTTGGTTTATTGAACGGTATCTGTGCTAATTTCAAACTCTGGTTTTATGCATCACCCCACCTCTCCTTTCCCCTTAAGCTGACATAAGTGTGTTTTCTAAATGTGAGACACTGTTCTGTTCTGTAATTCATTTCTTGTGCAGCCATATTTACCCTCCCTCTATAAGTGATATCTTATGATATGTTTCTTTTTCTGTTTGACTTATTTCAAGTAGTATTATCGGACCTAAATCCACTCTTTATCCTTCTACTAGCCTTATTACATTGATTTCATGGTGAAGAGATATTCCATTGTACATAAGTACCACATCTTCTTTATCCATTGTTCTCTTTCCTGGGATATTTAAGGTGTACTGAAGTTGAGGTTCTTGTAAACAGAGTAGCCCTAAACTGTGGTGTGCTTGTGTCTTGTTGATTTTTAGACTTCCCTAGATATACTCCCATGATTGGAAGTGTCCTATGCTCTGTAGCTCTGTTTTTTAGATGATTTAGGAACCACCATACACTTCTCCAGAGTGGCTCTCGGCAGTTCACACACTGCCCATCAGCGTATAAAGGCTCCCTGTTCTCCATGGCCTGTCCTGCATTTCTGGTTTTTACAATTTTTTAGGATGGCCCTTTTGACCAGTGGGAAATGAGACTTCTTTGTTGTGCACATTTGCATTGCTTGCTTGCTTCATTGCCCATAAAGTGCATATGCGTTTTTTCCTGGATATAATCAGGAAAAAACACATACGCCCTTTTGGGCCAACTGCATCATTGTCGAAATTCTGCCACTTTTCATGTGCGTTAAAGACGAGTCCAATGTATCTCTTGAAATCTGTTTCTTGCAATTCTGTCTTGCATTCAGATCCTCTTCTTTGCCTTACCTCAACATATTTTTGGACGTTAGTTTTCATTTATAACTCTGCAGGTTTGTGAATTGCAGTGACCCTGAGCTCCATTTTTTAAGTTGTTCTTTTGTGAGCTGGCCTCAAACCCGCAGGATTGCTTCAGGCCCTATTTTGGCTCCGGCGAGGCAGGCTGAGCCTTTCTTTAATTCTTATTCTTAATGGGAAATTAGAGTGATATGTGCCCGTCCAAACCCCTACAACTATTCTCTCATTGGTTCCCCCTCTTCCCGTTCATCCTCCTCACAATTTG
The DNA here is from genome assembly GCF_951394435.1 of Stenella coeruleoalba. Classification (NCBI taxonomy): domain Eukaryota; kingdom Metazoa; phylum Chordata; class Mammalia; order Artiodactyla; family Delphinidae; genus Stenella; species Stenella coeruleoalba. The sequence goes on from NW_027646368.1 coordinate 1,397,347, forward strand.
CAAAATGTGTGAAACAGAAGTTTAAATGTGCTGATTCTCCAAGTGGGGAGATTCTAAGTAGCGTGGCTGGAATGGTGAACAGGAGCACCAGGAGAGGATAAATGAGGTGCATTTTAGACACATCTCCCGATCACATGGTGTACAGTCCTCTGGGTTTTCCATGTATGTTTTAACTGTAGGAAGATCCCTTGAACCTGCAGATTTGGGACCCATTGAATGGGTACCAGGTAGTATTACTTTAAAGGGTGTGCATTTCCTCACCCAACCTCACATTTCTCTTAGCGCAAACAGTTTCCAGCCTTATGTCTCATCCTGCTGTGGGTCTAGATGTGTTCAATCCATGTTGCATCACCGTCCCTGAGGAAAAGTTGTAAGAGGTTTTCTCTGTCTCTCTGTCGTTTATTTTTTTCAATTTATTACTATATTGGTTACAGCTGATTTTCAAAGCTCTGTTTCTTGCTGCTGTACATCCACTTGATTCACGTACAGAGAGACATCAATAAATTCTTTTTCAGATTCTTACCAGTCGTATATATTCTTTTCCGGTGACTTGAGTGTGCTGAGTGCAGTTCTTTTAGCTACCGTGTAGGCCTTGTTGATTATCAGTTTGGTATTTGGAATGGTATCTTTGCTAATTTCAACCTCCTGGATGATGCCTCACCCCTCCCCACCTTTCCCGTTTCGCAGCCTTATGCGTGTTTTCTACATATTTGACTATGTTTTTGTTTTGTAATTTATTTCATGTGTAGCCATTTTGGATTCCACCTTTAAGTGATATCTTATGATATGTGTCTTTTTCTTTTTGGATTCTGTCACTTAGAATGATCATACGTAACTCCTCCGGAGTTGTTACAACTGGCCATATTTCATTGATTTCCAGGCTGAATAATATTCCACTCTACCTAAGTACCACATCTCTATGCACTTTTTCCCTCCAGAGACATTTAAGTTATATCCTAGTCGAGGATCTTTTAAACAGAGAGGGGGTAAACATTGGGGTGCCTGTGTCCTCTCGATTTTTGTTTTTCCCAAGATATACGCCCATGAGTGCAAGTGCCCTATGCTCTGTAGCTCATTTTTTAGATGCTTTAGTAAACACAATACACTTCTCCAGAATGGCCGTTGGCAATATACATTTCCACTATAAGTCTCACAGGGCTCCCTCTTCTCGTTGCCCTGTCCTGCATTTCTGTTGTTTACGCTTTATGAGGATGGCTCTTCTGACTGATGCGAAGTGATATCTTTTGTAGTATTGACTTCCAGTGCCCACCTGTTTGGTTGGCTAAAAAAGTGTGTGCCCTTTTCTTGAATATATACAGAAAAAAACGCATACACCCTTTTTGGCCAACTGCAATGTTGGCAATGTTCAGCTCCTTTTCTTGTGCTTAATGGCGAGTCCTTTCTACCTCCTCAAATCCCTTTCCTGTCATTCTCCCTTGCTTACAAGTCCTTTTCTCTGACTTTCCTCAAGACATTTTTCAGTGATGGATATTTTCAACTCTGCAGTTTTGTGAATTTTACTGCCCCTGAGTTCCATTGTTCAACTTGTGTTTATGGGAACTGGCCACAAAGCAGCGGGATTTCCTCAAGCCCTATACTGTTTCCATGGGCAACCCTAGCCTTTGGTCAATTCGTCTTCCTGATTGGAAATTAGAGTGACATGTGCCTGTCTGAACACCTAGGACTTGTCTCTCATTGCTCCTCATCCTTCCGCTTCATCCTCTGGACAAATTCCAAACTGTACGCAACAGGATGTTGACAGTGCTGACATCTCCAAGTGGGGAGACTGTTAGTAAAGACGCTGGAGGGGTGAACCCGAGCACCAGGAGATGAGGAGATGAGATGCCTTTTCCAAACTCTTCCCGATCAGACGGTATACCATCCTCTGGGTGTGACAGACATGTTTTAGCAGTAGGAAGAGTCCCATTCATGTAAGGAGAACACCAGGGCTTTTTCAAAATCAGTGTCTCCCCGAAACCCAAACTGGGGAAGTTTTTAAGCTACGGCTACACATATGTTCATTAAGGGCCTTGGGAAGTAGGCAGAGTCCAAACTTTAGATGATTGAAGTCTTCAGGGTCAGAAGCACTCACCACCAGCTTCCCTTAGGCTACACTTTAACTGTCATTGATAGATGATGTCAATAAAAATATCTATTCTTTTTCAGATTATTTCCCCTTATAGGTTATTGCAAAATGTTGAGTGTAGTTCCCTGTGCTATACAGTAGTTCCTTGTTGATGATCTATTTTATACATAGCAGTGTGTATGTGTTAATCCCAAACTGTTAATTTATCCCTCCTCCCACCTTTCCCCTTTGGTAATAATAAATTATAAGATTTTATACTTCTCAGAAATGGGGGAGCTGAAAGAGAGGTATCATTTTCAATGGAAAAGCATTTAAAACAAGATTGAAGCTTTAACCAAGATTATTAGATGTACATCCTTGGAAAGAAATCACTTCGTTTCTCTAATATTGACCTGACAAATAAGACAAACCTTTTCACTGAACTTGCTTATAAAAAGTGATGGAAATATCAAATGGAAGTGTTAAAAACATCTTATTTTACCCGAGCCTTATACACTGTTCTATGTTAACTACAGTTTGGCTCACACATCTGTTCATTGAGGTTACAATAGTCTCAATTTCTGTTACTGATCCTCCAGAGTGGACCCCAACAAGTGTCCCTCTGCCCAGTGTCATTGGGGCCAACAGATCGAGACTGAGTTTGGTTCACAAGCAAAGGAAACTTTATATTTTGATCAGAGAATGGAGAGGTGAGAGCATGCACTACCCCGTGGGCTGTGGGCTGGGCTGCTGTGTAGAGATCCTGTCAGAGTCAGTGGGAGGGAGGGAGGCGGCGGAGCTCTCGAGGGCCGGGTTGGCTGTAGCTCAGACTCTATATCGTGGAGTCTGCACTGGGCCCCAGGAGCTGAGGTGTCGACCCAGCCATTCTGCACTAGGAAATCTGGTCTGAAGTGCCGGGTGTGGAACCTCTGCATGCGGGACCCTAGGAGCACGTGAAATTAGACAAAGCACAAAGGATAAAAAAGGTTAGACTTGACTTTATTGCCCAGATTCTATTTTTATCTCCCAGGGATTTTTAATGGGCTTTGCTGGGGACAAACCCCTCCTCTGCCTTTTGTCCCGTTCCTCATTCTTGGAGTGCTGAGGGTGCAGACCCTTCTTCTGTAACTGCTGAGTGCTGAGTTGGGAGCCCTCATACCCTGGGGTGAGGGTCAGAGCTTCTCCCCAGCAGCCTCCCGGTGACGTTGATTGTCCCCAGGACCCCTGCCTCCCTGCTCGTCCACCTGAGCACCAGCATTGGAAGTGTTATAGATTCTAATGACCTTTAAGGGTCCAGGAAAAAGATGTGCAGAGACGCTGTGGGGGCCGGTTTCACCCCGCCCCACATTTGTTCGGCCACCTTAGGCTGACCGTTTCTGCCAGCCTAGATGCTCTGACCAGTAGTCTGCGCTTTCTTCAATTAGGCCCCTGAATTAACGTACAAACAGCACCAGGTGTCAGAGCCCTGCCCGCTCAACTCCCAGACAGTCCAGGGTCAGTGGTGATCAAGGACCATGATGGCCACTGAGTCAACAGCCTTTTGAAGTAAACAGGAGTCCAGCCGGTCTTATTGGCCACCATCATCACGGTGTCTGTAGGCTTTTCTATGGTGACAGTGTGATATACGGTTCCCCCGCCAAGATTATTAGCTCCCCTCTGGGTGCAGTAAGTCCTGCAAGCAGTAGTCTACTCTTTTGGGACACACTCTTGTTGTTTTATGAGAGAAACTCCAGGTCAAGTGATGTTCACACGAGTCGTCATGGTGCCCTGTTGCCCCCGGTTATCTCTCTGGATGTTGGAGTTGGAGGGCCTCCTCACTCGAGGTCGGTGTGCCCACGGAGCGAACCCTGCAACTTCAGGGCATGGTTGGTGGTTAGGATCACCACGTGGGGTCCTTTTCCCTTAGGAGGGAGGTGGCCTTTTGGGCTGCTGATTTCCAGGTTTTTAGATACCGCCAGTATCTTGGCCAGATGTGGCAGTGGGCCAAGCCCCTTGGTGACCGTAGTTTATCCTACCTGGATGGCATTCTTGCATTGTTCCATTTCAAGTGGTCCCAGTTTTTGCACTAATTCTCCAATGGCGATTCACCTTTCAGCGGGAATGTAAAGTTCAAAGGGTTTAGCTAAATTAGGGAGTTCCAGGGCAAGGGTCTGAATTGACTGCTCTTTCCATTCTTGAAAGGCCACTTCTGGATTCTATTCAAAAGGATTATCATCTTTTCCTTTCAGTGTTTCATATAGAGGCCCAGCTAGTAGACTGTAGTTAGGGATCCAGAAGCAGCAAACCCTGGCCTCCCCAGGAACCCCTAAGCTGTCTTCTAGTTTTAGAAAGGAGTAAGGCTGAAAATGGTTTCTTCCCTTTCCTGGGATGGGCTTCTCCGACCTTCTGTGAGAATGAAGCCCAGGCAGGTCACTGCAGTCTGTGATATTTGAGCTTTTTCTTGGACAACTTCTATCCTTTATTGGCTTGGTAGTTCAGAGGCCTCCTTAGTAGGGCTGGCGATCAGAATGTCGTCTGCATATTGAAGGAGGGTTTCCTTTTCCAGAGGTAGAACTTTTAGGTCTTTAGCTAAGCTTTCCCCAAAGATGGTGTGGGAATTTTTGCACCCTTGGTGCCGAACGGCCTGGAAGTATTGTTTTAGTTGTATGTTGAGTCCTGCCACTCACAAGCCAAAATTTCTTGTGACTCTGGGACTAATGGAATACAAAAGAAGGCATCATTGAAGACTAATACAGAATACCATGTCCTGGTGGTTGGTAGAATGACCAGCAGGGTGTAGGAATTAGGAGCAACTGGAGGTATATCCTCGGTGGCTTCACTGACTGTCCTGACATCCTTTACCAGGTCCCCAGCAGCCCATGGGGCTCTCGTGGTCAGACCAATCCCAGAATATGGAGCTCACCTGGGCAGGTACCCCACCCCCACCCCAGCCCACGGGGCTCTCGTGGTCAGGCCCCTCCCAGGATACAGAGCTACCCTTGCAGGTACCGTGGCAGGGCTGGGCACACAGGAACCGTGCACATAGCCCTCATTGCAGAGCACCCCCAGCTCACCTGTCGCTCAGAGCTGGCACAGAGCACCTCAGAGCAGGACTTGAACTAACAAACAGCGGCTGCGACAGGTCTGTGACCCTGGGCATCACTCCGTGAGGCCTCCCTCCACCTGGTCTTCCAGAGACTTCCACTGCACCCGGGGCACCAGGCCTCTGTCTCCAACCACCACCCACCCCTCCTCTCCCTGACTCCTGGGTTCCTCTCATTAGGAGAGGGTTTTCTTGAAGTTGTCTCCCACTCATGGGCCAGATAAAATGATTAGAAAACAAGCCAAAGCTGCAGCCCCTTGTCTATCCTGACTCTCAGGAGCCCACACCTGTTCCTTGGACCTGGCCGGTTCAGCAAGTTCCATTTTCTGCAACTGTGAGCCCCTGAGGGGTGATGATTGGCTGACCTGGGCAGCCTTACGGTGCCAGCCAGCCCTCCCCAGGTGTGCCTGGGTTGAGATCAATATAAATACCACTCCAGGCAGCAAGAGCCCCTGCAGCCGTGCCTGACGCCATTTTCTCTGCCCTGTCAGCAGTCTCGGGGCTGGGCTGGTGGGAGGGAGTGAGAGGCCACGGCTTTGTGGGTGGCCCAGTGTGAGTGGGGCTCTGCTGGACTTTCTGCAGCAGTTGCCAGGCTGCCACCTGCTAAAGAAGAGGATGTGTCACCCATACCTGCTGCTGGAATTTCTCCCTGGGCAGAGGTGAGGAAGGAAAAAAGCAGTGGGGGCAGGGACAGGACGGGTATCTCAGGCAGGGAAATGGAAATCTTCCAGAAGAGCACCCAGGGCCAGGACCATCCTGGCTGGCCTGCAGGCACCAAGTCGGCCGGCATGCTGTCACTCGTGTGGCTCTATGGCCCTTCCTCTGGGCTTTCAAGTCCTTGTATATATTCAGGTGTTTTACCTGGGACGGGTGGGAATAGTTCAGCAGCAACTGGCCTGGGGCTCAGCTCACGTTTACTCACAGATGCCTCGGCACGGTGCCCCAGCTTTGCAATGAAGACGCTTGTTGCGTGGGGGCTGCTGGCTGAATGGGAGATGATTCCCCACCACTGACCAACTTCAGAATTGTTTACAACTGGAGCAAGTGCCCTGATACGGTTTTCCTCTGTGTAACTGGTGGGTTCTGTGTTTTTTTTCTCTTTTACGTTTTTGGTTCAAGGTAGATTTTATTCCTCTTTTTTGTATTTACAGATATAAGCATGGAAATAATTTATTCATATAAATACATGTATGTGCAGGGAATAATTGTTTTTTCTGTTTTATTTTTTAAATTTTATTTCTTTTTAATTTTGAATTTTATTTTATATTTTTATACAGCAGGTTCTTATTGGTTATCTATTTTATACATATAAATGTATACATGCCAATCCCAGTCTCTCAACTCCTCCCACCACCACCCCCCCAACAGCTTTCCCCCCTTGTTGTCCATACGTTTGTTGTCTACATCTGTTGCTCTATTTATGCCTTGCAAAATGGTTAATCTGTACAGTTTTTCTAGGTTCCACATATATGCATGAATATACAAGATTTGTTTTTCTCTTTCTGACTTACTTCACTCTGTATGACAGTCTCTAGATCCATCGACGTCTCTACAAATGACCCAATTTCATTCCTTTTCATGGCTTAGTAATATTCCATTTTATATATGTACCACAGCTTTATGCATTCGTCTGTCTGTGGGCATTTAGGTTGCTTCCATTACCTCGATATTGTAAATAGTGATGCAATGAACATTGCGGTGAATGATTCTTTTTGATTTATGGTTTTGTCTGGGTATATGTCCAGTACTGAGATTGCTGTATCATATGGTAATTCTATTGTTAGTTTCTTAAGAAATTCCATATTGTTCTCCATAATGACTGTATCAATTTATATTCCCAACAATAGTGGAAGAGGGTTCCTTTTCTCCACACCCTTTCCAGCATTTTTCGTTTGTAGATTTTCTATGATGCCTATTCTACCAGGTGTGAGGTGATACCTCATTGTTGAATCCATTTCGTTGAGCAAGGGGTAGGTCTTGTCTATTACATATTTGGCTTATGGAACGGTATCTGTGCTAATTTCAAACTCTGCTTTTATGCAGCACCCCAACTCACCTTCCCCCTTAAGCAGGCATAAGTTGGTTTTCTAAACTTGAGACCCTGTTCTGTTTTGTAATTCAGTTCATGTGTAGCCAAGTTCACATTCCGTGTATTAGTGATACCTTATGATGTTTCTTTTTCTGTGTGACTTATTTCACTTAGAATCATCGTGCCTCAATCCACTCATTATGCTGGTACGGGCCTGGTGACATAGATTTCATTGCTGAGTGCTATTCTGTTGTACATAAGTACCGCAACTTCTTTATCCATTATTTGCTCTCTGGGATATTTAACTTGTGCCGTAAAAGAGATTTCTGTAAAAAGAGCCGTCCCAAATTTTGGGGTGGCTGTGTCTTTTTGATTTTAATTTCCCTAAGCTATAGGACCATAAGTGGAAGTGCCCTAGGCTCTGTTGCTTTGTTTTTTAGATGTTTCAGGAAACACCATACACTTCTCCCGAGTGTCTGTTGGCAATTTACATCCCGCCCATCAGCATAACAAGGCTCCCAGTTCTCCATGGCCTGTCCTGCCTTTCTGGGTTTTACACTTTTTTCAGATGGCCCTTTTGACCGGGGGGAAGTGAGACTTCATTGTAGTGCAGATTTCCTTTGCAAGCTTGCTTGGTTGGCCAAAAAGGGCGTATGCGTTTTTTCCTGAATATATTCAGGAAAAAACGCATACGCCCTTTTTGGTCAAGTGCATCATTGTGGACGTTCTGCCTCTTTTCCTATGCTTTCAATGCAATTCCAGTCTACCTCCTGAAATGGGTTTCCTGCAATTCTGCCCTGCATTCAAGTCCTCTTGGCAGCCTTACTGCAGTATATTTTTGGACGATAGCTGTCATTTATAACTGTGCAGGTTTGTGAATTACAGAGCCCCTGAGCTCCTTTCCTCAACTCGCTTTCTTGTGAGCTGGCCGCAACACCGCAGGATTGCTTCAGGCCCTAATCTGTTTCCGGCACGGCACGCTGACCCTTTGGTTAATTCCTCTTCCTGGTGGGAAATGAGAGTTAAATTTGCCCGTTCAGACACCTCCAGCTAGTCTGTCATTGGTTCTCCCTATTCCTGTTCATCTTCCGCAGAAATTGCAAACTGGGCCAAACAGGAGGTTAAAGGCACTGACTCTCCAAGTCGGGAGAGTGTTAGTAAAGCGTCTGGAATGTTGCACCCGAGAACCAGGGGACGAAAACTGAGACGTATCTGAACACGTCTCCCGATCACACGGTTGATCATACTCTGGGTACCACATGCATGTTTTAGCTGAAGGAAGAATACCTTAAACCTGGAGAGTTGAGACCCGTGGAATGGGTACCATGCAATATGACTTCAAAGGGTCTTCATTTGCTCACCGAACCTCTCCAATCCTATCACTGCTGCGTTTATGCCCCTGTACACACGCTTGATTCTCTTTTGGAGACATAGCAATCCATAGGTTTTAAGATACTTACTAGTCAGGTACATTCTTAGGCGTTTAATATGGGGTGTTGAGTCCATTTCATTGAGCAAGGAGTAGTTCTTGTCTATTCCATATTTGGCTTAAGGAACTTTATCTGTGCTCATTTCAATTTCTGGTTTTATGCAGCACCCCAACTCACCTTTCCCCTTAAGCAAGCATAAGTTGCTTGTCTAAATTTGAGACCCTGTTCTGTTTTGGAATTCAGTTCATCTGTAGCCAAGTTTACATTCAGTGTATTAGTGATATTTTTTGATGTTTCTTTTTCTGTGTGACTTATTTCAGTTAGAATCACCATACCTGAATACACTCACTGTGCTGCTACGGGCCTGATGACATAGATTTCATTGCTGAGTGATACTGCATTGTGCGTAAATAGCACAACTTCTTTATCCATTTGTCACTTTCTGCGATATTGAACTTGTACTGTAAACGAGGTTGTTGTACACAGAGCCGTCCCAAATTTTGGGGTGGCTGTGTCTTTTTGATTTTAATTTCCCTAAGCTATAGGACCATAAGTGGAAGTGCCGTAGGCTCTGCTGCTTTGTATTTTAGATGTTTCAGGAAACACCATACACTTCTCCCGAGTGTCTGTTGGCAATTTACATCCCGCCCATCAGCATAACAAGGCTCCCAGTTCTCCATGGCCTGTCCTGCCTTTCTGGATTTTACACTTATTTCAATGGCCCTTTTGACCGGGGGGAAGTGAGACTTCATTGTAGTGCAGATTATCTTTGCAACCTTGCTTGGTTGGCCAAAAAGGGCGTATGCGTTTTTTCCTCAATATATTCAGGAAAAAACGCATACGTCCTTTTTGGCCAAGTGCATCATTGTGGACGTTCTGCCTCTTTTCCTATGCTTTCAATGCAATTCCAGTCTACCTCCTGAAATCGGTTTCCTGCAGTTCTGTCCCGCTTTGAAGTCCTCTTGGCAGCCTTACTTCAGTATGTTTTTGGACGATAGCTGTCATTTATAACTCTGCAGGTTTGTGAATTACAGTGCCCCTGAGCTCCTTTCTTCAACTCGCTTTCTTTTGAGCTGGCCGCAACACCGCAGGATGGCTTCAGGCCCTAATCTGGTTCCGGCACGGCACGCTGAGCCTTTGGTTAATTCCTCTTCCTGGTGGGAAATGAGAGTTAAATTTGCCCGTCCAGACACCTCCAGCTAGTCTCTCATTGGTTCTCCCTATTCCTATTCATCTTCCGCAGAAATTGCAAACTGGGCCAAACAGGAGGTTAAAGGGACTGTCTCTCCAAGTCGGGAGAGTGTTAGTAAAGCGTCTGGAATGTTGCACCCGAGTACCAGGTTACGAAAACAGAGACATATTTGAACACGTCTCCCGATCACATGGTTGAGCATACTCTAGGTTCCACATGCATGTTTTGGCTGAAGGAAGAATACCTTAAACCTGGAGAGTTGGGACCCGTGGAATGGGTACCATGCAATATGACTTCAAAGGGTCTTCATTTGCTCACCGAACCTCTCCAATCCTATCACTGCTGCGTTTATGCCCCTGTACACATGCTTGATTCTCTTTCGGAGACATAGCAATCCATAGGTTTTAAGATACTTACTAGTCAGGTACATTCTTAGGCGTTTAATATGCGGTGTTGAGTCCATTTCGTTGAGCAAGGAGTAGCTCTTGTCTATTCCATATTTGGCTTAAGGAACTTTATCTGTGCTCATTTCAATCTCTGGTTTTATGCAGCACCCCAACTCACCTTTCCCCTTAACAAGCATAAGTTGGTTTTCTAAATTTGAGACCCTGTACTGTTCTGTAATTCAGTTCCTGTGTAGCCAAGTTTACATTCCGTGTATTACTGATATCTTATGATGGTTCTTTTTCTGTGTGAATTATTTCAGTTAGAATCATCATACCTGAATCCACTCATTGTGCTGCTAAGGGCCTGATCACATAGATTTCATTGCTGAGTGATATTGCTTTGTAAGTAAATACCACAACTTCTTTATCCATTTTTCACTTTCTGTGATGTTGAACTTGTACTGTAAATGAGGTTCTGGTAAACAGAGGCGTCCCAAACTTTGGGGTGGCTGTGTCTTTTTGATTTTAATTTCCCTAAGGTATAGGACCATAAGTGGAAGTGCCCTAGGCTCTGCTGCTTTGTTTTTTAGATGTTTCAGGAAACACCATACACTTCTCCCGAGTGTCTGTTGGCAATTTACATCCCGCCCATCAGCATAACAAGGCTCACAGTTCTCCATGGCCTGTCCTGCCTTTCTGGATTTTACACTTTTTGCAGATGGCCCTTTTGACCGGGGGGAAGTGAGACTTCATTGTAGTGCAGATTTCCTTTGCAAGCTTGCTTGGTTGGCCAAAAAGGGCGTATGCGTTTTTTCCTGTATATATTCAGGAAAAAACGCATACGCCCTTTTTGGCCAAGTGCATCATTGTGGACGTTCTGCCTCTTTTCCTATGCTTTCAATGCAATTCCAGTCTATCTCCTGAAATCAGTTTCCTGCAATTCTGCCCCGCTTTCAAGTCCTCTTGGCAGCCTTACTTCAGTATATTTTTGGACGATAGCTGTCATTTATAACTCTGCAGGTTTGTGAATTACAGTGTCCCTGAGCTCCTTTCTTCAACTCGCTTTCTTGTGACCTGGCCGCAACACCGCAGGATGGCTTCAGGCCCTAATCTGGTTCCGGCACGGCACGCTGAGCCTTTGGTTATTTCCTCTTCCTGGTGGGAAATGAGAGTTAAATTTGCCCGTCCAGACACCTCCAGCTAGTCTCTCATTGGTTCTCCCTATTCCTGTTCATCTTCCGCAGAAATTGCAAACTGGGCCAAACAGGAGGTTAAAGGGACTGACTCTCCAAGTCGGGAGAGTGTTAGTAAAGCGTCTGGAATGTTGCACCCGAGTACCAGGGTACGAAAACTGAGACATATTTGAACACATCTCCCGATCACATGGTTGATCATAATATAGGTTCCACATGAATGTTTTAGCTGAAGGAAGAATACCTTAAACCTGGGTAGTTGAAACCCGTGGAATGGGTACCATGCAATATGACTTCAAAGGGTCTTCATTTGCTCACCGAACCTCTCCAATCCTATCACTGCTGCGTTTATGCCCCTGTACACATGCTTGATTCTCTTTCGGAGACATAGCAATCCATAGGTTTTAAGATACTTACTAGTCAGGTACATTCTTAGGCGTTTACTATGGGGAGTTGAGTCCATTTCGTTGAGCAAGGAGTAGCTCTTGTCTATTCCATATTTGGCTTAAGGAACTTTATCTGTGCTCATTTCAATCTCTGGTTTTATGCAGCACCCCAACTCACCTTTCCCCTTAAGCAAGCATAAGTTGGTTTTCTAAATTTGAGACACTGTTCTGTTTTGGAATTCAGTTCCTGTGTAGCCAAGTTTACATTCCGTGTATTACAGATATCTTATGATGTTTCTTTTTCTGTGTGACTTATTTCAGTTAGAATCATCATACCTGAATCCACTCATTGTGCTGCTAAGGGCCTGATGACATAGATTTCATTGCTGAGTGATATTGCTTTGTAAGTAAATACCACAACTTCTTTATCCATTTTTCACTTTCTGCGATGTTGAACTTGTACTGTAAACGAGGTTCTTGTAAACAGAGCCTTTCCAAACTTTGGGGTGGCTGTGTCTTTTTGATTTTAATTTCCCTAAAGCTATAGGACCATAAGTGGAAGTGCCCTAGGCTCTGTTGCTTTGTTTTTTAGATGTTTCAGGAAACACCATACCCTTCTCCCGAGTGTCTGTTGGCAATTTACATCCCGCCCATCAGCATAACAAGGCTCCCAGTTCTCCATGGCCTGTCCTGCCTTTCTGGATTTTACACTTTTTTCAGATGGCCCTTCTGACCGGGGGGAAGTGAGACTTCATTGTAGTGCAGATTTCCTTTGCAAGCTTGCTTGGTTGGCCAAAAAGAGCGTATGCGTTTTTTACTGAATATATTCAGGAAAAAACGCATACGCCCTTTTTGGCCAAGTGCATCATTGTGGACGTTCTGCCTCTTTTCCTATGCTTTCAATGCAATTCCAGTCTACCTCCTGAAATCGGTTTCCTGCAATTCTGCCCCGCTTTCAAGTCCTCTTGGCATCCTTACTTCAGTATATTTTTGGACGATAGCTGTCATTTATAACTCTGCAGGTTTGTGAATTACAGTGCCCCTGAGCTCCTTTCTTCAACTCGCTTTCTTTTGCGTTGGCCGCAACACTGCAGGATGGCTTCAGGCCCTAATCTGGTTCCGGAACGGCACGCTGTGAATTTGGTTATTTCCTCTTCCTGGTGGGAAATGAGAGTTAAATTTGCCCGTCCAGACACCTCCAGCTAGTCTCTCATTGGTTCTTGCTATTCCTGTTCATCTTCCGCAGAAATTGCAAACTGGGCCAAACAGGAGGTTAAAGGCGCTGACTCTCCAAGTGGGGAGAGTGTTAGTAAACCGTCTGGAATGTTGCACCCGAGTACCAGTGTATGAAAAATGAGACATATTTGAACACGTCTCCGGATCACATGGTTGATCATACTCTAGGTTCCACATGCATGTTTTAGCTGAAGGAAGAATACCTTAAACCTGGGTAGTTGAAACCCGTGGAAAGGGTACCATGCAATATGACTTCAAAGGGTCTTCATTTGCTCACCGAACCTCTCCAATCCTATCACTGCTGCATTTATGCCCCTGTATACATGCTAGATTCTCTTTTGGAGACATAGCAATCCACAGGTTTTAAGATACTTACTAGTCAGGTACATTCTTAGGTGTTTAATATGCGGTGTTGAGTCCATTTCGTTGAGCAGGGAGTAGCTCTTGTCTATTCCATATTTGGCTTAAGGAACTTTATCTGTGCTCATTTCAATCTCTGGTTTTATGCAGCACCCCAACTCACCTTTACCCTTAACAAGCATAAGTTGGTTTTCTAAATTTGAGACCCTGTACTGTTCTGTAATTCAGTTCCTGTGTAGCCAAGTTTACATTCCGTGTATTACTGATATCTTATGATGGTTCTTTTTCTGTGTGAATTATTTCAGTTAGAATCATCATACCTGAATCCACTCATTGTGCTGCTAAGGGCCTGATCACATAGTTTTCATTGCTGAGTGATATTGCTTTGTAAGTAAATACCACAACTTCTTTATCCATTTTTCACTTTCTGTGATGTTGAACTTGTACTGTAAATGAGGTTCTGGTAAACAGAGGCGTCCCAAACTTTGGGGTGGCTGTGTCTTTTTGATTTTAATTTCCCTAAGCTATAGGACCATAAGTGGAAGTGCCCTAGGCTCTGCTGCTTTGTTTTTTAGATGTTTCAGGAAACACCATACACTTCTCCCGAGTGTCTGTTGGCAATTTACATCCCGCCCATCAGCATAACAAGGCTCCCAGTTCTCCATGGCCTGTCCTGCCTTTCTGGATTTTACACTTTTTTCAGATGGCCCTTTTGACCGGGGGGAAGTGAGACTTCATTGTAGTGCAGATTTCCTTTGCAAGCTTGCTTCGTTGGCCGAAAAGGGCATATGCGTTTTTTCCTGAATATATTCAGGGAAAAACGCATACGCCCTCTTTGGCCAAGTGCATCATTGTGGACGTTCTGCCTCTTTTCCTATGCTTTCAATGCAATTCCAGTCTACCTCCTGAAATCGGTTTCCTGCAATTCTGCCCCGCATTCAAGTCCTCTTGGCAGCCTTACTTCAGTATATTTCTGGACGATAGCTGTCATTTATAACTCTGCATGTTTGTGAATTACAGTGCCCCTGAGCTCCTTTCTTCAACTCTCTTTCTTGTGAGCTGGCCGCAACACCGCAGGATGGCTTCAGGCCCTAATCTGGTTCCGGCACGGCACGCTGAGCCTTTGGTTATTTCCTCTTCCTGGTGGGAAATGAGAGTTAAATTTGCCCGTCCAGACACCTCCAGCTAGTCTCTCATTGGTTCTCGCTATTCCTGTTCATCTTCCGCAGAAATTGCAAACTGGGCCAAACAGGAGGTTAAAGGGACTGACTCTCCAAGTCGGGAGAGTGTTAGTAAAGCGTCTGGAATGTTGTACCCGAGTACCAGGGTACGAAAACTGAGACATATTTGAACACGTATCCCGATCACATGGTTGATCATACTCTAGGTTCCACATGCATGTTTTGGCTGAAGGAAGAATACCTTAAACCTGGGTTGTTGAAACCCTTGGATAGGATACCATGCAATATGACTTCAAAGGGTCTTCATTTGCTCACCGAACCTCTCCAATCCTATCACTGCTGCGTTTATGCCCCTGTACACACGTTTGATTCTCTTTTGGAGACATAGCAATCCATAGGTTTTAAGATACTTACTAGTCAGGTACATTCTTAGGCGTTTAATATGGGGTGTTGAGTCCATTTCGTTGAGCAAGGAGTAGCTCTTGTCTATTCCATATTTGGCTTAAGGAACTTTATCTGTGCTCATTTCAATCTCTGGTTTTATGCAGCACCCCAACTCACCTTTCCCCTTAAGCAAGCATTAGTTGGTTTTCTAAATTTGAGACCCTGTTCTGTTTTGGAATTCCGTTCCTGTGTAGCCAAGTTTACATTCCGTGTATTAGTGATATCTTATGATGTTTCTTTTTCTGTGTGACTTATTTCAGTTAGAATCATCGTACCTGAATCCACTCATTATGCTGCTACGGGCCTGATGACATAGATTTCATTGCTGAGTGATACTGCATTGTACGTAAGTACCACAAGTTCTTTATCCATTTTTCAATTTCTGTGATATTGAACTTGTACGGTAAACGAGGTTCTTGTAAACAGAGGCGTCCCAAACTTTGGGGTGGCTGTGTCTTTTTGATTTTAATTTCCCTAAGCTATAGGACCATAAGTGGAAGTGCCCTAGGCTCTGTTGCTTTGTTTTTTAGATGTTTCAGGAAACACCATACACTTCTCCCGAGTGTCTCTTGGCAATTTACATCCCGCCCATCAGCATAACAAGGCTCCCAGTTCTCCATGGCCTGTCCTGCCTTTCTGGATTTTACACTTTTTTCAGATGGCCCTTTTGACCGGGGGGAAGTGAGACTTCATTGTAGTGCAGATTTCCTTTGCAAGCTTGCTTGGTTGGCCAAAAAGGGCGTATGCGTTCTTTCCTGAATATATTCAGGAAAAAACGCATACGCCCTTTTTGGCCAAGTGCATCACTGTGGACGTTCTGCCTCTTTTCCTATGCTTTCAATGCAATTCCAGTCTACCTCCTGAAATCGGTTTCCTGCAATTCTGCCCCGCTTTCAAGTCCTCTTGGCAGCCTTACTTCAGTATATTTTTGGACGATAGCTGTCATTTATAACTCTGCAGGTTTGTGAATTACAGTGTCCCTGAGCTCCTTTCTTCAACTCGCTTTCTTGTGACGTGGCCGCAACACCGCAGGATGGCTTCAGGCCTTAATCTGGTTACGGCACGGCACGTTGAGCCTTTGGTTAATTCCTCTTCCTGGTGGGAAATGAGAGTTAAATTTGCCCGTCCAGACACCTCCAGCTAGTCTCTCATTGGTTCTCACTATTCCTGTTCATCTTCCGCAGAAATTGCAATCTGGGCCAAACAGGAGGTTAAAGGGACTGACTCTCCAAGTCGGGAGAGTGTTAGTAAAGCGTCTGGAATGGTGCACCCGAGTACCAGGGGAGGAAAACTGAGACATATTTGAACACGTCTCCCGTTCACACGGTTGATCATACTCTGGGTTCCACATGCATGTTTTGGCTGAAGGAAGAATACCTTAAACCTGGGTAGTTGAAACCCGTGGAATGGGTACCATGCAATATGACTTCAAAGGGTCTTCATTTGCTCACCGAACCTCTCCAATCCTATCACTGCTGCGTTTTTGCCCCTGTACACATGCTTGATTCTCTTTCGGAGACATAGCAATCCATAGGTTTTAAGATACTTACTAGTCAGGTACATTCTTACGCGTTTAATATGGGGTGTTGAGTCCATTTCGTTGAGCAAGGAGTAGCTCTTGTCTATTCCATATTTGGCTTAAGGAACTTTATCTGTGCTCATTTCAATCTTCGGTTTTATGCAGCACCCTAACTCACCTTTCCCCTTAAGCAAGCATAAGTTGGTTTTCTAAATTTGAGACCCTGTTCTGTTCTGTAATTCAGTTCCTGTGTAGCCAAGTTTACATTCCGTGTATTAGTGATATCTTATGATGTTTCTTTTTCTGTGTGACTTATTTCAGTTAGAATCATCGTACCTGAATCCACTCATTATTCTGCTATGGGCCTGATGACATAGATTTCATTACTGAGTGATATTGCTTTGTAAGTAAATACCACAAGTTCTTTATCCATTTTTCACTTTCTGCGATGTTGAACTTGTATTGTAAACGAGGTTCTTGTAAACAGAGCCGTTCCAAACTTTGGGGTGGCTGTGTCTTTTTGATTTTAATTTCCCTAAGCTATAGGACCATAAGTGGAAGTGCCCTAGTCTCTGTTGCTTTGTTTTTTAGATGTTTCAGGAAACACCATACACTTCTCCCGAGTGTCTGTTGGCAATTTACATCCCGCCCATCAGCATAACAAGGCTCCCAGTTCTCCATGGCCTGTCCTGCCTTTCTGGATTTTACACTTTTTTCAGATGGCCCTTTTGACCGGGGGGAAGTGAGACTTCATTGTAGTGCAGATTTCTTTGCAAGCTTGCTTGGTTGGCCAAAAAGGGCATATGCGTTTTTTCCTGAATATATTCAGGAAAAAACGCATATGCACTTTTTGGCCAAGTGCATCATTGTGGACGTTCTGCCTCTTTTCCTATGCTTTCAATGCAATTCCAGTCTACCTCCTGAAATCAGTTTCCTGCAATTCTGCCCCGCTTTCAAGTCCTCTTGGCAGCCTTACTTCAGTATATTTTTGGACGATAGCTGTCATTTATAACTCTGCAGGTTTGTGAATTACAGTGCCCCTGAGCTCCTTTCTTCAACTCGCTGTCTTGTGGCTGGCCGCAACACCGCAGGATGGCTTCAGGCCCTAATCTGGTTCCGGCACGGCATGCTGAGCCTTTGGTTAATTCCTCTTCCTGGTGGGAAATGAGAGTTAAATTTGCCCGTCAGACACCTCCAGCTAGTCTCTCATTGGTTCTCGCTATTCCTGATCATCTTCCGCAGAAATTGCAAACTGGGCCAAACAGGAGGTTAAAGGCGATGACTCTCCAAGTGGGGAGAGTGTTAGTTAAGTGTCTGGAATGTTGCACCCGAGTACCAGGGGAGGAAAACTGAGACATATTTGAACACGTCTCCCATTCACATGGTTGATCATACTCTGGGTTCCACATGCATGTTTTAGCAGAAGGAAGAATAGCTTAAACCTGGGTAGTTGAAACCCGTGGAATGGGTACCATGCAATATGACTTCAAAGGGTCTTCATTTGCTCACCGAAACTCTCCAATCCTATCACTGCTGCGTTTATGCCCCTGTACACATGCTTGATTCTCTTTCGGAGACATAGCAATCCATAGGTTTTAAGATACTTACTAGTCAGGTACATTCTTAGGCGTTTAATATGGGGTGTTGAGTCCATTTCGTTGAGCAAGGAGTAGGTCTTGTCTATTCCATATTTGGCTTAAGGAACTTTATCTGTGCTCATTTCAATCTCTGGTTTTATGCAGCACCCCAACTCACCTTTCCCCTTAAGCAAGCATAAGTTGCTTTTCTAAATTTGAGACCCTGTTCTGTTTTGGAATTCAGTTCCTGTGTAGCCAAGTTTACATTCCGTGTATTACTGATATCTTATGATGTTTCTTTTTCTGTGTGACTTATTTCAGTTAGAATCATCGTACCTGAATCCACTCATTGTGCTGCTAAGGGCCTGATGACATAGATTTCATTGCTGAGTGATATTGCTTTGTAAGTATATACCACATCTTCTTTATCCATTTTTCACTTTTTGCATTGTTGAACTTGTACTGTAAACGAGGTTCTTGTAAACAGAGGCATCCCAAACTTTGGGGTGGCTGTGTCTTTTTGATTATAATTTCCCTAAGCTATAGGACCGTAAGTGGAAGTGCCCTAGGCTCTGTTGCTTTGTTTTTTAGATGTTTCAGGGAACACCATACACTTCTCCCGAGTGTCTGTTGGCAATTTATATCCCGCCCATCAGCATAACAAGGCTCCCAGTTCTCCATGGCCTGTCCTGCCTTTCTGGATTTTACACTTTTTTCAGATGGCCCTTTTGACCGGGGGGAAGTGAGACTTCATTGTAGTGCAGATTTCCTTTGCAAGTTTGCTTGGTTGGCCAAAAAGGGCGTATGCGTTTTTTCCTGAATATATTCAGGAAAAAACGCATACGCCCTTTTTGGCCAAGTGCATCATTGTGGACGTTCTGCCTCTTTTCCTATGCTTTCAATGCAATTCCAGTCTACCTCCTGAAATCGGTTTCCTGCAATTCTGCCCCGCATTCAACTCCTCTTGGCAGCCATACTTCAGTATATTTTTGGACGATAGCTGTCATTTATAAATCTGCAGGTTTGTGAATTACAGTGCCCCTGAGCTCCTTTCTTCAACTCGCTTTCTTGTGACCTGGCCGCAACACCGCAGGATGGCTTCAGGCCCTAATCTGGTTCCGGCACGGCACGCTGAGCCTTTGGTTAATTCCTCTTCCTGGTGGGAAATGAGAGTTAAATTTGCCCGTCCAGACACCTCCAGCTAGTCTCTCATTGGTTCTCGCTATTCCTGTTCATCTTCCGCAGAAATTGCAAACTGGGCCAAACAGGAGGTTAAAGGCGCTGACTCTCCAAGTGGGGAGAGAGTTAGTAAAGCATCTGGAATGTTGCACATGAGTACCAGGGGAGGAAAACTGAGACATATTTGAACACGTCTCCCGTGCACATGGTTGATCATACTCTGGGTTCCACATGCATGTTTTTGCTGAAGGAAGAATACCTTAAACCTGGAGAGTTGAGACCCGTGGAATGGGTACCATGCAATATGACTTCAAAGGGTCTTCATTTGCTCACCGAACCTCTCCAATCCTATCACTGCTGTGTTTATGCCCCTGTACACACGCTTGATTCTCTTTTGGAGACATAGCAATCCATAGGTTTTAAGATACTTACTAGACAGGTACATTCCTATGCGTTTAATATGGGGTGTTGAGTCCATTTCGTTGAGCAAGGAGTAGCTCTTGTCTATTCCATATTTTGCTTAAGGAACTTTATCTGTGCTCATTTCAATCTCTCGTTTTATGCAGCACCCCAACTCACCTTTCCCATTAAGCAAGCATAAGTTGCTTTTCCAAATTTGAGACACTGTTCTGTTTTGGAATTCAATTCCTGTGTAGCCAAGTTTACATTCCGTGTATTAGTGATACCTTATGATGTTTCCTTTTCTGTGTGACTTATTTCAGTTAGAATCATCATACCTGAATCCACTCATTGTGCTGCTAAGGGCCTGATGACATAGATTTCATTGTTGAGTGATATTGCTTTGTAAGTAAATACCACAACTTCTTTATCCATTTTTCACTTTCTGCGATGTTGAACTTGTACTGTAAACGAGGTTCTTGTACACAGAGCCGTTCCAAACTTTGGGGTGGCTGTGTCATTTTGATTTTAATTTCCCTAAGCTATAGGACCATAAGTGGAAGTGCCCTAGGCTCTGTTGCTTTGTTTTTTAGATGTTTCAGGAAACACCATACACTTCTCCCTAGTGTCTGTTGGCAATTTACATCCCGCCCATCAGCATAACAAGGCTCCCAGTTCTCCATGGCCTGTCCTGCCTTTCTGGATTTTACACTTTTTTCAGATGGCCCTTTTGACCGGGGGGAAGTGAGACTTCATTGTAGTGCAGATTTCCTTTGCAAGTTTGCTTGGTTGGCCAAAAAGGGCGTATGCGTTTTTTCCTGAATATATTCAGGAAAAAACGCATACGCCCTTTTTGGCCAAGTGCATCATTGTGGACGTTCTGCCTCTTTTCCTATGCTTTCAATGCAATTCCAGTCTACCTCCTGAAATCGGTTTCCTGCAATTCTGCCCTGCTTTCAAGTCCTCTTGGCAGCCTTACTTCTGTATATTTTTGGACGATAGCTGTCATTTATAACTCTGCAGGTTTGTGAATTACAGTGCCCCTGAGCTCCTTTCTTCAACTCGCTTTCTTGTGAGCTGGCTGCAGCACCGCAGGATGGCTTCAGGCCCTAATCTGGTTCCGGCACGGCACGCTGAGCCTTTGGTTAATTCCTCTTCCTGGTGGGAAATGAGAGTTAAATTTGCCCGTCCAGACACCTCCAGCTAGTCTCTCATTGGTTCTCGCTATTCCTGTTCATCTTCCGCAGAAATTGCAAACTGGGCCAAACAGGAGGTTAAAGGGACTGACTCTCGAAGTCGGTAGAGAGTTAGTAAAGCATCTGGAATGTTGCACCCGAATACCAGGGTACGAAAACTGACACATATTTGAACACGTCTCCCGATCACATGGTTGATCATACTCTAGGTTCCACATGCATGTTTTGGCTGAAGGAAGAATACCTTAAACCTGGGTAGTTGAAACCCGTGGAATGGGTACCATGCAATATGATTTCAAAGGGTTTTCATTTGCTCACCGAACCTCTCCAATCCTATCACTGCTGCGTTTATGCCCCTGTACACATGCTTGATTCTCTTTTGGAGACATAGCAATCCATAGGTTTTAAGATACTTACTAGTCAGGTACATTCTTAGGCGTTTAATATGGGGTGTTGAGTCCATTTCGTTGAGCAAGGAGTAGCTCTTGTCTATTCCATATTTGGCTTAAGGAACTTTATCTGTGCTCATTTCAATCTCTGGTTTTATGCAGCACCCCAACTCACCTTTCCCCTTAAGCAAGCATAAGTTGGTTTTCTAAATTTGAGACCCTGTTCTTTTCTGTAATTCAGTTCCTGTGTAGCCAAGTTTACATTCCGTGTATTACTGATATCTTATGATGTTTCTTTTTCTGTGTGACTTATTTCAGTTAGAATCATCGTACCTGAATCCACTCATTATGCTGCTACGGGCTTGATGACATAGATTTCATTGCTGAGTGATACTGCATTGTACGTAAGTACCACAAGTTCTTTATCCATTTTTCACTTTCTGTGATATTGAACTTGTACGGTAAACGAGGTTCTTGTAAACAGAGGCGTCCCAAACTTTGGGGTGGCTGTGTCTTTTAGATTTTAATTTCCCTAAAGCTACAGGACCATAAGTGGAAGTGCCCTAGGCTCTGTTGCTTTGTTTTTTAGATGTTTCAGGAAACACCATACACTTCTCCCGAGTGTCTCTTGGCAATTTACATCCCGCCCATCAGCATAACAAGGCTCCCAGTTCTCCATGGCCTGTCCTGCCTTTCTGGATTTTACACTTTTTACAGATGGCCCTTTTGACCGGGGGGAAGTGAGACTTCATTGTAGTGCAGATTTCCTTTGCAAGTTTGCTTGGTTGGCCAAAAAGGGCGTATGCGTTTTTTCCTGAATATATTCAGGAAAAAACGCATACGCCCTTTTTGGCCAAGTGCATCATTGTGGACGTTCTGCCTCTTTTCCTATGCTTTCAATGCAATTCCAGTCTACCTCCTGAAATCGGTTTCCTGCAATTCTGCCCCGCTTTCAAGTCCTCTTGGCAGCCTTACTTCAGTATATTTTTGGACGATAGCTGTCATTTATAACTCTGCAGGTTTGTGAATTACAGTGCCCCTGAGCTCCTTTCTTCAACTCGCTTTCTTTTGAGCTGGCCGCAACACCGCAGGATGGCTTCAGGCCCTAATCTGGTTCCGGCACGGCACGCTGAGCCTTTGGTTAATTCCTCTTCCTGGTGGGAAATGAGAGTTAAATTTGCCCGTCCAGACTCCTCCAGCTAGTCTCTCATTGGTTCTCGCTATTCCTGTTCATCTTCCGCAGAAATTGCAAACTGGGCCAAACAGGAGGTTAAAGGGACTGACTCTCCAAGTCGGGAGAGAGTTAGTAAAGCGTCTGGAATGTTGCACCCGAGTACCAGGGTACGAAAACTGAGACATATTTGAACACGTCTCCCGTTCACACGGTTGATCATACTCTGGGTTCCACATTCATGTTTTAGCTGAAGGAAGAATACCTTAAACCTGGAGAGTTGAGACCCGTGGAATGGGTACCATGCAATATGACTTCAAAGGGTCTTCATTTGCTCACCGAACCTCTCCAATCCTATCACTGCTGCGTTTATGCCCCTGTACACACGCTTGATTCTCTTTTGGAGACATAGCAATCCATAGGTTTTAAGATACTTACTAGTCAGGTACATTCTTAGGCGATTAATATGGGGTGTTGAGTCCATTTCGTTGAGCAAGGAGTAGCTCTTGTCTATTCCATATTTTGCTTAAGGAACTTTATCTGTGCTCAGTTCGATCTCTGGTTTTATGCAGCACCCCAACTCACCTTTCCCCTTAAGCAAGCATAAGTTGGTTTTCTAAATTTGAGACCCTGTTCTGTTCTGTAATTCAGTTCCTGTGTAGCCAAGTTTACATTCCGTGTATTACTGATATCTTATGATGTTTCTTTTTCTGTGTGACTTATTTCAGTTAGAATCGTCGTACCTGAATCCACTCATTGTGCTGCTAAGGGCCTGATGACGTAGATTTCATTGCTGAGTGATATTGCTTTGTAAGTAAATACCACAACTTCTTTATCCATTTTTCACTTTCTGCGATGTTGAACTTGTACTGTTAATGAGGTTCTTGTAAACAGAGGCGTCCCAAACTTTGGGGTGGCTGTGTCTTTTTGATTTTAATTTCCCTAAGCTATAGGACCATAAGTGGAAGTGCCCTAGGCTCTGTTGCTTTGTTTTTTAGATGTTTCAGGAAACACCATACACTTCTCCCGAGTGTCTGTTGGCAATTTACATCCCGCCCATCAGCATAACAAGGCTCCCAGTTCTCCATGGCCTGTCCTGCCTTTCTGGATTTTACACTTTTTTCAGATGGCCCTTTTGACCGGGGGGAAGTGAGACTTCATTGTAGTGCAGATTTCCTTTGCAAGTTTGCTTGGTTGGCCAAAAAGGGCGTATGCGTTTTTTCCTGAATATATTCAGGAAAAAACGCATACGCCCTTTTTGGCCAAGTGCATCATTGTGGACGTTCTGCCTCTTTTCCTATGCTTTCAATGCAATTCCAGTCTACCTCCTGAAATCGGTTTCCTGCCATTCTGCCCCGCTTTCAAGTCCTCTTGGCAGCCTTACTTCAGTATATTTTTGGACGATAGCTGTCATTTATAACTCTGCAGGTTTGTGAATTACAGTGCCCCTGAGCTCCTTTCTTCAACTCGCTTTCTTTTGAGCTGGCCGCAACACCGCAGGATGGCTTCAGGCCCTAATCTGGTTCCGGCACAGCACGCTGAGCCTTTGGTTATTTCCTCTTCCTGGTGGGAAATGAGAGTTAAATTTGCCCGATCAGACACCTCCAGCTAGTCTCTCATTGGTTCTCCCTATTCCTGTTCATCTTCCGCAGAAATTGCAAACTGGGCCAAACAGGAGGTTAAAGGCGCTGACTCTCCAAGTGGGGAGAGTGTTAGTAAAGCGTCTGGAATGTTGCACCTGAGTACCAGGGTACGAAAACTGATACATATTTGAACACGTGTCCCGATCACATGGTTGATCATACTCCAGGTTCCACATGCATGTTTTAGCTGAAGGAAGAATACCTTAAACCTGGGTAGTTGAAACCCGTGGAATGGGTACCATGCAATATGACTTCAAAGGGTCTTCATTTGCTCACCGAACCTCTCCAATCCTATCACTGCTGCGTTTATGCCCCTGTACACATGCTTGATTCTCTTTCGGAGACATAGCAATCCATAGGTTTTAAGATACTTACTAGTCAGGTACATTCTTAGGCGTTTAATATGCGGTGTTGAGTCCATTTCGTTGAGCAAGGAGTAGCTCTTGTCTATTCCATATTTGGCTTAAGGAACTTTATCTGTGCTCATTTCGATCTCTGGTTTTATGCAGCACCCCAACTCACCTTTCCCCTTAAGCAAGCGTAAGTTGGTTTTCTAAATTTGAGACCCTGTTCTGTTTTGGAATTCAGTTCCTGTGTAGCCAAGTTTACATTCCGTGTATTAGTGATATCTTATGATGTTTCTTTTTCTGTGTGACTTATTTCAGTTAGAATCATCGTACCTGAATCCACTCATTATGCTGCTACGGGCCTGATGACATAGATTTCATTGCTGAGTGATACTGCATTGTACGTAAGTACCACAAGTTCTTTATCCATTTTTCACTTTCTGTGATATTGAACATGTAGGGTAAATGAGGTTCTTGTAAACAGAGGCGTACCAAACTTTGGGGTGGCTGTATCTTTTTGATTTTAATTTCCCTAAGCAATAGGACCATAAGTTGAAGGGCCCTAGCCTCTGTTGCCTTGTTTTTTAGATGTTTCAGGAAACACCATACACTTCTCCCGAGTGTCTGTTGGCCATTTACATCCCGCCTATCAGCATAACAAGGCTCCCAGTTCTCCATGTCCTGTCCTGCCTTTCTGGATTTTACACTTTTTTCAGATGGCCCTTTTGACCGGGGGGAAGTGAGACTTCATTGTAGTGCAGATTTCCTTTGCAAGCTTGCTTGGTTGGCCAAAAAGGGCGTATGCGTTTTTTCCTGAATATATTCAGGAAAAAACGCATACGCCCTTTTTGGCCAAGTGCATCATTGTGGACGTTCTGCCTCTTTTCCTATGCTTTCAATGCAATTCCAGTCTACCTCCTGAAATCGGTTTCCTGCAATTCTGCCTCGCTTTCAAGTCCTCTTGGCAGCCTTACTTCAGTATATTTTTGGACGATAGCTGTCATTTATAACTCTGCAGGTTTGTGAACTACAGTGCCCCTGAGCTCCTTTCTTCAACTCGCTTTCTTGTGACATGGCTGCAACACCGCAGGATGGCTTCAGGCCCTAATCTGGTTCCAGCAAGGCACGTTGAGCCTTTTGTTAATTCCTCTTCCTGGTGGGAAATGAGAGTTAAATTTGACCATCCAGACACCTCCAGCTAGGCTCTCATTGGTTCTCGCTATTCCTGATCATCTTCCACAGAAATTGCAAACTGGGCCAAACAGGAGGTTAAAGGAACTGACTCTCCAAGTCGGGAGAGTGTTAGTAAAGCGTCTGGAATGTGCACCCGAGTACCAGTGTACGAAAACTGAGACATATTTGAACACGTCTCCCGTTCACACGGTTGATCATACTCTGGGTTCCACATGCATGTTTTAGCTGAAGGAAGAATACCTTAAACCTGGGTAGTTGAAACCCGTGGAATGGGTACCATGCAATATGACTTCAAAGGGTCTTCATTTGCTCACGGAACCTCTCCAATCCTATCACTGCTGCGTTTATGCCCCTGTACACATGCTTGATTCTCTTTTGGAGACACTGCAATCCATAGGTTTTAAGATACTTACTAGTCAGGTACATTCTTAGGCGTTTAATATGCGGTGTTGTGTCCATTTCGTTGAGCAAGGAGTAGCTCTTGTCTATTCCATATTTGGCTTAAGGAACTTTATCTGTGCTCATTTCAATCTCTGGTTTTATGCAGCACCCCAACTCAACTTTACCCTTAAGCAGGCATAAGTTGGTTTTCTAAATTTGAGACCCTGTTCTGTTTTGTAATTCACTTCCTGTGTAGCCAAGTTTACATTCCGTGTATTACTGATATCTTATGATGTTTCTTTTTCTGTGTGACTTATTTCAGTTAGAATCATCATACCTGAATCCACTCATTGTGCTGCTAAGGGCCTGATGACATAGATTTCATTGCTGAGTGATACTGCATTGTACGTAAGTACCACAAGTTCTTTATCCATTTTTCACTTTCTGTGATATTGAACTTGTACGGTAAACGAGGTTCTTGTAAACAGCGGCGTCCTAAACTTTGGGGTGTCTGTGTCTTTTTTATTTTAATTTCCCTAAGCTATAGGACCATAAGTGGAAGTGCCCTAGGCTCTGTTGCTTTGTTTTTTAGATGTTTCAGGAAACACCATACACTTCTCCAGAGTGGCTGTTGGCAATTTACATCCCGTCCATCAGCATAAGAAGGCTCCCAGTTCTCCATGGCCTGTCGTGCCTTTCTGGATTTTACACTTTTTTCAGATGGCCCTTTTGATCAGGGGAAAGTGAGACTTCATTGCAGTGCAGATTTCCTTTGCAAGCTTGCTTGGTTGCCCAAAAAGGGCGTATGCGTTTTTTCCTGAATATATTCAGGAAAAAACACATACGCCCTTTTTGGCCAAGTGCATCATTGTCGAGGTTCTGACTCTCTTCATATGTTTTCAATGCAATTCCAGTGTACCTCCTGAAATCGGTTTCCTGCAATTCTTCCTTGCTTTCAATGCCTCTTCATAGCCTTACCTCAATATATTTTTTGAAAATAGTTGGCCTTTATAACTCTGCAGGTTTTTGAATTGCAGTGGCCCTTAGCTCCATTTTTCAGCTCTTATTTTTGTGATCTTGCCCCATAACCACAGGATTCCTTGAAGCTCTATTCTTCTTCTGGGGCACCTTGCTGTTCCTTTGGTTAATTTTTCTTACTGATGTGACATTAGAGTGACATGTGCCCATTTAAACCGCTACAGCTAGTTTCTCACTGGTTCCCCCTATTCCCATTCATCCTCCGCACTAACTGCAGACTGTGCGATACCAGAACTTAAAGGCATTGACTCTCCATGTGGGGATGTTGTTAGTAAAGTGGCTGGAATGTCGATCCGGAGCCCCAGGAGAGGAAAAATGAGGTGTGTTTTAGAAACCTTTCCCGATCATATGGTATACCAGTCGCTGGGTTTCCCATGGTTTAGCTGTAGGAAGATTCCCTTCAACCTGGAGTGTTGGGACCCTTGGAATGAGTAGCATGAAGTATTGCATTAAACTTTCGGCAGTTGCTCACCAAAGCTCACCAATCCTCTCAGCCCCAAGTGTCCAGCCTTATGTCTTATCCAGCTGTGGGTTTATATGTGGTCAATCCAGGTTGCATCACAGCCCCTGAGCGAATTTTGTAAGAATTTTTCTCTCTTTCATTGTTTCAGCGTTTTGTTTTCAAAATTTATTTCTATAATGGGGTTTAGCTCATTTTCACTGCTGTGTTTGTGCCGCTCTGCACACACTTGATTCCCTTATGGAGATATATCAATACATGGGTTTTAAGATTCTTATTCCTCAGATATATTTCTCTGCGGTGTATAGGGTGTGTTGAGGCCTGTTCATTGAGCAAGGTGTAGATCTTGTCTAATACCTATTTGGTTTATTGAACGGTATCTGTGCTAATTTCAAACTCTGGTTTTATGCATCACCCCACCTCTCCTTTCCCCTTAAGCTGACATAAGTGTGTTTTCTAAATGTGAGACACTGTTCTGTTCTGTAATTCATTTCTTGTGCAGCCATATTTACCCTCCCTCTATAAGTGATATCTTATGATATGTTTCTTTTTCTGTTTGACTTATTTCAAGTAGTATTATCGGACCTAAATCCACTCTTTATCCTTCTACTAGCCTTATTACATTGATTTCATGGTGAAGAGATATTCCATTGTACATAAGTACCACATCTTCTTTATCCATTGTTCTCTTTCCTGGGATATTTAAGGTGTACTGAAGTTGAGGTTCTTGTAAACAGAGTAGCCCTAAACTGTGGTGTGCTTGTGTCTTGTTGATTTTTAGACTTCCCTAGATATACTCCCATGATTGGAAGTGTCCTATGCTCTGTAGCTCTGTTTTTTAGATGATTTAGGAACCACCATACACTTCTCCAGAGTGGCTCTCGGCAGTTCACACACTGCCCATCAGCGTATAAAGGCTCCCTGTTCTCCATGGCCTGTCCTGCATTTCTGGTGTTTACAATTTTTTAGGATGGCCCTTTTGACCGGTGGGAAATGAGACTTCTTTGTTGTGCACATTTGCATTGCTTGCTTGCTTCGTTGCCCATAAAGTGCGTATGCGTTTTTTCCTGGATATAATCAGGAAAAAACGCATACGCCCTTTTGGGCCAACTGCATCATTGTCGAAATTCTGCCGCTTTTCATGTGCGTTAAAGACGAGTCCAATCTATCTCTTGAAATCTGTTTCTTGCAATTCTGTCTTGCATTCAGATCCTCTTCTTTGCCTTACCTCAACATATTTATGGATGATAGTTTTCATTTATAACTCTGCAGGTTTGTGAATTGCAGTGACCCTGAGCTCCATTTTTTAAGTTGTTCTTTTGTGAGCTGGCCTCAAACCCGCAGGATTGCTTCAGGCCCTATTTTGGCTCCGGCGAGGCAGGCTGAGCCTTTCTTTAATTCTTATTCTTAATGGGAAATTAGAGTGATATGTGCCCATCCAAACCCCTACAACTATTCTTTCATTGGTTCCCCCTCTTCCCGTTCATCCTCCTCACAATTTGCAAAATGTGTGAAACAGAAGTTTAAATGTGCTGATTCTCCAAGTGGGGAGATTCTAAGTAGCGTGGCTGGAATGGTGAACAGGAGCACCAGGAGAGGATAAGTGAGGTGCATTTTAGACACATCTCCCGATCACATGGTGTACAGTCCTCTGGGTTTTCCATGCATGTTTTAGCTGTAGGAAGATCCCTTGAACCTGCAGATTTGGGACCCATTGAATGGGTACCAGGTAGTATTACTTTAAAGGGTGTGCATTTCCTCACCCAACCTCACATTTCTCTTAGCGCAAACAGTTTCCAGCCTTATGTCTCATCCTGCTGTGGGTCTAGATGTGTTCAATCCATGTTGCATCACCGTCCCTGAGGAAAAGTTGTAAGAGGTTTTCTCTGTCTCTCTGTCGTTTATTTTTTTCAATTTATTACTATATTGGTTACAGCTGATTTTCAAAGCTCTGTTTCTTGCTGCTGTACATCCACTTGATTCACGTACAGAGAGACATCAATAAATTCTTTTTCAGATTCTTACCAGTCGTATATATTCTTTTCCGGTGACTTGAGTGTGCTGAGTGCAGTTCTTTTAGCTACCGTGTAGGCCTTGTTGATTATCAGTTTGGTATTTGGAATGGTATCTTTGCTAATTTCAACCTCCTGGATGATGCCTCACCCCTCCCCACCTTTCCCGTTTAGCAGCCTTATGCGTGTTTTCTACATATTTGACTATGTTTTTGTTTTGTAATTTATTTCATGTGTAGCCATTTTGGATTCCACCTTTAAGTGATATCTTATGATATGTGTCTTTTTCTTTTTGAATTCTGTCACTTAGAATGATCATACGTAACTCCTCCGGAGTTGTTACAACTGGCCATATTTCATTGATTTCCAGGCTGAATAATATTCCACTCTACCTAAGTACCACATCTCTATCCATTTTTTCCCTCCAGAGACATTTAAGTTATATCCTAGTCGAGGATCTTTTAAACAGAGAGGGGGTAAACATTGGGGTGCCTGTGTCCTCTCGATTTTTGTTTTTCCCAAGATATACGCCCATGAGTGCTAGTGCCCTATGCTCTGTAGCTCATTTTTTAGATGCTTTAGTAAACACAATACACTTCTCCAGAATGGCCGTTGGCAATATACATTTCCACTATAAGTCTCACAGGGCTCCCTCTTCTCGTTGCCCTGTCCTGCATTTCTGTTGTTTACGCTTTATGAGGATGGCTCTTCTGACTGATGCGAAGTGATATCTTTCGTAGTATTGACTTCCAGTGCCCACCTGTTTGGTTGGCTAAAAAAGTGTGTGCCCTTTTCTTGAATATATACAGAAAAAAACGCATACACCCTTTTTGGCCAACTGCAATGTTGGCAATGTTCAGCTCCTTTTCTTGTGCTTAATGGCGAGTCCTTTCTACCTCCTCAAATCCCTTTCCTGCCATTCTCCCTTGCTTACAAGTCCTTTTCTCTGACTTTCCTCAAGACATTTTTCAGTGATGGATATTTTCAACTCTGCAGTTTTGTGAATTTTACTGCCCCTGAGTTCCATTGTTCAACTTGTGTTTATGGGAACTGGCCACAAAGCAGCAGGATTTCCTCAAGCCCTATACTGTTTCCATGGGCAACCCTAGCCTTTGGTCAATTCGTCTTCCTGATTGGAAATTAGAGTGACATGTGCCTGTCTGAACACCTAGGACTTGTCTCTCATTGTTCCTCATCCTTCCGCTTCATCCTCTGGACAAATTCCAAACTGTACGCAACAGGATGTTGACAGTGCTGACATCTCCAAGTGGGGAGACTGTTAGTAAAGACGCTGGAGGGGTGAACCCGAGCACCAGGAGATGAGGAGATGAGATGCCTTTTCCAAACTCTTCCCGATCAGACGGTATACCATCCTCTGGGTGTGACAGACATGTTTTAGCAGTAGGAAGAGTCCCATTCATGTAAGGAGAACACCAGGGCTTTTTCAAAATCAGTGTCTCCCCGAAACCCAAACTGGGGAAGTTTTTAAGCTACGGCTACACATATGTTCATTAAGGGCCTTGGGAAGTAGGCAGAGTCCAAACTTTAGATGATTGAAGTCTTCAGGGTCAGAAGCACTCACCACCAGCTTCCCTTAGGTTACACTTTAACTGTCATTGATAGATGATGTCAATAAAAATATCTATTCTTTTTCAGATTATTTCCCCTTATAGGTTATTGCAAAATGTTGAGTGTAGTTCCCTGTGCTATACAGTAGTTCCTTGTTGATGATCTATTTTAGACATAGCAGTGTGTATGTGTTAATCCCAAACTGTTAATTTATCCCTCCTCCCACCTTTCCCCTTTGGTAATAATAAATTATAAGATTTTATACTTCTCAGAAATGGGGGAGCTGAAAGAGAGGTATCATTTTCAATGGAAAAGCATTTAAAACAAGATTGAAGGTTTAACCAAGATTATTAGATGTACATCCTTGGAAAGAAATCACTTCGTTGCTCTAATATTGACCTGACAAATAAGACAAACCTTTTCACTGAACTTGCTTATAAAAAGTGATGGAAATATCAAATGGAAGTGTTAAAAACATCTTATTTTACCCGAGCCTTATACACTGTTCTATGTTAACTACAGTTTGGCTCACACATCTGTTCATTGAGGTTACAATAGTCTCAATTTCTGTTACTGATCCTCCAGAGTGGACCCCAACAAGTGTCCCCCTGCCCAGTGTCATTGGGGCCAACAGATCGAGACTGAGTTTGGTTCACAAGCAAAGGAAACTTTATATTTTGATCAGAGAATGGAGAGGTGAGAGCATGCACTACCCCGTGGGCTGTGGGCTGGGCTGCTGTGTAGAGATCCTGTCAGAGTCAGTGGGAGGGAGGGGGCGGAGCTCTCGAGGGCCGGGTTGGCTGTAGCTCAGGCTCTATATCGTGGAGTCTGCACTGGGCCCCAGGAGCTGAGGTGTCGACCCAGCCATTCTGCACTAGGAAATCTGGTCTGAAGTGCCGGGTGTGGAACCTCTGCATGCGGGACCCTAGGAGCACGTGAAATTAGACAAAGCACAAAGGATAAAAAAGGTTAGACTTGACTTTATTGCCCAGATTCTATTTTTATCTCCCAGGGATTTTTAATGGGCTTTGCTGGGGACAAACCCCTCCTCTGCCTTTTGTCCCGTTCCTCATTCTTGGAGTGCTGAGTGTGCAGACCCTTCTTCTGTAACTGCTGAGTGCTGAGTTGGGAGCCCTCATACCCTGGGGCGAGGGTCAGAGCTTCTCCCCAGCAGCCTCCCGGTGACGTTGATTGTCCCCAGGACCCCTGCCTCCCTGCTCGTCCACCTGAGCACCAGCATTGGAAGTGTTATAGATTCTAATGACCTTTAAGGGTCCAGGAAAGAGATGTGCAGAGACGCTGTGGGGGCCGGTTTCACCCCGCCCCACATTTGTTCGGCCACCTTAGGCTGACCGTTTCTGCCAGCCTAGATGCTCTGACCAGTAGTCTGCGCTTTCTTCAATTAGGTCCCTGAATTAACGTACAAACAGCACCAGGTGTCAGAGCCCTGCCCGCTCAACTCCCAGACAGTCCAGGGTCAGTGGTGATCAAGGACCATGATGGCCACTGAGTCAACAGCCTTTTGAAGTAAACAGGAGTCCAGCCGGTCTTATTGGCCACCATCATCACGGTGTCTGTAGGCTTTTCTATGGTGACAGTGTGATATACGGTTCCCCCGCCAAGATTATTAGTTCCCTTCTGGGTGCAGTAAGTCCTGCAAGCAGTAGTCTACTCTTTTGGGACACACTCTTGTTGTTTTATGAGAGAAACTCCAGGTCAAGTGATGTTCACACGAGTCGTCATGGTGCCCTGTTGCCCCTGGTTATCTCTCTGGATGTTGGAGTTGGAGGGCCTCCTCACTCGAGGTCGGTGTGCCCACGGAGCGAACCCTGCAACTTCAGGGCATGGTTGGTGGTTAGGATCACCACGTGGGGTCCTTTTCCCTTAGGAGGTAGGTGACCTTTTGGGCTGCTGATTTCCAGGTTTTTAGATACCGCCAGTATCTTGGCCAGATGTGGCAGTGGGCCAAGCCCCTTGGTGACCGTAGTTTATCCTACCTGGATGGCATTCTTGCATTGTTCCATTTCAAGTGGTCCCAGTTTTTGCACTAATTCTCCAATGGCGATTCACCTTTCACCAGGAATGTAAAGGTCAAAGGGTTTAGCTAAATTAGGGAGTTCCAGGGCAAGGGTCTGAATTGACTGCTCTTTCCATTCTTGAAAGGGCACTTCTGGATTCTATTCAAAAGGATCATCATCTTTTACTTTCAGTGTTTCATATAGAGGCCCTGCTAGTAGACTCTAGTTAGGGATCCAGAAGCAGCAAACCCTGGCCTCCCCAGGAACCCCTAAGCTGTCTTCTAGTTTTAGAAAGGGGTAAGGCTGAAAATGGTTTCTTCCCTTTCCTGGGATGGGCTTCTCCGACCTTCTGTGAGAATGAAGCCCAGGCAGGTCACTGCAGTCTGTGATATTTGAGCTTTTTCTTGGACAACTTCTATCCTTTATTGGCTTGGTAGTTCGAGGCCTCCTTAGTAGGGCTGGTGATCAGAATGTCGTCTGCATATTGAAGGAGGGTTTCCTTTTCCAGAGGTAGAACTTTTAGGTCTTTAGCTAAGCTTTCCCCAAAGATGGTGTGGGAATTTTTGCACCCTTGGGGCCAGACGGCCCGGAAGTATTGTTTTAGTTGTATGTTGAGTCCTGCCACTCACAAGCCAAAATTTCTTGTGACTCTGGGACTAATGGAATACAAAAGAAGGCATCATTGAAGACTAATACAGAATACCATGTCCTGGTGGTTGGTAGAATGACCAGCAGGGTGTAGGAATTAGGAGCAACTGGAGGTATATCCTCGGTGGCTTCACTGACTGTCCTGACATCTTTTACCAGGTCCCCAGCAGCCCATGGGGCTCTCGTGGTCAGACCAATCCCAGAATATGGAGCTCACCTGGGCAGGTACCCCACCCCCACCCCAGCCCACGGGGCTCTCGTGGTCAGGCCCCTCCCAGGATACAGAGCTACCCTTGCAGGTACCGTGGCAGGGCTGGGCACACAGGAACCGTGCACATAGCCCTCATTGCAGAGCACCCCCAGCTCACCTGTCGCTCAGAGCTGACACAGAGCACCTCAGAGCAGGACTTGAACTAACAAACAGCGGCTGCGACAGGTCTGTGACCCTGGGCATCACTCCGTGAGGCCTCCCTCCACCTGGTCTTCCAGAGACTTCCACTGCACCCGGGGCACCAGGCCTCTGTCTCCAACCACCACCCACCCCTCCTCTCCCTGACTCCTGGGTTCCTCTCATTAGGAGAGGGTTTTCTTGAAGTTGTCTCCCACTCATGGGCCAGATAAAATGATTAGAAAACAAGCCAAAGCTGCAGCCCCTTGTCTATCCTGACTCTCAGGAGCCCACACCTGTTCTTGGACCTGGCCGGTTCAGCAAGTTCCATTTTCTGCAACTGTGAGCCCCTGAGGGGTGATGATTGGCTGACCTGGGCAGCCTTACCGTGCCGGCCAGCCCTCCCCAGGTGTGCCTGGGTTGAGATCAATATAAATACCACTCCAGGCAGCAAGAGCCCCTGCAGCCGTGCCTGACGCCATTTTCTCTGCCCTGTCAGCAGTCTCGGGGCTGGGCTGGTGGGAGGGAGTGAGAGGCCACGGCTTTGTGGGTGACCCAGTGTGAGTGGGGCTCTGCTGAACTTTCTGCAGCAGTTGCCAGGCTGCCACCTGCTAAAGAAGAGGATGTGTCACCCATACCTGCTGCTGGAATTTCTCCCTGGGCAGAGGTGAGGAAGGAAAAAAGCAGTGGGGGCAGGGACAGGACGGGTATCTCAGGCAGGGAAATGGAAATCTTCCAGAAGAGCACCCAGGGCCAGGACCATCCTGGCTGGCCTGCAGGCACCAAGTCGGCCGGCATGCTGTCACTCGTGTGGCTCTATGGCCCTTCCTCTGGGCTTTCAAGTCCTTGTATATATTCAGGTGTTTTACCTGGGACGGGTGGGAATAGTTCAGCAGCAACTGGCCTGGGGCTCAGCTCACGTTTACTCACAGATGCCTCGGCACGGTGCCCCAGCTTTGCAATGAAGACGCTTGTTGCGTGGGGGCTGCTGGCTGAATGGGAGATGATTCCCCACCACTGACCAACTTCAGAATTGTTTACAACTGGAGCAAGTGCCCTGATACGGTTTTCCTCTGTGTAACTGGTGGGTTCTGTGTTTTTTTTCTCTTTTACGTTTTTGGTTCAAGGTAGATTTTATTCCTCTTTTTTGTATTTACAGATATAAGCATGGAAATAATTTATTCATATAAATACATGTATGTGCAGGGAATAATTGTTTTTTCTGTTTTATTTTTTAAATTTTATTTCTTTTTAATTTTGAATTTTATTTTATATTTTTATACAGCAGGTTCTTATTGGTTATGTATTTTATACATATAAATGTATACATGCCAATCCCAGTCTCTCAACTCCTCCCACCACCACCCCCCCAACAGCTTTCCCCCCTTGTTGTCCATACGTTTGTTGTCTACATCTGTTGCTCTATTTATGCCTTGCAAAATGGTTAATCTGTACAGTTTTTCTAGGTTCCACATATATGCATGAATATACAAGATTTGTTTTTCTCTTTCTGACTTACTTCACTCTGTATGACAGTCTCTAGATCCATCGACGTCTCTACAAATGACCCAATTTCATTCCTTTTCATGGCTTAGTAATATTCCATTTTATATATGTACCACAGCTTTATGCATTCGTCTGTCTGTGGGCATTTAGGTTGCTTCCATTACCTCGATATTGTAAATAGTGATGCAATGAACATTGCGGTGAATGATTCTTTTTGATTTATGGTTTTGTCTGGGTATATGTCCAGTACTGAGATTGCTGTATCATATGGTAATTCTATTGTTAGTTTCTTAAGAAATTCCATATTGTTCTCCATAATGACTGTATCAATTTATATTCCCAACAATAGTGGAAGAGGGTTCCTTTTCTCCACACCCTTTCCAGCATTTTTCGTTTGTAGATTTTCTATGATGCCTATTCTACCAGGTGTGAGGTGATACCTCATTGTTGAATCCATTTCGTTGAGCAAGGGGTAGGTCTTGTCTATTACATATTTGGCTTATGGAACGGTATCTGTGCTAATTTCAAACTCTGCTTTTATGCAGCACCCCAACTCACCTTCCCCCTTAAGCAGGCATAAGTTGGTTTTCTAAACTTGAGACCCTGTTCTGTTTTGTAATTCAGTTCATGTGTAGCCAAGTTCACATTCCGTGTATTAGTGATACCTTATGATGTTTCTTTTTCTGTGTGACTTATTTCACTTAGAATCATCGTGCCTCAATCCACTCATTATGCTGGTACGGGCCTGGTGACATAGATTTCATTGCTGAGTGCTATTCTGTTGTACATAAGTACCGCAACTTCTTTATCCATTATTTGCTCTCTGGGATATTTAACTTGTGCCATAGAAGAGATTTCTGTAAAAAGAGCCGTCCCAAATTTTGGGGTGGCTGTGTCTTTTTGATTTTAATTTCCCTAAGCTATAGGACCATAAGTGGAAGTGCCCTAGGCTCTGTTGCTTTTTTTTTAGATGTTTCAGGAAACACCATACACTTCTCCCGAGTGGTTGTTGGCAATTTACATCCCGCCCATCAGCATAACAAGGCTCCCAGTTCTCCATGGCCTGTCCTGCCTTTCTGGGTTTTACACTTTTTTCAGATGGCCCTTTTGACCGGGGGGAAGTGAGACTTCATTGTAGTGCAGATTTCCTTTGCAAGCTTGCTTGGTTGGCCAAAAAGGGCGTATGCGTTTTTTCCTGAATATATTCAGGAAAAAACGCATACGCCCTTTTTGGTCAAGTGCATCATTGTGGACGTTCTGCCTCTTTTCCTATGCTTGAAATGCAATTCCAGTCTACCTCCTGAAATGGGTTTCCTGCAATTCTGCCCTGCATTCAAGTCCTCTTGACAGCCTCACTGCAGTATATTTTTGGACGATAGCTGTCATTTATAACTGTGCAGGTTTGTGAATTACAGAGCCCCTGAGCTCCTTTCCTCAACTCGCTTTCTTGTGAGCTGGCCGCAACACCGCAGGATTGCTTCAGGCCCTAATCTGTTTCCGGCACGGCACACTGACCCTTTGGTTAATTCCTCTTCCTGGTGGGAAATGAGAGTTAAATTTGCCCGTTCAGACACCTCCAGCTAGTCTGTCATTGGTTCTCCCTATTCCTGTTCATCTTCCGCAGAAATTGCAAACTGGGCCAAACAGGAGGTTAAAGGCACTGACTCTCCAAGTCGGGAGAGTGTTAGTAAAGCGTCTGGAATGTTGCACCCGAGAACCAGGGGACGAAAACTGAGACGTATCTGAACACGTCTCCCGATCACACGGTTGATCATACTCTGGGTACCACATGCATGTTTTAGCTGAAGGAAGAATACCTTAAACCTGGAGAGTTGAGACCCGTGGAATGGGTACCATGCAATATGACTTCAAAGGGTCTTCATTTGCTCACCGAACCTCTCCAATCCTATCACTGCTGCGTTTATGCCCCTGTACACACGCTTGATTCTCTTTTGGAGACATAGCAATCCATAGGTTTTAAGATACTTACTAGTCAGGTACATTCTTAGGCGTTTAATATGGGGTGTTGAGTCCATTTCATTGAGCAAGGAGTAGTTCTTGTCTATTCCATATTTGGCTTAAGGAACTTTATCTGTGCTCATTTCAATTTCTGGTTTTATGCAGCACCCCAACTCACCTTTCCCCTTAAGCAAGCATAAGTTGCTTTTCTAAATTTGAGACCCTGTTCTGTTTTGGAATTCAGTTCATCTGTAGCCAAGTTTACATTCAGTGTATTAGTGATATTTTTTGATGTTTCTTTTTCTGTGTGACTTATTTCAGTTAGAATCACCATACCTGAATACACTCACTGTGCTGCTACGGGCCTGATGACATAGATTTCATTGCTGAGTGATATTGCTTTGTAAGTAAATACCACAACTTCTTTATCCATTTTTCACTTTCTGCGATGTTGAACTTGTAGTGTAAACGAGGTTCTTGTAAACAGAGGCGTCCCAAACTTTGGGGTGGCTGTGTCTTTTTGATTTTAATTTCCCTAAGCTATAGGACCATAAGTGGAAGTGCCCTAGGCTCTGTTGCTTTGTTTTTTAGATGTTTCAGGAAACACCATACACTTCTCCCGAGTGGCTGTTGGCAATTTACATTCCGCCCATCAGCATAACAAGGCTCCCAGTTCTCCATGGCCTGTCCTGACATTCTGGGTTTTACACTTTATTCAGATGGCCCTTTTGACCGGGGGGAAGTGAGACTTCACTGTAGTGCAGATTTCCTTTGCAAGCTTGCTTGGTTGGCCAAAAAGGGCGTATGCGTTTTTTCCTGAATATATTCAGGAAAAAACGCATACGCCCTTTTTGGCCAAGTGCATCATTGTGGACGTTCTGCCTCTTTTCCTATGCTTTCAGTGCAATTCCAGTCTACCTCTTGAAATCGGTTTCCTGCAATTCTGCCCCGCTTTCAACTCCTCTTGGCAGACTTACTTCAGTATATTTTTGGACGATAGCTGTCATTTATAACTCTGCAGGTTTGTTAATTACAGTGCCCCTGAGCTCCTTTCTTCAACTCGCTTTCTTGTGACCTGGCCGCAACACCGCAGGATGGCTTCAGGCCCTAATCTGGTTCCGGCACGGCACGCTGAGCCTTTGGTTAATTCCTCTTCCTGGTGGGAAATGAGAGTTAAATTTGCCCGTCCAGACACCTCCAGCTAGTCTCTCATTGGTTCTCGCTATTCCTGTTCATCTTCCGCAGAAATTGCAAACTGGGCCAAACAGGAGGTTAAAGGGACTGACTCTCCAAGTCGGGAGAGTGTTAGTAAAGCGTCTGAAATGTTGCACCCAAATACCAGGGTATGAAAACTGAGACATATTTGAACACGCCTCCCGATCACATGGTTGATCATACTCTAGGTTCCACATGCATGTTTTAGCTGAAAGAAGAATACCTTAAACCTGGGTAGTTGAAACCTGTAGAATGGGTACCATGCAATATGACTTCAAAGGGTCTTCATTTGCTCACCGAACCTCTCCAATCCTATCACTGCTGCGTTTATGCCCCTGTACACATGCTTGATTCTCTTTTGGAGACATAGCAATCCATAGGTTTTAAGATACTTACTAGTCAGGTACATTCTTAGGCGTTTAATATGCGGTGTTGAGTCCATTTCATTGAGCAAGGAGTAGCTCTTGTCTATTCCATATTTGGGTTAAGGAACTTTATCTGTGTTCATTTCAATCTCTGGTTTTATGCAGCTCCCCAACTCACCTTTCCCCTTAAGCAAGCATAAGTTGGTTTTCTAAATTTGAGACCCTGTTCTGTTCTGTAATTCTGTTCCTGTGTAGCCAAGTTTACATTCTGTGTATTACTGATATCTTATGATGTTTCTTTTTCTGTGTGACTTATTTCAGTTAGAATCATCATACCTGAATCCACTCATTGTGCTGCTAAGGGCCTGATGACATAGATTTCATTGCTGAGTGATATTGCTTTGTAAGTAAATACCACAACTTCTTTATCCATTTTTCACTTTCTGCGATGTTGAACTTGTACGGTAAACGAGGTTCTTGTAAACAGAGGCGCCCAAACTTTGGGGTGGCTGTGTCTTTTTGATTTTAATTTCCCTAAGCTATAGGACCATATGTGGAAGTGCCCTAGGCTCTGTTGCTTTGTTTATTAGATGTTTCAGGAAACACCATACACTTCTCCCGAGTGTCTGTTGGCAATTTACATCCCGCCCATCAGCATAACAAGGCTCCCAGTTCTCCTTGGCCTGTCCTGCCTTTCTGGATTTTACACTTTTTTCAGATGGCCCTTTTGACCGGGGGGAAGTGAGACTTCATTGTAGTGCAGATTTCCTTTGCAAGCTTGCTTGGTTGGCCAAAAAGGGCGTATGCGTTTTTTCCTGAATATATTCAGGAAAAAACGCATACGCCCTTTTTGGCCAAGTGCATCATTGTGGACGTTCTGCCTCTTTTCCTATGCTTTCAATGCAATTCCAGTCTACCTCCTGAAATCGGTTTCCTGAAATTCTGCCCCGCTTTCAAGTCCTCTTGGCAGCCTTACTTCAGTATATTTTTGGACGATAGCTGTCATTTATAACTCTGCAGGTTTGTGAATTACAGTGCCCCTGAGCTCCTTTCTTCAACTCGCTCTCTTGTGAGCTGGCCGCAACACCGCAGGATTTCTTCAGGCCCTAATCTTGTTCCGGCATGGCACGCTGAGCCTTTGGTTAATTCCTCTTCCTGGTGGGAAATTAAAGTTAAATTTGCCCATTCAGACACCTCCAGCTAGTCTCTCATTTGTCCTCCCATTCCTGTTCATCTTCCGCAGAAATTGCAAACTGGGCC
Organism: Stenella coeruleoalba; assembly: GCF_951394435.1. Classification (NCBI taxonomy): domain Eukaryota; kingdom Metazoa; phylum Chordata; class Mammalia; order Artiodactyla; family Delphinidae; genus Stenella; species Stenella coeruleoalba. The sequence continues at coordinate 1,437,764 of NW_027646368.1, forward strand.
AAACAGGAGGTTAAAGGCACTGACTCTCCAAGTCGGGAGAGTGTTAGTAAAGCATCTGGAATGTTGCACCCGAATACCAGGGGACCAAAACTGAGACATATTTGAACATGTCTCCCGATCACACGGTTGATCATACTCTGGGATCCACATGCATGTTTTAGCTGAAGGAAGAATACCTTAAACCTGGAGAGTTGAGACCCGTGGAATGGGTACCATGCAATATGAGTTCAAAGGGTCTCCATTGGCTCACCGAACCTCTCCAGTCCTATCACTGCTGCGTTTATTACCCTGTACACACACTAGATTCTCTTTCGGAGACATAGCAATCCATAGGTTTTAAGATACTTACTAGTCAGGTACATTCTTAGGCGTTTAATATGCGGTGTTGAGTCCATTTCGTTGAGCAAGGAGTAGCTCTTGTCTATTCCATATTTGGCTTAAGGTACTTAATCTGTGCTCATTTCAATCTCTGGTTTTATACAGCACCCCAACTCACCTTTACCCTTAAGCAAGCATAAGTTGGTTTTCTAAATTTGAGACCTTGTTCTGTTCTGTAATTCAGTTCCTGTGTAGCCAAGTTTACATTCCGTGTATTACAGATATCTTATGATGTTTCTTTTTCTGTGTGACTTATTTCAGTTAGAATCATCGTACCTGAATCCACTCATTGTGCTGCTAAGGGCCTGATGACATAGATTTCATTGCTGAGTGATATTGCTTTGTAAGTAAATACCACAACTTCTTTATCCATTTTTCACTTTCTGTGATGTTGAACTTGTACTGAAAACGAGGTTCTTGTAAACAGAGCCGATCCAAACTTTGGGGTGGCAGTGTCTTTTTGATTTTAATTTCCCTAAGCTATAGGGCCATAAGTGGAAGTGCCCTAGGCTCTGTTGTTTTGTTTTTTAGATGTTTCAGGAAACACCATACACTTCTCCCGAGTGTCTGTTGGCAATTTACATCCCGCCCATCAGCATAACGAGGCTCCCAGTTCTCCATGGTGTGTACTGCCGTTCTGGATTTTACACTTTTTTCAGATGGCCCTTTTGACCGGGGGGAAGTGAGACTTCATTGTAGTGCAGATTTCCTTTGCAAGCTTGCTTGGTTGGCCAAAAAGGGCGTATGCGTTTTTTCCTGTATATATTCAGGAAAAAACGCATACGCCCTTTTTGGCCAAGTGCATCATTGTGGACGTTCTGCCTCTTTTCCTATGCTTTCAATGCAATTCCAGTCTATCTCCTGAAATCAGTTTCCTGCAATTCTGCCCCGCTTTCAAGTCCTCTTGGCAGCCTTACTTCAGTATATTTTTGGACGATAGCTGTCATTTATAACTCTGCAGGTTTGTGAATTACAGTGTCCCTGAGCTCCTTTCTTCAACTCACTTTCTTGTGACCTGGCCGCAACACCGCAGGATGGCTTCAGGCCCTAATCTGGTTCCGGCACGGCACGCTGAGCCTTTGGTTATTTCCTCTTCCTGGTGGGAAATGAGAGTTAAATTTGCCCGTCCAGACACCTCCAGCTAGTCTCTCATTGGTTCTCCCTATTCCTGTTCATCTTCCGCAGAAATTGCAAACTGGGCCAAACAGGAGGTTAAAGGGACTGACTCTCCAAGTCGGGAGAGTGTTAGTAAAGCGTCTGGAATGTTGCACCCGAGTACCAGGGTACGAAAACTGAGACATATTTGAACACATCTCCCGATCACATGGTTGATCATACTATAGGTTCCACATGAATGTTTTAGCTGAAGGAAGAATACCTTAAACCTGGGTAGTTGAAACCCGTGGAATGGGTACCATGCAATATGACTTCAAAGGGTCTTCATTTGCTCACCGAACCTCTCCAATCCTATCACTGCTGCGTTTATGCCCCTGTACACATGCTTGATTCTCTTTCGGAGACATAGCAATCCATAGGTTTTAAGATACTTACTAGTCAGGTACATTCTTAGGCGTTTACTATGGGGTGTTGAGTCCATTTCGTTGAGCAAGGAGTAGCTCTTGTCTATTCCATATTTGGCTTAAGGAACTTTATCTGTGCTCATTTCAATCTCTGGTTTTATGCAGCACCCCAACTCACCTTTCCCCTTAAGCAAGCATAAGTTGGTTTTCTAAATTTGAGATACTGTTTTGTTTTGGAATTCAGTTCCTGTGTAGCCAAGTTTACATTCCGTGTATTACAGATATCTTATGATGTTTCTTTTTCTGTGTGACTTATTTCAGTTAGAATCATCATACCTGAATCCACTCATTGTGCTGCTAAGGGCCTGATGACATAGATTTCATTGCTGAGTGATATTGCTTTGTAAGTAAATACCACAACTTCTTTATCCATTTTTCACTTTCTGCGATGTTGAACTTGTACTGTAAACGAGGTTCTTGTAAACAGAGGCGTCCCAAACTTTGGGGTGGCTGTGTCTTTTTGATTTTAATTTCTTTAAGCTATAGGACCATAAGTGGAAGTGCCCTAGGCTCTGTTGCTTTGTTTTTTAGATGTTTCAGGAAACACCATACACTTCTCCCGAGTGTCTGTTGGCAATTTACATCCCGCCCATCAGCATAACAAGGCTCCCAGTTCTCCATGGCCTGTCCTGCCTTTCTGGATTTTACACTTTTTTCAGATGGCCCTTCTGACCGGGGGGAAGTGAGACTTCATTGTAGTGCAGATTTCCTTTGCAAGCTTGCTTGGTTGGCCAAAAAGAGCGTATGCGTTTTTTACTGAATATATTCAGGAAAAAACGCATACGCCCTTTTTGGCCAAGTGCATCATTGTGGACGTTCTGCCTCTTTTCCTATGCTTTCAATGCAATTCCAGTCTACCTCCTGAAATCGGTTTCCTGCAATTCTGCCCCGCTTTCAAGTCCTCTTGGCATCCTTACTTCAGTATATTTTTGGACGATAGCTGTCATTTATAACTCTGCAGGTTTGTGAATTACAGTGCCCCTGAGCTCCTTTCTTCAACTCGCTTTCTTTTGAGTTGGCCGCAACACTGCAGGATGGCTTCAGGCCCTAATCTGGTTCCGGAACGGCACGCTGTGAATTTGGTTATTTCCTCTTCCTGGTGGGAAATGAGAGTTAAATTTGCCCGTCCAGACACCTCCAGCTAGTCTCTCATTGGTTCTTGCTATTCCTGTTCATCTTCCGCAGAAATTGCAAACTGGGCCAAACAGGAGGTTAAAGGCGCTGACTCTCCAAGTGGGGAGAGTGTTAGTAAACCGTCTGGAATGTTGCACCCGAGTACCAGTGTACGAAAAATGAGACATATTTGAACACGTCTCCGGATCACATGGTTGATCATACTCTAGGTTCCACATGCATGTTTTAGCTGAAGGAAGAATACCTTAAACCTGGGTAGTTGAAACCCGTGGAAAGGGTACCATGCAATATGACTTCAAAGGGTCTTCATTTGCTCACCGAACCTCTCCAATCCTATCACTGCTGCGTTTATGCCCCTGTATACATGCTAGATTCTCTTTTGGAGACATAGCAATCCACAGGTTTTAAGATACTTACTAGTCAGGTACATTCTTAGGTGTTTAATATGCGGTGTTGAGTCCATTTCGTTGAGCAAGGAGTAGCTCTTGTCTATTCCATATTTGGCTTAAGGAACTTTATCTGTGCTCATTTCAATCTCTGGTTTTATGCAGCACCCCAACTCACCTTTCCCCTTAAGCAAGCATAAGTTGGTTTTCTAAATTTGAGACCCTGTTCTGTTCTATAATTCAGTTCCTGTGTAGCCAAGTTTACATTCCGTGTATTAGTGATATCTTATGATGTTTCTTTTTCTGTGTGACTTATTTCAGTTAGCATCATCATACCTGAATCCACTCATTGTGCTGCTATGGGCCTGATGACATAGATTTCATTGCTGTGTGATATTGCTTTGTAAGTAAATACCACAACTTCTTTATCCATTTTTCACTTTCTGCGATGTTGAACTTGTACTGTAAACGAGGTTCTTGTAAACAGAGCCGTTCCAAACTTTGGGGTGGCTGTGTCTTTTTGATTTTAATTTCCCTAAGCTATAGGACCATAAGTGGAAGTGCCCTAGGCTCTGTTGCTTTGTTTTTTAGATGTTTCAGGAAACACCATACAATTCTCCCGAGTGTCTGTTGGCAATTTACATCCCACCCATCAGCATAACAAGGCTCCCAGTTCTCCATGGCCTGTCCTGCCTTTCTGGATTTTACACTTTTTTCAGATGGCCCTTTTGACCGGGGGGAAGTGAGACTTCATTGTAGTGCAGATTTCCTTTGCAAGCTTGCTTGGTTGGCCAAAAAGGGCGTATGCGTTTTTTCCTGAATATATTCAGGAAAAAACGCATACGCCCTTTTTGGCCAAGTGCATCATTGTGGACGTTCTGCCTCTTTTCCTATGCTTTCAATGCAATTCCAGTCTACCTCCTGAAATCGGTTTCCTGCAATTCTGCCCCGCTTTCAAGTCCTCTTGGCAGCCTTACTTCAGTATAGTTTTGGACGATAGCTGTCATTTATAACTCTGCAGGTTTGTGAATTACAGTGCCCCTGAGCTCCTTTCTTCAACTCGCTTTCTTGTGACCTGGCCGCAATACCGCAGGATGGCTTCAGGCCCTAATATGGTTCCGGCACGGCACGCTGAGCGTTTGGTTATTTCCTCTTCCTGGTGGGAAATGAGAGTTAAATTTGCCCGTCCAGACACCTCCAGCTAGTCTCTCATTGGTTGTCCCTCTTCTTGTTCATGTTCCGCAGAAATTGCAAACTGGGCCAAACAGGAGGTTAAAGGCGCTGACCCCCCAAGTGGGGATAGTGGTAGTAAAGCATCTGGAATGTTGCACCCGAGTACCAGGGTACGAAAACTGAGACATATTTGAACACGTCTCCCGTTCACATGTTTGATCATACTATGGGTTCCACATGCATGTTTTAGCTGAAGGAAGAATACCTTAAACCTGGAGAGTTGAGACCCGTGGAATGGGTACCATGCAATATGACTTCAAAGGGTCTTCATTTGCTCACCGAACCTCTCCAATCCTATCACTGCTGAATTATGCCCCTGTACACACGCTTGATTCTCTTTTGGAGACATAGCAATCCATAGGTTTTAAGATACTTACTAGTCAGGTACATTCTTAGGTGTTTAACATGGGGTGTTGAGTCCATTTCGTTGAGCAAGGAGTAGCTCTTGTCTATTCCATATTTGGCTTAAGGAACTTTATCTGTGCTCATTTCAATCTCTGGTTTTATGCAGCACCCCAACTCACCTTTCCCCTTAAGCAAGCATAAGTTGGTTTTCTAAATTTGAGACCCTGTTCTGTTTTGGAATTCAGTTCCTGTGTTACCAAGTTTACATGCCGTGTATTAGTGATATATTATGATGTTTCTTTTTCTGTGTGACTTATTTCAGTTAGAATCATCGTACCTGAATCCACTCATTATGCTGGTACGGGCCTGATGACATAGATTTCATTGCTGACTGATACTGCATTGTACGTAAGGACCACAAGTTCTTTATCCATTTTTCACTTTCTGTGATATTGAACTTGTACGGTAAACGAGGTTCTTGTAAACAGAGCCGTCCCAAACTTTGGGGTGGCTGTGTCTTTTTGATTTTAATTTCCCTAAGCTATAGGACCATAAGTAGAAGTGCCCTAGGCTCTGTTGCTTTGTTTTTTAGATGTTTCAGGAAACACCATACACTTCTCCCGAGTGTCTGTTGGCAATTTACATCCCGCCCATCAGCATAACAAGGCTCCCAGTTCTCCATGGCCTGTCCTGCCTTTCTGGATTTTACACTTTTTTCAGATGGCCCTTTTGACGGGGGGAAGTGAGACTTCATTGTAGTGCAGATTTCCTTTGCAAGTTTGCTTGGTTGGCCAAAAAGGGCGTATGCATTTTTTCCTGAAAATATTCAAGAAAAAAGGCATACGCCCTTTTTGGCCAAGTGCATCATTGTGGACGTTCTGCCTCTTTTCCTATGCTTTCAATGCAATTCCAGTCTACCTCCTGAAATTGGTTTCCTGCAATTCTGCCCCGCTTTCAAGTCCTCTTGGCAGCCTTACTTCAGTATATTTTTGGACGATAGCTGTCATTTATAACTCTGCAGGTTTGTGAATTACAGTGCCCCTGAGCTCCTTTCTTCAAGTCGCTTTCTTGTGAGCTGGCCGCAACACCGCAGGATGGCTTCAGGCCCTAATCTGGTTCCGGCACGGCACGCTGAGCCTTTGGTTAATTCCTCTTCCTGGTGGGAAATGAGAGTTAAATTTGCCCGTCCAGACACCTCCAGCTAGTCTCTCATTGGTTCTCGCTATTCCTGTTCATCTTCCGCAGAAATTGCAAACTGGGCCAAACAGGAGGTTAAAGGGACTGACTCTCCAAGTCGGGAGAGTGTTAGTAAAGCATCTGGAATGTTGCACCCAAGTACCAGGGTACGAAAACTGAGACATACTTGAACACGTCTCCTGATCACATGGTTGATCATACTCTAGGTTCCACATGCATGTTTTGGCTGAAGGAAGAATACCTTAAACCTGGGTAGTTGAAACCCGTGGAATGGGTACCATGCAATATGACTTCAAAGGGTCTTCATTTGCTCACCGAACCTCTCCAATCCTATCACTGCTGCGTTTATGCCCCTGTACACATGCTTTATTCTCTTTTGGAGACATAGCAATCCATAGGTTTTGAGATAGTTACTAGTCAGGTACATTCTTAGGCGTTTAATATGCGGTGTTGAGTCCATTTCGTTGAGCAAGGAGTAGCTCTGGTCTATACCATATTTGGCTTAAGGAATTTTATCTGTGCTCATTTCAATCTCTGGTTTTATGCAGCACCCCAACTCACCTTTCCCCTTAAGCAAGCATAAGTTGGTTTTCTAAATTTGAGACCCTGTTCTGTTCTATAATTCAGTTCCTGTGTAGCCAAGTTTACATTCCGTGTATTACTGATATCTTATGATGTTTCTTTTTCTGTGTGACTTATTTCAGTTAGAATCATCATACCTGAATCCACTCATTATGCTGCTACGGGCCTGATGACATATATTTCATTGCTGAGTGATACTGCATTGTATGTAAGTACCAAAAGTTCTTTATCCATTTTTCACTTTCTGTGATATTGAACTTGTACGGTAAACGAGGTTCTTGTAAACAGAGCCGTCCCAAACTTTGGGGTGGCTGTGTTTTTTTGATTTTAATTTCCCTAAGCTATAGGACCATAAGTGGAAGTGCCCTAGGCTCTGTTGCTTTGTTTTTTAGATGTTTCAGGAAACACCATACACTTCTCCCGAGTGTCTGTTGGCAATTTACATCCCGCCCATCAGCATAACAAGGCTCCCAGTTCTCCATGGCCTGTCCTGCCTTTCTGGATTTTACACTTTTTTCAGATTGCCCTCTTGACCGGGGGGAAGTGAGACTTCATTGTAGTGCAGATTTCCTTTGCAAGTTTGCTTGGTTGGCCAAAAAGGTCGTATGCATTTTTTCCTGAAAATATTCAAGAAAAAAGGCATACGCCCTTTTTGGCCAAGTGCATCATTGTGGACGTTCTGCCTCTTTTCCTATGCTTGAAATGCAATTCCAGTCTACCTCCTGAAATCGGTTTCCTGCAATTCTGCCCCGCTTTCAAGTCCTCTTGGCAGCCTTACTTCAGTATATTTTTGGACGATAGCTGTCATTTATAACTCTGCAGGTTTGTGAATTACAGTGCCCCTGAGCTCCTTTCTTCAACTCGCTTTCTTTTGAGCTGGCCGCAACACCGCAGGATGGCTTCAGGCCCTAATCTGGTTCCGGCACAGCACGCTGAGCCTTTGGTTATTTCCTCTTCCTGGTGGGAAATGAGAGTTAAATTTGCCCGATCAGACACCTCCAGCTAGTCTCTCATTGGTTCTCCCTATTCCTGTACATCTTCTGCAGAAATTGCAAACTGGGCCAAACAGGAGGTTAAAGGGACTGACTCTCCAAGTCGGGAGAGTGTTAGTAAAGCGTCTGGAATGTTGCACCCGAGTATCAGGGTACGAAAACTGAGACATATTTGAACACGTCTCCCGTTCACTCGGTTGATCATACTCTGGGTTCCACATGCATGTTTTAGCTGAAGGAAGAATACCTTAAACCTGGGTAGTTGAAACCCGTGGAATGGGTACCATGCAATATGACTTCAAAGGGTCTTCATTTGCTCACCGAACCTCTCCAATCCTATCACTGCTGCGTTTATGCCCCTGTACACACGCTTGATTCTCTTTTGGAGACATAGCAATCCATAGGTTTTAAGATACTTACTAGTCAGGTACATCCTTAGGCCTTTAATATGGGGTGTTGTGTCCATTTTGTTGAGCAAGGAGTAGCTCTTGTCTATTCCATATTTGGCTTAAGGAACTTTATCTGTGCTCATTTCAATCTCTGGTTTTATGCAGCACCCCAACTCACCTTTCCCCTTAAGCAAGCATAAGTTGGTTTTCTAAATTTGAGACCCTGTTCTGTTTTGGAATTCAGTTCCTGTGTAGCCAAGTTTACATTCCGTGTATTAGTGATATCTTATGATGTTTCTTTTTCTGTGTGACTTATTTCAGTTAGCATCATCGTACCTGAATCCACTTATTATGCTGCTAGTGGCCTGATGACATAGATTTCATTGCTGAGTGATACTGCATTGTACGTAAGTACCACAACTTCTTTATCCATTTTTCACTTTCTGCGATGTTGAACTTGTACGGTAAATGAGGTTCCTGTAAAAAGAGCCGTTCCAAACTTTGGGGTGGCTGTGTCTTTTTGATTTTAATTTCCCTAAGCTATAGGACCATAAGTGGAAGTGCCCTAGGCTCTGTTGCTTTGTTTTTTAGATGTTTCAGGAAACACCATAAACTTCTCCCTAGTGTCTGTTGGCAATTTACATCCCGCCCATCAGCATAACAAGGCTCCCAGTTCTCCATGGCCTGTCCTGCCTTTCTGGATTTTACACTTTTTTCAGATGGCCCTTTTGACCGGGGGGAAGTGAGACTTCATTGTAGTGTAGATTTCCTTTGCAAGCTTGCTTGGTTGGCCAAAAGGGGCATATGCGTTTTTCCCTGAATATATTCAGGAAAAAACGCATACGCCCTTTTTGGCCAAGTTCATCATTGTGGACGTTCTGCCTCTTTTCCTATGCTTTGAATGCAATTCCATTCTACCTCCTGAAATCGGTTTCCTGCAATTCTGCCCCGCTTTCAAGTCCTCTTGGCAGCCTAACTTCAGCATATTTTTGGACGATAGCTGTCATTTATAACTCTGCAGGTTTGTGAATTACACTGCCCCTGAGCTCCTTTCTTCAACTCCCTTTCTTGTGAGCTGGCCGCAACACCGCTGGATGGCTTCAGGCCCTAATCTGGTTCAGGCACGGCACGCTGAGCCTTTGGTTATTTCCTCTTCTTGGTGGGAAATGAGAGTTAAATTTGCCCGTCCAGACACCTCCAGCTTGTCTCTCATTGGTTCTCCCTATTCCTGTTCATCTTCCACAGAAATTGCAAACTGGGCCAAACAGGAGGTTAAAGGCCCTGACTCTCCAAGTTGGGAGAGTGTTAGTAAAGCGTCTGGAATGTTGCACCCGAGTACCAGGGTACGAAAACTGAGACATATTTGAACACGTCTCCGGATCACATGGTTGATCATACTCTGGGTTCCACATGCATGTTTTTGCTGAAGGAAGAATACCTTAAACCTGGGTAGTTGAAACCCGTGGAATGGGTACCATGCAATATGACTTCAAAGGGTCTTCATTTGCTCACCGAACCTCTCCAATCCTATCACTGCTGCGTTTATGCCCCTGTACACACGCTTGATTCTCTTTTGGAGACATAGCAATCCATAGGTTTTAAGATACTTACTAGTCAGGTACATTCTTAGGTGTTTAATATGGGGTGTTGAGTCCATTTCGTTGAGCAAGGAGTAGCTCTTGTCTATTCCATATTTGGCTTAAGGAACTTTATCTGTGCTCATTTCGATCTCTGCTTTTATGCAGCACCCCAACTCACCTTTACCCTTAAGCAAGCATAAGTTGGTTTTTTAAATTTGAGACCCTGTTCTGTTTTGGAATTCAGTTCCTGTGTAGCCAAGTTTACATTCCGTGTATTACTGATATCTTATGATGTTTCTTTTTCTGTGTGACTTATTTCAGTTAGAATCATCGTACCTGAATCCACTCATTTTGCTGCTACGGGCCTGATGACATAGATTTCATTGCTGAGTGATACTGCATTGTACGTAAGTACCACAAGTTCTTTATCCATTTTTCACTTTCTGCGATGTTGAACTTGTACTGTAAACGAGGTTCTTGTAAACAGAGGCGTCCCAAACTTTGGGGTGGCTGTGTCTTTTTGATTTTAATTTCCCTAAGCTATAGGACCATAAGTGGAAGTGCCCTAGGCTCTGTTGCTTTGTTTTTTAGATGTTTCAGGAAACACCATACACTTCTCCCGAGTGTCTGTTGGCAATTTACATCCCGCCCATCAGCATAACAAGCCTCCCAGATCTCCATGGCCTGTCCTGCCTTTCTGGATTTTACACTTTTTTCAGATGGCCCTTTTGACCAGGGGGAAGTGAGACTTCATTGTAGTGCAGATTTCCTTTGCAAGCTTGCTTGGTTGGCCAAAAAGGGCATATGCGTTTTTCCCTGAATATATTCAGGAAAAAACGCATACGCCCTTTTTGGCCAAGTGCATCATTGTGGACGTTCTGCCTCATTTCCTATGCTTTGAATGCAATTCCATTCTACCTCGTGAAATCGGTTTCCTGCAATTCTGCCCCGCTTTCAAGTCCTCTTGGCAGCCTTACTTCAGCATATTTTTGGACGATAGCTGTCATTTATAACTCTGCAGGTTTGTGAATTACAGTGCCCCTGAGCTCCTTTCTTCAACTCGCTTTCTTGTGAGCTGGCCGCAACACCGCAGGATGGCTTCAGGCCCTAATCTGGTTCAGGCACGGCACGCTGAGCCTTTGGTTATTTCCTCTTCTTGGTGGGAAATGAGAGTTAAATTTGCCCGTCCAGACACCTCCAGCTTGTCTCTCATTGGTTCTCCCTATTCCTGTTCATCTTCCGCAGAAATTGCAAACTGGGCCAAACAGGAGGTTAAAGGCGCTGACTCTCCAAGTTGGGAGAGTGTTAGTAAAGCGTCTGGAATGTTGCACCCGAGTACCAGGGTACGAAAACTGAGACATATTTGAACACGTCTCCGTATCACATGGTTGATCATACTCTAGGTTCCACATGCATGTTTTAGCTGAAGGAAGAATACCTTAAACCTGGGTAGTTGAAACCCGTGGAATGGGTACCATGCAATATGACTTCAAAGGGTCTTCATTTGCTCACCGAACCTCTCCAATCCTATCACTGCTGCGTTTATGCCCCTGTACACACGCTTGATTCTCTTGCAGAGACATAGCAATCCATAGGTTTTATGATACTTACTAGTCAGGTACATTCTTAGGCGTTTAATATGGGGTGTTGAGTCCATGTCGTTGAGCAAGGAGTAGCTCTTGTCTATTCCATATTTGGCTTAAGGAACTTTATCTGTGCTCATTTCAATCTCTGGTTTTATGCATCACCCAACTCACCTTTCCCCTTAAGCAAGCATAAGTTGGTTTTCTAAATTTGAGACCCTGTTCTGTTTTGGAATTCAGTTCCTGTGTAGCCAAGTTTACATTCCGTGTATTACTGATATCTTATGATGTTTCTTTTTCTGTGTGACTTATTTCAGTTAGAATCATCGTACCTGAATCCACTCATTATGCTGCTGCAGGCCAGATGACATAGATTTCATTGCTGAGTGATACTGCATTGTACGTAAGTACCACAAGTTCTTTATCCATTTTTCACTTTCTGTGATATTGAACTTGTACGGTAAACGCGGTTCTTGTAAACAGAGGCGTCCCAAACTTTGGGGTGGCTGTGTCTTTTTGATTTTAATTTCCCTAAGCTATAGGACCATAAGTGGAAGTGCCCTAGGCTCTGTTGCTTTGTTTTTTAGATGTTTCAGGGAACACCATACACTTCTCCCGAGTGTCTGTTGGCAATTTACATCCCGCCCATCAGCATAACAAGGCTCCCAGATCTCCATGGCCTGTCCTGCCTTTCTGGATTTTACACTTTTTTCAGATGGCCCTTCTGACCGGGGGGAAGTGAGACTTCATTGTAGTGCAGATTTCCTTTGCAAGCTTGCTTGGTTGGCCAAAAAGTGCGTATGCGTTTTTTCCTGAATATATTCAGGAAAAAACGCATACGCCCTTTTTGGCCAAGTGCATCATTGTGGACGTTCTGCCTCTTTTCCTATGCTTTCAATGCAATTCCAGTCTACCTCCTGAAATCGGTTTCCTGCAATTCTGCCCCGCTTTCAAGTCCTCTTGGCAGCCTTACTTCAGTATATTTTTGGACGATAGCTGTCATTTATAACTCTGCAGGTTTGTGAATTACAGTGTCCCTGAGCTCCTTTCTTCAACTCACTTTCTTGTGACCTGGCCGCAACACCGCAGGATGGCTTCAGGCCCTAATCTGGTTCCGGCTCGGCATGCTGAGCCTTTGGTTAATTCCTCTTCCTGGTGGGAAATGAGAGTTAAATTTGCCCGTCAGACACCTCCAGCTAGTCTCTCATTGGTTCTCGCTATTCCTGATCATCTTCCGCAGAAATTGCAAACTGGGCCAAACAGGAGGTTAAAGGCGATGACTCTCCAAGTGGGGAGAGTGTTAGTAAAGCGTCTGGAATGTTGCACCCGAGTACCAGGGTACGAAAACTGACACATATTTGAACACGTCTCCCGATCACATGGTTGATCATACTCTAGGTTCCACATGCATGTTTTAGCTGAAGGAAGAATACCTTAAACCTGGAGAGTTGAAACCCGTGGAATGGGTACCATGCAATATGACTTCAAAGGGTCTTCATTTGCTCACCGAACCTCTCCAATCCTATCACTGCTGCATTTATGCCCCTGGACGCATGCTTGATTCTCTTTCGGAGACATAGCAATCCATAGGTTTTAAGATACTTACTAGTCAGGTACATTCTTAGGCGTTTAATATGGGGTGTTGAGTCCATTTTGCTGAGCAAGGAGTAGCTCTTGTCTATTCCATATTTGGCTTAAGGAACATTATCTGTGCTCATTTCAATCTCTGGTTTTATGCAGCACCCCAACTCACCTTTCCCCTTAAGCAAGCATAAGTTGCTTTTGTAAATTTGAGACCCTGTTCTGTTCTGTAATTCAGTTCCTGTGTAGCCAAGTTTACATTCCGTGTATTACTGATATCTTATGATGTTTCTATTTCTGTGTGACTTATTTCAGTTAGAATCATCGTACCTGAATCCACTATTATGCTGCTACGGGCCTGATGACATAGATTTCATTGCTGAGTGATACTGCATTGTACGTAAGTACCACAAGTTCTTTATCCATTTTTCACTTTCTGTGATATTGAACTTGTACGGTAAATGAGGTTCTTGTAAACAGAGGCGTCCCAAACTTTGGGGTGGCTGTGTATTTTTTATTTTAGTTTCCCTAAGCTATAGGACCATAAGTGGAAGTGCCCTAGGCTCTGTTGCTTTGTTTTTTAGATGTTTCAGGAAACACCATACAATTCTCCCGAGTGTCTGTTGGCAATTTACATCCCACCCATCAGCATAACAAGGCTCCCAGTTCTCCATGGCCTGTCCTGCCTTTCTGGATTTTACACTTTTTTCAGATGGCCCTTTTGACCGGGGGGAAGTGAGACTTCATTGTAGTGCAGATTTCCTTTGCAAGCTTGCTTGGTTGGCCAAAAAGGGCGTATGCGTTTTTTCCTGAATATATTCAGGAAAAAACGCATACGCCCTTTTTGGCCAAGTGCATCATTGTGGACGTTCTGCCTCTTTTCCTATGCTTTCAATGCAATTCCAGTCTACCTCCTGAAATCGGTTTCCTGCAATTCTGCCCCGCTTTCAAGTCCTCTTGGCAGCCTTACTTCAGTATAGTTTTGGACGATAGCTGTCATTTATAACTCTGCAGGTTTGTGAATTACAGTGCCCCTGAGCTCCTTTCTTCAACTCGCTTTCTTGTGACCTGGCCGCAATACCGCAGGATGGCTTCAGGCCCTAATATGGTTCCGGCACGGCACGCTGAGCGTTTGGTTATTTCCTCTTCCTGGTGGGAAATGAGAGTTAAATTTGCCCGTCCAGACACCTCCAGCTAGTCTCTCATTGGTTGTCCCTCTTCTTGTTCATGTTCCGCAGAAATTGCAAACTGGGCCAAACAGGAGGTTAAAGGCGCTGACCCCCCAAGTGGGGATAGTGGTAGTAAAGCATCTGGAATGTTGCACCCGAGTACCAGGGTACGAAAACTGAGACATATTTGAACACGTCTCCCGTTCACATGTTTGATCATACTATGGGTTCCACATGCATGTTTTAGCTGAAGGAAGAATACCTTAAACCTGGAGAGTTGAGACCCGTGGAATGGGTACCATGCAATATGACTTCAAAGGGTCTTCATTTGCTCACCGAACCTCTCCAATCCTATCACTGCTGAATTATGCCCCTGTACACACGCTTGATTCTCTTTTGGAGACATAGCAATCCATAGGTTTTAAGATACTTACTAGTCAGGTACATTCTTAGGTGTTTAACATGGGGTGTTGAGTCCATTTCGTTGAGCAAGGAGTAGCTCTTGTCTATTCCATATTTGGCTTAAGGAACTTTATCTGTGCTCATTTCAATCTCTGGTTTTATGCAGCACCCCAACTCACCTTTCCCCTTAAGCAAGCATAAGTTGGTTTTCTAAATTTGAGACCCTGTTCTGTTTTGGAATTCAGTTCCTGTGTTACCAAGTTTACATGCCGTGTATTAGTGATATATTATGATGTTTCTTTTTCTGTGTGACTTATTTCAGTTAGAATCATCGTACCTGAATCCACTCATTATGCTGGTACGGGCCTGATGACATAGATTTCATTGCTGACTGATACTGCATTGTACGTAAGGACCACAAGTTCTTTATCCATTTTTCACTTTCTGTGATATTGAACTTGTACGGTAAACGAGGTTCTTGTAAACAGAGCCGTCCCAAACTTTGGGGTGGCTGTGTCTTTTTGATTTTAATTTCCCTAAGCTATAGGACCATAAGTAGAAGTGCCCTAGGCTCTGTTGCTTTGTTTTTTAGATGTTTCAGGAAACACCATACACTTCTCCCGAGTGTCTGTTGGCAATTTACATCCCGCCCATCAGCATAACAAGGCTCCCAGTTCTCCATGGCCTGTCCTGCCTTTCTGGATTTTACACTTTTTTCAGATGGCCCTTTTGACGGGGGGAAGTGAGACTTCATTGTAGTGCAGATTTCCTTTGCAAGTTTGCTTGGTTGGCCAAAAAGGGCGTATGCATTTTTTCCTGAAAATATTCAAGAAAAAAGGCATACGCCCTTTTTGGCCAAGTGCATCATTGTGGACGTTCTGCCTCTTTTCCTATGCTTTCAATGCAATTCCAGTCTACCTCCTGAAATTGGTTTCCTGCAATTCTGCCCCGCTTTCAAGTCCTCTTGGCAGCCTTACTTCAGTATATTTTTGGACGATAGCTGTCATTTATAACTCTGCAGGTTTGTGAATTACAGTGCCCCTGAGCTCCTTTCTTCAAGTCGCTTTCTTGTGAGCTGGCCGCAACACCGCAGGATGGCTTCAGGCCCTAATCTGGTTCCGGCACGGCACGCTGAGCCTTTGGTTAATTCCTCTTCCTGGTGGGAAATGAGAGTTAAATTTGCCCGTCCAGACACCTCCAGCTAGTCTCTCATTGGTTCTCGCTATTCCTGTTCATCTTCCGCAGAAATTGCAAACTGGGCCAAACAGGAGGTTAAAGGGACTGACTCTCCAAGTCGGGAGAGTGTTAGTAAAGCATCTGGAATGTTGCACCCAAGTACCAGGGTACGAAAACTGAGACATACTTGAACACGTCTCCTGATCACATGGTTGATCATACTCTAGGTTCCACATGCATGTTTTGGCTGAAGGAAGAATACCTTAAACCTGGGTAGTTGAAACCCGTGGAATGGGTACCATGCAATATGACTTCAAAGGGTCTTCATTTGCTCACCGAACCTCTCCAATCCTATCACTGCTGCGTTTATGCCCCTGTACACATGCTTTATTCTCTTTTGGAGACATAGCAATCCATAGGTTTTGAGATAGTTACTAGTCAGGTACATTCTTAGGCGTTTAATATGCGGTGTTGAGTCCATTTCGTTGAGCAAGGAGTAGCTCTGGTCTATACCATATTTGGCTTAAGGAATTTTATCTGTGCTCATTTCAATCTCTGGTTTTATGCAGCACCCCAACTCACCTTTCCCCTTAAGCAAGCATAAGTTGGTTTTCTAAATTTGAGACCCTGTTCTGTTCTATAATTCAGTTCCTGTGTAGCCAAGTTTACATTCCGTGTATTACTGATATCTTATGATGTTTCTTTTTCTGTGTGACTTATTTCAGTTAGAATCATCATACCTGAATCCACTCATTATGCTGCTACGGGCCTGATGACATATATTTCATTGCTGAGTGATACTGCATTGTATGTAAGTACCAAAAGTTCTTTATCCATTTTTCACTTTCTGTGATATTGAACTTGTACGGTAAACGAGGTTCTTGTAAACAGAGCCGTCCCAAACTTTGGGGTGGCTGTGTTTTTTTGATTTTAATTTCCCTAAGCTATAGGACCATAAGTGGAAGTGCCCTAGGCTCTGTTGCTTTGTTTTTTAGATGTTTCAGGAAACACCATACACTTCTCCCGAGTGTCTGTTGGCAATTTACATCCCGCCCATCAGCATAACAAGGCTCCCAGTTCTCCATGGCCTGTCCTGCCTTTCTGGATTTTACACTTTTTTCAGATTGCCCTCTTGACCGGGGGGAAGTGAGACTTCATTGTAGTGCAGATTTCCTTTGCAAGTTTGCTTGGTTGGCCAAAAAGGTCGTATGCATTTTTTCCTGAAAATATTCAAGAAAAAAGGCATACGCCCTTTTTGGCCAAGTGCATCATTGTGGACGTTCTGCCTCTTTTCCTATGCTTGAAATGCAATTCCAGTCTACCTCCTGAAATCGGTTTCCTGCAATTCTGCCCCGCTTTCAAGTCCTCTTGGCAGCCTTACTTCAGTATATTTTTGGACGATAGCTGTCATTTATAACTCTGCAGGTTTGTGAATTACAGTGCCCCTGAGCTCCTTTCTTCAACTCGCTTTCTTTTGAGCTGGCCGCAACACCGCAGGATGGCTTCAGGCCCTAATCTGGTTCCGGCACAGCACGCTGAGCCTTTGGTTATTTCCTCTTCCTGGTGGGAAATGAGAGTTAAATTTGCCCGATCAGACACCTCCAGCTAGTCTCTCATTGGTTCTCCCTATTCCTGTACATCTTCTGCAGAAATTGCAAACTGGGCCAAACAGGAGGTTAAAGGGACTGACTCTCCAAGTCGGGAGAGTGTTAGTAAAGCGTCTGGAATGTTGCACCCGAGTATCAGGGTACGAAAACTGAGACATATTTGAACACGTCTCCCGTTCACTCGGTTGATCATACTCTGGGTTCCACATGCATGTTTTAGCTGAAGGAAGAATACCTTAAACCTGGGTAGTTGAAACCCGTGGAATGGGTACCATGCAATATGACTTCAAAGGGTCTTCATTTGCTCACCGAACCTCTCCAATCCTATCACTGCTGCGTTTATGCCCCTGTACACACGCTTGATTCTCTTTTGGAGACATAGCAATCCATAGGTTTTAAGATACTTACTAGTCAGGTACATCCTTAGGCCTTTAATATGGGGTGTTGTGTCCATTTTGTTGAGCAAGGAGTAGCTCTTGTCTATTCCATATTTGGCTTAAGGAACTTTATCTGTGCTCATTTCAATCTCTGGTTTTATGCAGCACCCCAACTCACCTTTCCCCTTAAGCAAGCATAAGTTGGTTTTCTAAATTTGAGACCCTGTTCTGTTTTGGAATTCAGTTCCTGTGTAGCCAAGTTTACATTCCGTGTATTAGTGATATCTTATGATGTTTCTTTTTCTGTGTGACTTATTTCAGTTAGCATCATCGTACCTGAATCCACTTATTATGCTGCTAGTGGCCTGATGACATAGATTTCATTGCTGAGTGATACTGCATTGTACGTAAGTACCACAACTTCTTTATCCATTTTTCACTTTCTGCGATGTTGAACTTGTACGGTAAATGAGGTTCCTGTAAAAAGAGCCGTTCCAAACTTTGGGGTGGCTGTGTCTTTTTGATTTTAATTTCCCTAAGCTATAGGACCATAAGTGGAAGTGCCCTAGGCTCTGTTGCTTTGTTTTTTAGATGTTTCAGGAAACACCATAAACTTCTCCTTAGTGTCTGTTGGCAATTTACATCCCGCCCATCAGCATAACAAGGCTCCCAGTTCTCCATGGCCTGTCCTGCCTTTCTGGATTTTACACTTTTTTCAGATGGCCCTTTTGACCGGGGGGAAGTGAGACTTCATTGTAGTGTAGATTTCCTTTGCAAGCTTGCTTGGTTGGCCAAAAGGGGCATATGCGTTTTTCCCTGAATATATTCAGGAAAAAACGCATACGCCCTTTTTGGCCAAGTTCATCATTGTGGACGTTCTGCCTCTTTTCCTATGCTTTGAATGCAATTCCATTCTACCTCCTGAAATCGGTTTCCTGCAATTCTGCCCCGCTTTCAAGTCCTCTTGGCAGCCTAACTTCAGCATATTTTTGGACGATAGCTGTCATTTATAACTCTGCAGGTTTGTGAATTACACTGCCCCTGAGCTCCTTTCTTCAACTCCCTTTCTTGTGAGCTGGCCGCAACACCGCTGGATGGCTTCAGGCCCTAATCTGGTTCAGGCACGGCACGCTGAGCCTTTGGTTATTTCCTCTTCTTGGTGGGAAATGAGAGTTAAATTTGCCCGTCCAGACACCTCCAGCTTGTCTCTCATTGGTTCTCCCTATTCCTGTTCATCTTCCACAGAAATTGCAAACTGGGCCAAACAGGAGGTTAAAGGCCCTGACTCTCCAAGTTGGGAGAGTGTTAGTAAAGCGTCTGGAATGTTGCACCCGAGTACCAGGGTACGAAAACTGAGACATATTTGAACACGTCTCCGGATCACATGGTTGATCATACTCTGGGTTCCACATGCATGTTTTTGCTGAAGGAAGAATACCTTAAACCTGGGTAGTTGAAACCCGTGGAATGGGTACCATGCAATATGACTTCAAAGGGTCTTCATTTGCTCACCGAACCTCTCCAATCCTATCACTGCTGCGTTTATGCCCCTGTACACACGCTTGATTCTCTTTTGGAGACATAGCAATCCATAGGTTTTAAGATACTTACTAGTCAGGTACATTCTTAGGTGTTTAATATGGGGTGTTGAGTCCATTTCGTTGAGCAAGGAGTAGCTCTTGTCTATTCCATATTTGGCTTAAGGAACTTTATCTGTGCTCATTTCAATCTCTGGTTTTATGCAGCACCCCAACTCACCTTTACCCTTAAGCAAGCATAAGTTGGTTTTCTAAATTTGAGACCCTGTTCTGTTCTGTAATTCAGTACCTGTGTAGCCAAGTTTACATTCCATGTATTACTGATATCTTATGATGTTTCTTTTTCTGTGTGACTTATTTCAGTTAGAATCATTATACCTGAATCCACTCTTTATGCTGCTACGGGCCTGATGACATAGATTTCATTGCTGAGTGATACTGCATTGTACGTAAGTACCACAAGTTCTTTATCCATTTTTCACTTTCTGTGATATTGAGCTTGTACTGTAAACGAGGTTCTTGTAAACAGAGGCGTCCCAAACTTTGGGGTGGCTGTGTCTTTTTGATTTTAATTTCCCTAAGCTATAGGACCATAAGTGGAAGTGCCCTAGGCCCTGTTGCTTTGTTTTTAGATGTTTCAGGGAACACCATACACTTCTCCCGGGTGTCTGTTGGCAATTTACATCCCGCCCATCAGCATAACAAGGCTCCCAGTTCTCCATGGCCTGTCCTGCCTTTCTGGATTTTACACTTTTTTCAGATGGCCCTTTTGACCGGGGAGAAGTGAGACTTCATTGTAGTGCAGATTTCCTTTGCAAGCTTGCTTGGTTGGCCAAAAAGTGCGTATGCGTTTTTTCCTGAATATATTCAGGAAAAAACGCATACGCCCTTTTTGGCCAAGTGCATCATTGTGGACGTTCTGCCTCTTTTCCTATGCTTTCAATGCAATTCCAGTCTACCTCCTGAAATCGGTTTCCTGCAATTCTGCCCCGCTTTCAAGTCCTCTTGGCAGCCTTACTTCAGTATATTTTTGGACGATAGCTGTCATTTAGAACTCTGCAGGTTTGTGAATTACAGTGTCCCTGAGCTCCTTTCTTCAACTCGCTTTCTTGTGACCTGGCCGCAACACCGCAGGATGGCTTCAGGCCCTAATCTGGTTCCGGCACGGCACGCTGAGCCTTTGGTTAATTCCTCTTCCTGGTGGGAAATGAGAGTTAAATTTGCCCGTTCAGACACCTCCAGCTAGTCTCTCATTGGTTCTCGCTATTCCTGTTCATCTTCCGCAGAAATTGCAAACTGGGCCAAACAGGAGGTTAAAGGGACTGACTCTCCAAGTCGGGAGAGTGTTAGTAAAGCGTCTGGAATGTTGCACCCGAGTACCAGGGTATGAAAACTGAGACATATTTGAACACGTCTCCCGATCACATGGTTGATCATACTCTGGGTTCCACATGTATGTTTTAGCTGAAGGAAGAATACCTTAAACCTGGGTAGTTGAAACCCGTGGAATGGGTACCATGCAATATGACTTCAAAGGGTCTTCATTTGCTCACCGAACCTCTCCAATCCTATCACTGCTGCGTTTATGCCCCTGTACACATGCTTGATTCTCTTTCAGAGACATAGCAATCCATAGGTTTTAAGATACTTACTAGTCAGGTACATTCTTAGGCGTTTAATATGCGGTGTTGAGTCCATTTCGTTGAGCAAGGAGTAGCTCTTGTCTATTCCATATTTGGCTTAAGGAACTTTATCTGTGCTCATTTCGATCTCTGCTTTTATGCAGCACCCCAACTCACCTTTACCCTTAAGCAAGCATAAGTTGGTTTTTTAAATTTGAGACCCTGTTCTGTTTTGGAATTCAGTTCCTGTGTAGCCAAGTTTACATTCCGTGTATTACTGATATCTTATGATGTTTCTTTTTCTGTGTGACTTATTTCAGTTAGAATCATCGTACCTGAATCCACTCATTTTGCTGCTACGGGCCTGATGACATAGATTTCATTGCTGAGTGATACTGCATTGTACGTAAGTACCACAAGTTCTTTATCCATTTTTCACTTTCTGCGATGTTGAACTTGTACTGTAAACGAGGTTCTTGTAAACAGAGGCGTCCCAAACTTTGGGGTGGCTGTGTCTTTTTGATTTTAATTTCCCTAAGCTATAGGACCATAAGTGGAAGTGCCCTAGGCTCTGTTGCTTTGTTTTTTAGATGTTTCAGGAAACACCATACACTTCTCCCGAGTGTCTGTTGGCAATTTACATCCCGCCCATCAGCATAACAAGCCTCCCAGATCTCCATGGCCTGTCCTGCCTTTCTGGATTTTACACTTTTTTCAGATGGCCCTTTTGACCAGGGGGAAGTGAGACTTCATTGTAGTGCAGATTTCCTTTGCAAGCTTGCTTGGTTGGCCAAAAAGGGCATATGCGTTTTTCCCTGAATATATTCAGGAAAAAACGCATACGCCCTTTTTGGCCAAGTGCATCATTGTGGACGTTCTGCCTCATTTCCTATGCTTTGAATGCAATTCCATTCTACCTCGTGAAATCGGTTTCCTGCAATTCTGCCCCGCTTTCAAGTCCTCTTGGCAGCCTTACTTCAGCATATTTTTGGACGATAGCTGTCATTTATAACTCTGCAGGTTTGTGAATTACAGTGCCCCTGAGCTCCTTTCTTCAACTCGCTTTCTTGTGAGCTGGCCGCAACACCGCAGGATGGCTTCAGGCCCTAATCTGGTTCAGGCACGGCACGCTGAGCCTTTGGTTATTTCCTCTTCTTGGTGGGAAATGAGAGTTAAATTTGCCCGTCCAGACACCTCCAGCTTGTCTCTCATTGGTTCTCCCTATTCCTGTTCATCTTCCGCAGAAATTGCAAACTGGGCCAAACAGGAGGTTAAAGGCGCTGACTCTCCAAGTTGGGAGAGTGTTAGTAAAGCGTCTGGAATGTTGCACCCGAGTACCAGGGTACGAAAACTGAGACATATTTGAACACGTCTCCGTATCACATGGTTGATCATACTCTAGGTTCCACATGCATGTTTTAGCTGAAGGAAGAATACCTTAAACCTGGGTAGTTGAAACCCGTGGAATGGGTACCATGCAATATGACTTCAAAGGGTCTTCATTTGCTCACCGAACCTCTCCAATCCTATCACTGCTGCGTTTATGCCCCTGTACACACGCTTGATTCTCTTGCAGAGACATAGCAATCCATAGGTTTTATGATACTTACTAGTCAGGTACATTCTTAGGCGTTTAATATGGGGTGTTGAGTCCATGTCGTTGAGCAAGGAGTAGCTCTTGTCTATTCCATATTTGGCTTAAGGAACTTTATCTGTGCTCATTTCAATCTCTGGTTTTATGCATCACCCAACTCACCTTTCCCCTTAAGCAAGCATAAGTTGGTTTTCTAAATTTGAGACCCTGTTCTGTTTTGGAATTCAGTTCCTGTGTAGCCAAGTTTACATTCCGTGTATTACTGATATCTTATGATGTTTCTTTTTCTGTGTGACTTATTTCAGTTAGAATCATCGTACCTGAATCCACTCATTATGCTGCTGCAGGCCAGATGACATAGATTTCATTGCTGAGTGATACTGCATTGTACGTAAGTACCACAAGTTCTTTATCCATTTTTCACTTTCTGTGATATTGAACTTGTACGGTAAACGCGGTTCTTGTAAACAGAGGCGTCCCAAACTTTGGGGTGGCTGTGTCTTTTTGATTTTAATTTCCCTAAGCTATAGGACCATAAGTGGAAGTGCCCTAGGCTCTGTTGCTTTGTTTTTTAGATGTTTCAGGGAACACCATACACTTCTCCCGAGTGTCTGTTGGCAATTTACATCCCGCCCATCAGCATAACAAGGCTCCCAGATCTCCATGGCCTGTCCTGCCTTTCTGGATTTTACACTTTTTTCAGATGGCCCTTCTGACCGGGGGGAAGTGAGACTTCATTGTAGTGCAGATTTCCTTTGCAAGCTTGCTTGGTTGGCCAAAAAGTGCGTATGCGTTTTTTCCTGAATATATTCAGGAAAAAACGCATACGCCCTTTTTGGCCAAGTGCATCATTGTGGACGTTCTGCCTCTTTTCCTATGCTTTCAATGCAATTCCAGTCTACCTCCTGAAATCGGTTTCCTGCAATTCTGCCCCGCTTTCAAGTCCTCTTGGCAGCCTTACTTCAGTATATTTTTGGACGATAGCTGTCATTTATAACTCTGCAGGTTTGTGAATTACAGTGTCCCTGAGCTCCTTTCTTCAACTCACTTTCTTGTGACCTGGCCGCAACACCGCAGGATGGCTTCAGGCCCTAATCTGGTTCCGGCTCGGCATGCTGAGCCTTTGGTTAATTCCTCTTCCTGGTGGGAAATGAGAGTTAAATTTGCCCGTCAGACACCTCCAGCTAGTCTCTCATTGGTTCTCGCTATTCCTGATCATCTTCCGCAGAAATTGCAAACTGGGCCAAACAGGAGGTTAAAGGCGATGACTCTCCAAGTGGGGAGAGTGTTAGTAAAGCGTCTGGAATGTTGCACCCGAGTACCAGGGTACGAAAACTGAGACATATTTGAACACGTCTCCCGATCACATGGTTGATCATACTCTAGGTTCCACATGCATGTTTTAGCTGAAGGAAGAATACCTTAAACCTGGAGAGTTGAAACCCGTGGAATGGGTACCATGCAATATGACTTCAAAGGGTCTTCATTTGCTCACCGAACCTCTCCAATCCTATCACTGCTGCATTTATGCCCCTGGACGCATGCTTGATTCTCTTTCGGAGACATAGCAATCCATAGGTTTTAAGATACTTACTAGTCAGGTACATTCTTAGGCGTTTAATATGGGGTGTTGAGTCCATTTTGCTGAGCAAGGAGTAGCTCTTGTCTATTCCATATTTGGCTTAAGGAACATTATCTGTGCTCATTTCAATCTCTGGTTTTATGCAGCACCCCAACTCACCTTTCCCCTTAAGCAAGCATAAGTTGCTTTTGTAAATTTGAGACCCTGTTCTGTTCTGTAATTCAGTTCCTGTGTAGCCAAGTTTACATTCCGTGTATTACTGATATCTTATGATGTTTCTATTTCTGTGTGACTTATTTCAGTTAGAATCATCGTACCTGAATCCACTATTATGCTGCTACGGGCCTGATGACATAGATTTCATTGCTGAGTGATACTGCATTGTACGTAAGTACCACAAGTTCTTTATCCATTTTTCACTTTCTGTGATATTGAACTTGTACGGTAAATGAGGTTCTTGTAAACAGAGGCGTCCCAAACTTTGGGGTGGCTGTGTATTTTTTATTTTAGTTTCCCTAAGCTATAGGACCATAAGTGGAAGTGCCCTAGGCTCTGTTGCTTTGTTTTTTAGATGTTTCAGGAAACACCATACACTTCTCCCGAGTGTCTGTTGGCAATTTACATCCCGCCCATCAGCATAACAAGGCTCCCAGTTCTCCATGGCCTGTCCTGCCTTTCTGGATTTTACACTTTTTTCAGATGGCCCTTTTGACCGGGGGGAAGTGAGACTTCATTGTAGTGCAGATTTCCTTTGCAAGCTTGCTTGGTTGGCCAAAAAGGGCGTATGCGTTTTTTCCTGAATATATTCAGGAAAAAAAGCATACGCCATTTTAGGCCAAGTGCATCACTGTGGACGTTCTGCCTCTTTTCCTATGCTTTCAATGCAATTCCAGACGACCTCCTGAAATCGGTTTCCTGCAATTCTGCCCCGCTTTCAAGTCCTCTTGGCAGCCTTACTTCAGTATATTTTTGGACGATAGCTGTCATTTATAACTCTGCAGGTTTGTGAATTACAGTGCCCCTGAGCTCCTTTCTTCAAGTCGCTTTCTTTTGAGCTGGCCGCAGCACCGCAGGATGGCTTCAGGCCCTAATCTGGTTGCAGCACAGCACGCTGAGCCTTTGGTTAATTCCTCTTCCTGGTGGGAAATGAGAGTTAAATTTGCCCGTCCAGACACCTCCAGCTAGTTTCTCATTGGTTCTCGCTATTCCTGTTCATCTTCCGCAGAAATTGCAAACTGGGCCAAACAGGAGGTTAAAGGGACTGACTCTCCAAGTCGGAAGAGTGATAGTAAAGTGTCTGGAATGTTGCACCCGAGTACCAGGGCATGAAAACTGAGACATATTTGAACACGTCTCCCAATCACATGGTTGATCATACTCTAGGTTCCACATGCATGTTTTGGCTGAAGAAAGAATACCTTAAACCTGGGTAGTTGAAACCCGTGGAATGGGTACCATGCAATATGACTTCAAAGGGTCTTCATTTGCTCACCGAACCTATCCAATCCTATCACTGCTGCGTTTATGACCCTGTACACATGCTTGATTCTCTTTTGGAGACATAGCAATCCATAGGTTTTAAGATACTTACTAGTCATTTACATTCTTAGGCGTTTAATATGCGGTGTTGAGTCCATTTCGTTGAGCAAGGAGTAGCTCTTGTCTATTCCATATTTGGCTTAAGGAACTTTATCTGTGCTCATTTCAATCTCAGGTTTTATGCAGCACTTCAACTCAACTTTACCCTTAATCAAGCATAAGTTGGTTTTCTAAATTTGAGACCCTGTTTTGTTCTGTAATTCAGTTCCTTTGTAGCCAAGTTTACGTTCGTGTATTAGAGATATCTTATGATGTTTCTTTTTCTGTGTGACTTATTTCAGTTAGAATCATCGTACCTGAATCCACTCATTGTGCTGCTAAGGGCCTGATGACATAGATTTCATTGCTGAGTGATATTGCTTTGTAAGTAAGTACCACAACTTCTTTATCCATTTTTCACTTTCTGCGATATTGAACTTGTACCGTAAACGAGGTTCTTGTAAACAGAGCCGTCCCAAACTTTGGGGTGGCTGTGTCTTTTTGATTTTAATTTCCCTAAGCTATAGGACCATAAGTGGAAGTGCCCTAGGCTCTGTTGCTTTGTTTTTTAGATGTTTCAGGAAACACCATACACTTCTCCCGAGTGTCTGTTGGCAATTTACATCCCGCCCATCAGCATAAGAAGTCTCCCAGTTCTCCATGGCCTGTCGTGCCTTTATGGATTTTACATGTTTTTCAGATTGCCCTTTTAACCAGGTGGAAGTGAGACTTCATTGTAGTGCAGATTTCCTTTGCAAGCTTGCTTGGTTGGCCAAAAAGGGCGTATGCGTTTTTTCCTGACTATATTCAGGAAAAAACACATACGCCCTTTTTGGCCAAGTGCATCATTGTCGAGGTTCTGTCTCTCTTCATATGTTTTCAATGCAATTCCAGTCTACCTCCTGAAATCGGTTTCCTGCAATTCTGCCTTACTTTCAATGCCTCTTCATAGCCTTACCTCAATATATTTTTTGAAAATAGTTGGCCTTTATAACTCTGCAGGTTTTTGCATTGCACTGGCCCGTAGCTCCATTTTTCAGCTCTTATTTTTGTGGTCTTGCCCCATAACCACAGGATTCCTTGAAGCCCTATTTTTCTTCTGGGGCACCTTGCTGTGCCTTTGGTTAATTCTTCTTACTGATGTGACATTAGAGTGACATGTGCCCATTGAAACCGCTACAGCTAGTTTCTCACTGGTTCCCCCTATTCCCATTCATCCTCCACACTAACTTCAGACTGTGCGATACCAGAACTTAAAGGCATTGACTCTCCATGTGGGGATGTTGTTAGTAAAGTGGCTGGAATGTCGATCCGGAGCCCCAGGAGAGGAAAAATGAGGTGCGTTTTAGAAACCTTTCCCGATCATATGGTATACCAGTCGCTGGGTTTCCCAAGCATGGTTTAGCTGTAGGAAGATTCCCTTCAACCTGGAGTGTTGGGACCCTTGGAATGAGTAGCATGAAGTATTGCATTAAACTTTCGGCAGTTGCTCACCAAAGCTCACCAATCCTCTCAGCCCCAAGTGTCCAGCCTTATGTCTTATCCAGCTGTGGGTTTATATGTGGTCAATCCAGGTTGCATCACAGCCCCTGAGCGAATTTTGTAAGAATTTTTCTCTCTTTCATTGTTTCAGCGTTTTGTTTTCAAAATTTATTTCTATAATGGGGTTTAGCTCATTTTCACTGCTGTGTTTGTGCCGCTCTGCACACACTTGATTCCCTTATGGAGATATATCAATACATGGGTTTTAAGATTCTTATTACTCAGATATATTTCTCTGCGGTGTATAGGGTGTGTTGAGGCCAGTTCATTGAGCAAGGTGTAGATCTTGTCTAATAACTATTTTGTTTATTGAATGGTATCTGTGCTAATTTCAAACTCTGGTTTTATGCATCACCCCACCTCTCCTTTCCCCTTAAGCTGACATAAGTGTGTTTTCTAAATGTGAGACACTGTTCTGTTCTGTAATTCATTTCTTGTGCAGCCATATTTACCCTCCCTCTATAAGTGATATCTTATGATATGTTTCTTTTTCTGTTTGACTTATTTCAAGTAGTATTATCGGACCTAAATCCACTCTTTATCCTTCTACTAGCCTTATTACATTGATTTCATGGTGAAGAGATATTCCATTGTACATAAGTACCACATCTTCTTTATCCATTGTTCTCTTTCCTGGGATATTTAAGGTGTACTGAAGTTGAGGTTCTTGTAAACAGAGTAGCCCTAAACTGTGGTGTGCTTGTGTCTTGTTGATTTTTAGACTTCCCTAGATATACTCCCATGATTGGAAGTGTCCTATGCTCTGTAGCTCTGTTTTTTAGATGATTTAGGAACCACCATACACTTCTCCAGAGTGGCTCTCGGCAGTTCACACACTGCCCATCAGTGTATAAAGGCTCCCTGTTCTCCATGGCCTGTCCTGCATTTCTGGTTTTTACAATTTTTTAGGATGGCCCTTTTGACCGGTGGGAAGTGAGACTTCTTTGTTGTGCACATTTGCATTGCTTGCTTGCTTCGTTGCCCATAAAGTGCGTATGCGTTTTTTCCTGGATATAATCAGGAAAAAACGCATACGCCCTTTTGGGCCAACTGCATCATTGTCGAAATTCTGCCGCTTTTCATGTGCGTTAAAGACGAGTCCAATCTATCTCTTGAAATCTGTTTCTTGCAATTCTGTCTTGCATTCAGATCCTCTTCTTTGCCTTACCTCAACATATTTTTGGACGTTAGTTTTCATTTATAACTCTGCAGGTTTGTGAATTGCAGTGACCCTGAGCTCCATTTTTTAAGTTGTTCTTTTGTGAGCTGGCCTCAAACCCGCAGGATTGCTTCAGGCCCTATTTTGGCTCCGGCGAGGCAGGCTGAGCCTTTCTTTAATTCTTATTCTTAATGGGAAATTAGAGTGATATGTGCCCGTCCAAACCCCTACAACTATTCTCTCATTGGTTCCCCCTCTTCCCGTTCATCCTCCTCACAATTTGCAAAATGTGTGAAACAGAAGTTTAAATGTGCTGATTCTCCAAGTGGGGAGATTCTAAGTAGCGTGGCTGGAATGGTGAACAGGAGCACCAGGAGAGGATAAATGAGGTGCATTTTAGACACATCTCCCGATCACATGGTGTACAGTCCTCTGGGTTTTCCATGCATGTTTTAGCTGTAGGAAGATCCCTTGAACCTGCAGATTTGGGACCCATTGAATGGGTACCAGGTAGTATTACTTTAAAGGGTGTGCATTTCCTCACCCAACCTCACATTTCTCTTAGCGCAAACAGTTTCCAGCCTTATGTCTCATCCTGCTGTGGGTCTAGATGTGTTCAATCCATGTTGCATCACCATCCCTGAGGAAAAGTTGTAAGAGGTTTTCTCTGTCTCTCTGTCGTTTATTTTTTTCAATTTATTACTATATTGGTTACAGCTGATTTTCAAAGCTCTGTTTCTTGCTGCTGTACATCCACTTGATTCACGTACAGAGAGACATCAATAAATTCTTTTTCAGATTCTTACCAGTCGTATATATTCTTTTCCGGTGACTTGAGTGTGCTGAGTGCAGTTCTTTTAGCTACCGTGTAGGCCTTGTTGATTATCAGTTTGGTATTTGGAATGGTATCTTTGCTAATTTCAACCTCCTGGATGATGCCTCACCCCTCCCCACCTTTCCCGTTTAGCAGCCTTATGCGTGTTTTCTACATATTTGACTATGTTTTTGTTTTGTAATTTATTTCATGTGTAGCCATTTTGGATTCCACCTTTAAGTGATATCTTATGATATGTGTCTTTTTCTTTTTGAATTCTGTCACTTAGAATGATCATACGTAACTCCTCCGGAGTTGTTACAACTGGCCATATTTCATTGATTTCCAGGCTGAATAATATTCCACTCTACCTAAGTACCACATCTCTATCCATTTTTTCCCTCCAGAGACATTTAAGTTATATCCTAGTCGAGGATCTTTTAAACAGAGAGGGGGTAAACATTGGGGTGCCTGTGTCCTCTCGATTTTTGTTTTTCCCAAGATATACGCCCATGAGTGCTAGTGCCCTATGCTCTGTAGCTCATTTTTTAGATGCTTTAGTAAACACAATACACTTCTCCAGAATGGCCGTTGGCAATATACATTTCCACTATAAGTCTCACAGGGCTCCCTCTTCTCGTTGCCCTGTCCTGCATTTCTGTTGTTTACGCTTTATGAGGATGGCTCTTCTGACTGATGCGAAGTGATATCTTTTGTAGTATTGACTTCCAGTGCCCACCTGTTTGGTTGGCTAAAAAAGTGTATGCCCTTTTCTTGAATATATACAGAAAAAAACGCATACACCCTTTTTGGCCAACTGCAATGTTGGCAATGTTCAGCTCCTTTTCTTGTGCTTAATGGCGAGTCCTTTCTACCTCCTCAAATCCCTTTCCTGCCATTCTCCCTTGCTTACAAGTCCTTTTCTCTGACTTTCCTCAAGACATTTTTCAGTGATGGATATTTTCAACTCTGCAGTTTTGTGAATTTTACTGCCCCTGAGTTCCATTGTTCAACTTGTGTTTATGGGAACTGGCCACAAAGCAGCGGGATTTCCTCAAACCCTATACTGTTTCCATGGGCAACCCTAGCCTTTGGTCAATTCTTCTTCCTGATTGGAAATTAGAGTGACATGTGCCTGTCTGAACACCTAGGACTTGTCTCTCATTGTTCCTCATCCTTCCGCTTCATCCTCTGGACAAATTCCAAACTGTACGCAACAGGATGTTGACAGTGCTGACATCTTCAAGTGGGGAGACTGTTAGTAAAGACGCTGGAGTGGTGAACCCGAGCACCAGGAGATGAGATGCCTTTTCCAAACTCTTCCCGATCAGACGGTATACCATCCTCTGGGTGTGACAGACATGTTTTAGCAGTAGGAAGAGTCCCATTCGTGTAAGGAGAACACCAGGGCTTTTTCAAAATCAGTGTCTCCCCGAAACCCAAACTGGGGAAGTTTTTAAGCTACGGCTACACATATGTTCATTAAGGGCCTTGGGAAGTAGGCAGAGTCCAAACTTTAGATGATTGAAGTCTTCAGGGTCAGAAGCACTCACCACCAGCTTCCCTTAGGTTACACTTTAACTGTCATTGATAGATGATGTCAATAAAAATATCTATTCTTTTTCAGATTATTTCCCCTTATAGGTTATTGCAAAATGTTGTGTGTAGTTCCCTGTGCTATACTGTAGTTCCTTGTTGATGATCTATTTTATACATAGCAGTGTGTATGTGTTAATTCCAAACTGTTAATTTATCCCTCCTCCCACCTTTCCCCTTTGGTAATAATAAATTATAAGATTTTATACTTCTCAGAAATGGGGGAGCTGAAAGAGAGGTATCATTTTCAATGGAAAAGCATTTAAAACAAGATTGAAGGTTTAACCAAGATTATTAGATGTACATCCTTGGAAAGAAATCACTTCGTTTCTCTAATATTGACCTGACAAATAAGACAAACCTTTTCACTGAACTTGCTTATAAAAAGTGATGGAAATATCAAATGGAAGTGTTAAAAACATCTTATTTTACCCGAGCCTTATACACTGTTCTATGTTAACTACAGTTTGGCTCACACATCTGTTCATTGAGGTTACAATAGTCTCAATTTCTGTTACTGATCCTCCAGAGTGGACCCCAACAAGTGTCCCCCTGCCCAGTGTCATTGGGGCCAACAGATCGAGACTGAGTTTGGTTCACAAGCAAAGGAAACTTTATATTTTGATCAGAGAATGGAGAGGTGAGAGCATGCACTACCCCGTGGGCTGTGGGCTGTGGGCTGGGCTGCTGTGTAGAGATCCTGTCAGAGTCAGTGGGAGGGAGGGAGGCGGCGGAGCTCTCGAGGGCCGGGTTGGCTGTAGCTCAGGCTCTATATCGTGGAGTCTGCACTGGGCCCCAGCAGCTGAGGTGTTGACCCAGCCATTCTGCACTAGGAAATCTGGTCTGAAGTGCCGGGTGTGGAACCTCTGCATGCGGGACCCTAGGAGCACGTGAAATTAGACAAAGCACAAAGGATAAAAAAGGTTAGACTTGACTTTATTGCCCAGATTCTATTTTTATCTCCCAGGGATTTTTAATGGGCTTTGCTGGGGACAAACCCCTCCTCTGCCTTTTGTCCCGTTCCTCATTCTTGGAGTGCTGAGGGTGCAGACCCTTCTTCTGTAACTGCTGAGTTGGGAGCCCTCATACCCTGGGGCGAGGGTCAGAGCTTCTCCCCAGCAGCCTCCCGGTGATGTTGATTGTCCCCAGGACCCCTGCCTCCCTGCTCGTCCACCTGAGCACCAGCATTGGAAGTGTTATAGATTCTAATGACCTTTAAGGGTCCAGGAAAGAGATGTGCAGAGACGCTGTGGGGGCCGGTTTCACCCCGCCCCACATTTGTTCGGCCACCTTAGGCTGACCGTTTCTGCCAGCCTAGATGCTCTGACCAGTAGTCTGCGCTTTCTTCAATTAGGCCCCTGAATTAACGTACAAACAGCACCAGGTGTCAGAGCCCTGCCCGCTCAACTCCCAGACAGTCCAGGGTCAGTGGTGATCAAGGGCCATGATGGCTACTG
Organism: Stenella coeruleoalba; assembly: GCF_951394435.1. Taxonomy (NCBI): domain Eukaryota; kingdom Metazoa; phylum Chordata; class Mammalia; order Artiodactyla; family Delphinidae; genus Stenella; species Stenella coeruleoalba. The sequence continues at coordinate 1,469,937 of NW_027646368.1, forward strand.
AGTCAACAGCCTTTTGAAGTAAACAGGAGTCCAGCCGGTCTTATTGGCCACCATCATCACGGTGTCTGTAGGCTTTTCTATGGTGACAGTGTGGTATACTGTTCCCCCGCCAAGATTATTAGTTCCCCTCTGGGTGCAGTAAGTCCTGCAAGCAGTAGTCTACTCTTTTGGGACACACTCTTGTTGTTTTATGAGAGAAACTCCAGGTCAAGTGATGTTCACACGAGTCGTCATGGTGCCCTGTTGCCCCCGGTTATCTCTCTGGATGTTGGAGTTGGAGGGCCTCCTCACTCGAGGTCGGTGTGCCCACGGAGCGAACCCTGCAACTTCAGGGCATGGTTGGTGGTTAGGATCACCACGTGGGGTCCTTTTCCCTTAGGAGGGAGGTGGCCTTTTGGGCTGCTGATTTCCAGGTTTTTAGATACCGCCAGTATCTTGGCCAGATGTGGCAGTGGGCCAAGCCCCTTGGTGACCGTAGTTTATCCTACCTGGATGGCATTCTTGCATTGTTCCATTTCAAGTGGTCCCAGTTTTTGCACTAATTCTCCAATGGCGATTCACCTTTCACCGGGAATGTAAAGGTCAAAGGGTTTAGCTAAATTAGGGAGTTCCAGGGCAAGGGTCTGAATTGACTGCTCTTTCCATTCTTGAAAGGGCACTTCTGGATTCTATTCAAAAGGATCATCATCTTTTACTTTCAGTGTTTCATATAGAGGCCCTGCTAGTAGACTCTAGTTAGGGATCCAGAAGCAGCAAACCCTGGCCTCCCCAGGAACCCCTAAGCTGTCTTCTAGTTTTAGAAAGGGGTAAGGCTGAAAATGGTTTCTTCCCTTTCCTGGGATGGGCTTCTCCGACCTTCTGTGAGAATGAAGCCCAGGCAGGTCACTGCAGTCTGTGATATTTGAGCTTTTTCTTGGACAACTTCTATCCTTTATTGGCTTGGTAGTTCAGAGGCCTCCTTAGTAGGGCTGGTGATCAGAATGTCGTCTGCATATTGAAGGAGGGTTTCCTTTTCCAGAGGTAGAACTTTTAGGTCTTTAGCTAAGCTTTCCCCAAAGATGGTGTGGGAATTTTTGCACCCTTGGGGCCAGACGGCCCGGAAGTATTGTTTTAGTTGTATGTTGAGTCCTGCCACTCACAAGCCAAAATTTCTTGTGACTCTGGGACTAATGGAATACAAAAGAAGGCATCATTGAAGACTAATACAGAATACCATGTCCTGGTGGTTGGTAGAATGACCAGCAGGGTGTAGGAATTAGGAGCAACTGGAGGTATATCCTCGGTGGCTTCACTGACTGTCCTGACATCTTTTACCAGGTCCCCAGCAGCCCATGGGGCTCTCGTGGTCAGACCAATCCCAGAATATGGAGCTCACCTGGGCAGGTACCCCACCCCCACCCCAGCCCACGGGGCTCTCGTGGTCAGGCCCCTCCCAGGATACAGAGCTACCCTTGCAGGTACCGTGGCAGGGCTGGGCACACAGGAACCGTGCACATAGCTCTCATTGCAGAGCACCCCCAGCTCACCTGTCGCTCAGAGCTGACACAGAGCACCTCAGAGCAGGACTTGAACTAACAAACAGCGGCTGCGACAGGTCTGTGACCCTGGGCATCACTCCGTGAGGCCTCCCTCCACCTGGTCTTCCAGAGACTTCCACTGCACCCGGGGCACCAGGCCTCTGTCTCCAACCACCACCCACCCCTCCTCTCCCTGACTCCTGGGTTCCTCTCATTAGGAGAGGGTTTTCTTGAAGTTGTCTCCCACTCATGGGCCAGATAAAATGATTAGAAAACAAGCCAAAGCTGCAGCCCCTTGTCTATCCTGACTCTCAGGAGCCCACACCTGTTCTTGGACCTGGCCGGTTCAGCAAGTTCCATTTTCTGCAACTGTGAGCCCCTGAGGGGTGATGATTGGCTGACCTGGGCAGCCTTACCGTGCCGGCCAGCCCTCCCCAGGTGTGCCTGGGTTGAGATCAATATAAATACCACTCCAGGCAGCAAGAGCCCCTGCAGCCGTGCCTGACGCCATTTTCTCTGCCCTGTCAGCAGTCTCGGGGCTGGGCTGGTGGGAGGGAGTGAGAGGCCACGGCTTTGTGGGTGACCCAGTGTGAGTGGGGCTCTGCTGAACTTTCTGCAGCAGTTGCCAGGCTGCCACCTGCTAAAGAAGAGGATGTGTCACCCATACCTGCTGCTGGAATTTCTCCCTGGGCAGAGGTGAGGAAGGAAAAAAGCAGTGGGGGCAGGGACAGGACGGGTATCTCAGGCAGGGAAATGGAAATCTTCCAGAAGAGCACCCAGGGCCAGGACCATCCTGGCTGGCCTGCAGGCACCAAGTCGGCCGGCATGCTGTCACTCGTGTGGCTCTATGGCCCTTCCTCTGGGCTTTCAAGTCCTTGTATATATTCAGGTGTTTTACCTGGGACGGGTGGGAATAGTTCAGCAGCAACTGGCCTGGGGCTCAGCTCACGTTTACTCACAGATGCCTCGGCACGGTGCCCCAGCTTTGCAATGAAGACGCTTGTTGCGTGGGGGCTGCTGGCTGAATGGGAGATGATTCCCCACCACTGACCAACTTCAGAATTGTTTACAACTGGAGCAAGTGCCCTGATACGGTTTTCCTCTGTGTAACTGGTGGGTTCTGTGTTTTTTTTCTCTTTTACGTTTTTGGTTCAAGGTAGATTTTATTCCTCTTTTTTGTATTTACAGATATAAGCATGGAAATAATTTATTCATATAAATACATGTATGTGCAGGGAATAATTGTTTTTTCTGTTTTATTTTTTAAATTTTATTTCTTTTTAATTTTGAATTTTATTTTATATTTTTATACAGCAGGTTCTTATTGGTTATCTATTTTATACATATAAATGTATACATGCCAATCCCAGTCTCTCAACTCCTCCCACCACCACCCCCCCAACAGCTTTCCCCCCTTGTTGTCCATACGTTTGTTGTCTACATCTGTTGCTCTATTTATGCCTTGCAAAATGGTTAATCTGTACAGTTTTTCTAGGTTCCACATATATGCATGAATATACAAGATTTGTTTTTCTCTTTCTGACTTACTTCACTCTGTATGACAGTCTCTAGATCCATCGACGTCTCTACAAATGACCCAATTTCATTCCTTTTCATGGCTTAGTAATATTCCATTTTATATATGTACCACAGCTTTATGCATTCGTCTGTCTGTGGGCATTTAGGTTGCTTCCATTACCTCGATATTGTAAATAGTGATGCAATGAACATTGCGGTGAATGATTCTTTTTGATTTATGGTTTTGTCTGGGTATATGTCCAGTACTGAGATTGCTGTATCATATGGTAATTCTATTGTTAGTTTCTTAAGAAATTCCATATTGTTCTCCATAATGACTGTATCAATTTATATTCCCAACAATAGTGGAAGAGGGTTCCTTTTCTCCACACACTTTCCAGCATTTTTCGTTTGTAGATTTTCTATGATGCCTATTCTACCAGGTGTGAGGTGATACCTCATTGTTGACTCCATTTCGTTGAGCAAGGGGTAGGTCTTGTCTATTACATATTTGGCTTATGGAACGGTATCTGTGCTAATTTCAAACTCTGCTTTTATGCAGCACCCCAACTCACCTTCCCCCTTAAGCAGGCATAAGTTGGTTTTCTAAACTTGAGACCCTGTTCTGTTTTGTAATTCAGTTCATGTGTAGCCAAGTTCACATTCCGTGTATTAGTGATACCTTATGATGTTTCTTTTTCTGTGTGACTTATTTCACTTAGAATCATCGTGCCTCAATCCACTCATTATGCTGGTACGGGCCTGGTGACATAGATTTCATTGCTGAGTGCTATTCTGTTGTACATAAGTACCGCAACTTCTTTATCCATTATTTGCTCTCTGGGATATTTAACTTGTGCCGTAGAAGAGATTTCTATAAAAAGAGCCGTCCCAAATTTTGGGGTGGCTGTGTCTTTTTGATTTTAATTTCCCTAAGCTATAGGACCATAAGTGGAAGTGCCCTAGGCTCTGTTGCTTTTTTTTTTAGATGTTTCAGGAAACACCATACACTTCTCCCCAGTGTCTGTTGGCAATTTACATCCCGCCCATCAGCATAACAAGGCTCCCAGTTCTCCATGGCCTGTCCTGCCTTTCTGGGTTTTACACTTTTTTCAGATGGCCCTTTTGACCGGGGGGAAGTGAGACTTCATTGTAGTGCAGATTTCCTTTGCAAGCTTGCTTGGTTGGCCAAAAAGGGCGTATGCGTTTTTTCCTGAATATATTCAGGAAAAAACGCATACGCCCTTTTTGGTCAAGTGCATCATTGTGGACGTTCTGCCTCTTTTCCTATGCTTTCAATGCAATTCCAGTCTACCTCCTGAAATGGGTTTCCTGCAATTCTGCCCTGCATTCAAGTCCTCTTGGCAGCCTTACTGCAGTATATTTTTGGACGATAGCTGTCATTTATAACTGTGCAGGTTTGTGAATTACAGAGCCCCTGAGCTCCTTTCCTCAACTCGCTTTCTTGTGAGCTGGCCGCAACACCGCAGGATTGCTTCAGGCCCTAATCTGTTTCCGGCACGGCACGCTGACCCTTTGGTTAATTCCTCTTCCTGGTGGGAAATGAGAGTTAAATTTGCCCGTTCAGACACCTCCAGCTAGTCTGTCATTGGTTCTCCCTATTCCTGTTCATCTTCCGCAGAAATTGCATACTGGGCCAAACAGGAGGTTAAAGGCACTGACTCTCCAAGTGGGGAGAGTGTTAGTAAAGCGTCTGGAATGTTGCACCCGAGAACCAGGGGACGAAAACTGAGACGTATCTGAACACGTCTCCCGATCACACGGTTGATCATACTCTGGGTACCACATGCATGTTTTAGCTGAAGGAAGAATACCTTAAACCTGGAGAGTTGAGACCCGTGGAATGGGTACCATGCAATATGACTTCAAAGGGTCTTCATTTGCTCACCGAACCTCTCCAATCCTATCACTGCTGCGTTTATGCCACTGTACACACGCTTGATTCTCTTTTGGAGACATAGCAATCCATAGGTTTTAAGATACTTACTAGTCAGGTACATTCTTAGGCGTTTAATATGGGGTGTTGAGTCCATTTCATTGAGCAAGGAGTAGTTCTTGTCTATTCCATATTTGGCTTAAGGAACTTTATCTGTGCTCATTTCAATTTCTGGTTTTATGCAGCACCCCAACTCACCTTTCCCCTTAAGCAAGCATAAGTTGCTTTTCTAAATTTGAGACCCTGTTCTGTTTTGGAATTCAGTTCATCTGTAGCCAAGTTTACATTCAGTGTATTAGTGATATTTTTTGATGTTTCTTTTTCTGTGTGACTTATTTCAGTTAGAATCACCATACCTGAATACACTCACTGTGCTGCTACGGGCCTGATGACATAGATTTCATTGCTGAGTGATATTGCTTTGTAAGTAAATACCACAACTTCTTTATCCATTTTTCACTTTCTGCGATGTTGAACTTGTAGTGTAAACAAGGTTCTTGTAAACAGAGGCGTCCCAAACTTTGGGGTGGCTGTGTCTTTTTGATTTTAATTTCCCTAAGCTATAGGACCATAAGTGGAAGTGCCCTAGGCTCTGTTGCTTTGTTTTTTAGATGTTTCAGGAAACACCATACACTTCTCCCGAGTGGCTGTTGGCAATTTACATTCCGCCCATCAGCATAACAAGGCTCCCAGTTCTCCATGGCCTGTCCTGACATTCTGGGTTTTACACTTTATTCAGATGGCCCTTTTGACCGGGGGGAAGTGAGACTTCACTGTAGTGCAGATTTCCTTTGCAAGCTTGCTTGGTTGGCCAAAAAGGGCGTATGCGTTTTTTCCTGAATATATTCAGGAAAAAACGCATACGCCCTTTTTGGCCAAGTGCATCATTGTGGACGTTCTGCCTCTTTTCCTATGCTTTCAGTGCAATTCCAGTCTACCTCTTGAAATCGGTTTCCTGCAATTCTGCCCCGCTTTCAACTCCTCTTGGCAGACTTACTTCAGTATATTTTTGGACGATAGCTGTCATTTATAACTCTGCAGGTTTGTTAATTACAGTGCCCCTGAGCTCCTTTCTTCAACTCGCTTTCTTGTGACCTGGCCGCAACACCGCAGGATGGCTTCAGGCCCTAATCTGGTTCCGGCACGGCACGCTGAGCCTTTGGTTAATTCCTCTTCCTGGTGGGAAATGAGAGTTAAATTTGCCCGTCCAGACACCTCCAGCTAGTCTCTCATTGGTTCTCGCTATTCCTGTTCATCTTCCGCAGAAATTGCAAACTGGGCCAAACAGGAGGTTAAAGGCGCTGACTCTCCAAGTGGGGAGAGTGTTAGTAAAGCGTCTGGAATGTTGCACCCGAGTACCAGGGGAGGAAAACTGAGACATATTTGAACACGTCTCCCGTTCACACGGTTGATCATACTCTGGGTTCCACATGCATGTTTTAGCTGAAGGAAGAATACCTTAAACCTGGAGAGTTGAGACCCGTGGAATGGTTACATGCAATATGACTTCAAAGGGTCTTCATTTGCTCACCGAACCTCTCCAGTCCTCTCACTACTGCGTTTATACCCCTGTACACATGCTTGATTCTCCTTTGGAGATATAGCAATCCATAGGTTTTAAGATACTTACTAGTCAGGTACATTCTTAGGCATTTAATATGGGTGTTGAGTCCATTTCGTTGAGCAAGGAGTAGCTCTTGTCTATTCCATATTTGGCTTAAGGAACTTTATCTGTGCTCATTTCAATCTCTGGTTTTATGCAGCACCCCAACTCACCTTTCCCCTTAAGCAAGCAGAAGTTGGTTTTCTAAATTTGAGACCCTGTTCTGTTCTGTAATTCAGTTCCTGTGTAGCCAAGTTTACATTCCGTGTATTAGTGATATCTTATGATGTTTCTTTTTCTGTGTGACTTATTTCAGTTAGAATCATCGTACCTGAATCCACTGATTGTGCTGCTACAGGCCTGATGACATAGATTTCATTGCTGAGTGATACTGCCTTGTACGTAAGTACCACAAGTTCTTTATCCATTTTTCACTTTCTGTGATATTGAACTTGTACGGTAAACGAGGTTCTTGTAAACAGAGGCGTCCCAAACTTTGGGGTGGCTGTGTCTTTTTGATTTTAATTTCCCTAAGCTATAGGACCATAAGTGGAAGTGCCCTAGGCTCTGTTGCTTTGTTTTTTAGATGTTTCAGGAAACACCATACACTTCTCCCGAGTGTCTGTTGGCAATTTACATCCCGCCCTTCAGCATAACAAGGCTCCCAGTTCTCCATGGCCTGTCCTGCCTTTCTGGATTTTACACTTTTTTCAGATGGCCCTTTTGACCGGGGGGAAGTGAGACTTCATTGTAGTGCAGATTTCCTTTGCAAGCTTGCTTGGTTGGCCAAAAAGTGCGTATGCGTTTTTTCCTGAATATATTCAGGAAAAAACGCATACGCCCTTTTTGGCCAAGTGCATCATTGTGGACGTTCTGCCTCTTTTCCTATGCTTTCAATGCAATTCCAGTCTACCTCCTGAAATCGGTTTCCTGCAATTCTGCCCCGCTTTCAAGTCCTCTTGGCAGCCTTACTTCAGTATATTTTTGGACGATAGCTGTCATTTATAACTCTGCAGGTTTGTGAATTACAGTGCCCCTGAGCTCCTTTCTTCAACTCGCTTTCTTTTGAGCTGGCCGCAACACCGCAGGATGGCTTCAGGCCCTAATCGGGTTTCGGCACGGCATGCTGAGCCTTTGGTTAATTCCTCTTCCTGGTGGGAAATGAGAGTTAAATTTGCCCGACCAGAAACCTCCAGCTAGTCTCTCATTGGTTCTCGCTATTCCTGTTCATCTTCTGCAGAAATTGCAAACTGGGCCAAACAGGAGGTTAAAGGGACTGACTCTCCAAGTGGGGAGAGTTTTAGTAAAGCGTCTGGAATGTTGCACCCGAGTACCAGGGTACAAAAACTGAGACATATTTGAACACGTCTCCTGATCACATGGTTGATCATACTCTAGGTTCCACATGCATGTTTTAGCTGAAGGAAGAATACCTTAAACCTGGGTAGTTGAAACCCATGGAATGGGTACCATGCAATATGACTTCAAAGGGTCTTCATTTGCTCACCAAACCTCTCCAAACCTATCACTGCTGCGTTTATGCCCCTGTACACATGCTTGATTCTCTTTCGGAGACATAGCTATCCATAGCTTTTAAGATACTTAGTAGTCAGGTACATTCTTAGGCGTTTAATATGCGGTGTTGAGTCCATTTCGTTGAGCAAAGAGTAGCTATTGTCTATTCCATATTTGGCTTAAGGAACTTTATCTGTGCTCATTTCCATCTCTGGTTTTATGCAGCACCCCAACTCACCTTTACCCTTAAGCAAGCATAAGTTGGTTTTCTAAATTTGAGACCCTGTTCTGTTCTGTAATTCAGTTCCTGTGTAGACAAGTTTACATTCTGTGTATTACTAATATCTTATGATGTTTCTTTTTCTGTGTGACTTATTTCAGTTAGAATCATCATACCTGAATCCACTCATTGTGCTGCTAAGGGCCTGATGACATAGATTTCATTGCTGAGTGATATTGTTTTGTAAGTAAATAGCACAACTTCTTTATCCATTTTTCACTTTCTGCGATGTTGAACTAGTACTCTAAACGAGGTTCTTGTAAACAGAGCCATTCCAAACTTTGTGGTGGCTGTGTCTTTTTGATTTTAATTTCCCTAAGCTATAGGACCATAAGTGGAAGTGCCCTAGGCTCTGTTGCTTTGTTTTTTAGATGTTTCAGGAAACACCATACACTTCTCCCGAGTGTCTGTTGGCAATTTACATCCCGCCCATCAGCATAACAAGGCTCCCAGTTCTCCATGGCCTGTCCTGCCTTTCTGGATTTTACACTTTTTTCAGATGGCCCTTTTGACTGGGGGGAAGTGAGACTTCATTGTAGTGCAGATTTCCTTTGCAAGTTTGCTTGGTTGGCCAAAAAGGGCGTATGCGTTTTTTCCTGAATATATTCAAGAAAAAACGCATACGCCCTTTTTGGCCAAGTGCATCATTGTGGACGTTCTGCCTCTTTTCCTATGCTTTGAATGCAATTCCAGTCTACCTCCTGAAATCGGTTTCCTGCAATTCTGCCCCGCTTTCAAGTCCTCTTGGCAGCCTTACTTCAGTATATTTTTGGACGATAGCTGTCATTTATAACTCTGCAGGTTTGTGAATTACAGTGCCCCTGAGCTCCTTTCTTAAACTCGCTTTCTTTTGACCTGGCCGCAACACCGCAGGATGGCTTCAGGCCCTAATCTGGTTCTGGCACGGCACGCTGAGCCTTTGGTTATTTCCTCTTCCTGGTGGGAAATGAGAGTTAAATTTGCCCGTCCAGACACCTCCAGCTAGTCTCTCATTGGTTCTCACTATTCCTGTTCATCTTCCGCAGAAATTGAAAACTGGGTCAAACAGGAGGTTAAAGGCGCTAACTCTCCAAGTCGGGAGAGTTAGTAAAGCGTCTGGAATGTTGCACCAAAGTACCAGGAGACGAAAACTGAGACATATCTGAACACGTCTCCCGATCACACGGTTGATCATACTCTGGGTTCCACATGCATGTTTTAGCTGAAGGAAGAATACCTTAAACCTGGAGAGTTGAGACCCGTGGAATGGGTACCATGCAATATGACTTCAAAGGGTCTTCATTTGCTCACCGAACCTCTCCAATCCTATCACTGCTGCGTTTATGCCCCTGTACACACGCTTGATTCTCTTTCGGAGACATAGCAATCCATAGGTTTTAAGATACTTACTAGTCAGGTACATTCTTAGGCGTTTAATATGGGGTGTTGAGTCCATTTTGTTGAGCAAGGAGTTACTCTTGTCTATTCCATATTTGGCTTAAGGAACTTTATCTGTGCTCATTTCAATCTCTGGTTTTATGCAACACCCCAACTCACCTTTCCCCTTAAGCAAGCATAAGTTGGTTTTCTAAATTTGAGACCCTGTTTTGTTTTGAAATTCAGTTCCTGTGTAGCCAAGCTTACATTCCGTGTATTAGTGATATCTTATGATGTTTCTTTTTCTGTGTGACTTATTTCAGTTAGAATCATCGTACCTGAATCCACTCATTATGCTGCTAAGGGCCTGATGACATAGATTTCATTGCTGAGTGATACTGCATTGTACGTAAGTACCACAAGTTCTTTATCCATTTTTCACTTTCTGTGATATTGCACTTGTACGGTAAACGAGGTTCTTGTAAACAGAGGCGTCCCAAACATTGGGGTGGCTGTGTCTTTTTGATTTTAAATTCCCTAAGCTATAGGACCATAAGTGGAAGTGCCCTAGGCTCTGTTGCTTTGTTTTTTAGATGTTTCAGGAAACACCATACACTTCTCCCGAGTGTCTGTTGGCAATTTACATCCCGCCCTTCAGCATAACAAGGCTCCCAGTTCTCCATGGCCTGTCCTGCCTTTCTGGATTTTACACTGTTTTCAGATGGCCCTTTTGACCGGGGGGAAGTGAGACTTCATTGTAGTGCAGATTTCATTTGCAAGCTTGCTTGGTTGGCCAAAAAGTGCGTATGCGTTTTTTCCTGAATATATTCAGGAAAAAACGCATACGCCCTTTTTGGCCAAGTGCATCATTGTGGACGTTCTGCCTCTTTTCCTATGCTTTCAATGCAATTCCAGTCTACCTCCTGAAATCGGTTTCCTGCAATTCTGCCCCGCTTTCAAGTCCTCTTGGCAGCCTTACTTCAGTATATTTTTGGACGATAGCTGTCATTTATAACTCTGCAGGTTTGTGAATTACAGTGCCCCTGAGCTCCTTTCTTCAACTCGCTTTCTTTTGACCTGGCCGCAACACCGCAGGATGGCTTCAGGCCCTAATCGGGTTCCGGCACGGCACGCTGAGCCTTTGGTTATTTCCTCTTCCTGGTGGGAAATGAGAGTTAAATTTGCCCGTCCAGACACCTCCAGCTAGTCTCTCATTGGTTCTCGCTATTCCTGTTCATCTTCCGCAGAAATTGCAAACTGGGCCAAACAGGAGTTTAAAGGCGCTGACTCTCCAAGTCGGGAGAGTGTTAGTAAAGCGTCTGGAATGTTACACCCGAGTACCAGGGGAGGAAAACTGAGACATATTTGAACACGTCTCTCGTTCACACGGTTGATCATACTCTGGGTTCCACATGCATGTTTTAGCCGAAGGAAGAATACCTTAAACCTGGAGAGTTGAGACCCGTGGAATGGGTACCATGCATTATGACTTCAAAGGGTCTTCATTTGCTCACCGAACCTCTCCAATCCTATCACTGCTGCGTTTATGCCCCTGTACACACGCTTGATTCTCTTTTGGAGACATAGCAATCCATAGGTTTTAAGATACTTACTAGTCAGGTACATTCTTAGGTGTTTAATATGGGGTGTTGAGTTCATTTTGTTGAGCAAGGAGTAGCTCTTGTCTATTCCATATTTGGCTTAAGGAACTTTATCTGTGCTCATTTCGATCTCTGGTTTTATGCAGCACCCCAACTCACCTTTCCCCTTAAGCAAGCATAAGTTGGTTTTCTAAATTTGAGACCCTGTTCTCTTCAGTAATTCAGTTCCTGTGTAGCCAAGTTTACATTCCGTGTATTACTGATATCTTATGATGTTTCTTTTTCTGTGTGACTTATTTCAGTTAGAATCATCATACCTGAATCCACTCATTGTGCTGCTAAGGGCCTGATGACATAGATTTCATTGCTGAGTGATATTGCTTTGTAAGTAAATACCACAACTTCTTTATCCATTTTTCACTTTCTGCAATGTTGAACTTGTACTGTAAACGAGGTTCTTGTAAACAGAGTCGTCCCAAACTTTGGGGAGGCTGTGTCTTTTTGATTTTAATTTCCCTAAGCTATAGGACCATAAGTGGAAGCGCCCTAGGCTCTGTTGCTTTGTTTTTAGATGTGTCAGGAAACACCATACACTTCTCCGGAGTGTCTGTTGGCAATTTACATCCCGCCCATCAGCATAACAAGGCTCCCAGTTCTCCATGGCCTGTCCTGCCTTTCTGGATTTTACACTTTTTTCAGATGGCCCTTTTGACCGGGGGGAAGTGAGACTTCATTGTAGTGCAGATTTCCTTTGCAAGCTTGCTTGGTTGGCCAAAAAGGGCGTATGCGTTTTTTCCTGAATATATTCAGGAAAAAACGCATACGCCCTTTTTGGCCAAGTGCATCATTGTGGACGTTCTGCCTCTTTTCCTATGCTTTCAATGCAATTCCAGTCTACCTCCTGAAATCGGTTTCCTGCAATTCTGCCCCGCTTTCAAGTCCTCTTGGCAGCCTTACTTCAGTCTATTTTTGGACGATAGCTGTCATTTATAACTCTGCAGGTTTGTGAATTACAGTGCCCCTGAGCTCCTTTCTTAAACTCGCTTTCTTGTGACCTGGCCGCAACACCGCAGGATGGCTTCAGGCCCTAATCGGGTTCTGGCACGGCACGCTGAGCCTTTGGTTATTTCCTCTTCCTGGTGGGAAATGAGAGTTAAATTTGCCCGTCCAGACACCTCCAGCTAGTCTCTCATTGGTTCTCCCTATTCCTGTTCATCTTCCGCAGAAATTGCAAACTGGGCCAAACAGCAGGTTAAAGGCGCTGACTCTCCAAGTGGGGAGAGTGTTAGGAAAGCGTCTGGAATGTTGCACCCGAGTACCAGGGGAGGAAAACTGAGACATATTTGAACACGTCTCCCATTCACACGGTTGATCATACTCTGGGTGCCACATGCATGTTTTAGCTGAAGGAAGAATACCTTAAACCTGGAGAGTTGAGACCCGTGGAATGGGTATCATGCAATATGACTTCAAAGGGTTTCATTTGCTCATCGAACCTCTCCAATCCTATCACTGCTGTGTTTATGCCCCTGTACACACGCTTGATTCTCTTTTGGAGACATAGCAATCCATAGGTTTTAAGATACTTACTAGTCAGGTACATTCTTAGGCGTTTAATATGGGGTGTTGAGTCCATTTCGTTGAGCAAGGAGTAGCTCTTGTCTATTCCATATTTGGCTTAAGGAACTTTATCTGTGCTCATTTCAATCTCTGGTTTTATGCAGCACCCCAACTCACCTTTCCCCTTAAGCAAGCATAAGTTGCTTTTCTAAATTTGAGACCCTGTTCTGTTTTGGAATTCAGTTCCTGTGTAGCCAAGTTTACATTCCGTGTATTATTGATATCTTATGATGTTTCTTTTTCTGTGTGACTTATTTCAGTTAGAATCATCATACCTGAATCCACTCATTGTGCTGCTAAGGGCCTGATGACATAGATTTCATTGTTGAGTGATATTGCTTTGTAAGTAAATACCACAATTTCTTTATCCATTTTTCACTTTCTGCATTGTTGAACTTGTACTGTAAACGAGGTTCTGTTAAACCGAGCCGTTCCAAACTTTGGGGTGGCTGTGTCTTTTTGATTTTAATTTCCCTAAGCTATAGGACCATAAGTGGAAGTGCCCTAGGCTCTGTTGGTTTGTTTTTTAGATGTTTCAGGAAACACCATACACTTCTCCCGAGTGTCTGTTGGCAATTTACATCCCGCCCATCAGCATAACAAGGCTCCCAGTTCTCCATGGCCTGTCCTGCCTTTCTGGATTTTACACTTTTTTCAGATGGCCCTTTTGACCGGGGGGAAGTGAGACTTCATTGTAGTGCAGATTTCCTTTGCAAGCTTGGTTGGTTGGCCAAAAAGTGCGTATGCGTTCTTTCCTGAATATATTCAGGAAAAAACGCATATGCCTTTTTGGCCAAGTGCATCATAGTGGACGTTCTGCCTCTTTTCCTATGCTTTCAGTGCAATTCCAGTCTACCTCCTGAAATCGGTTTCCTGCAATTCTGCCCCGCTTTCAAGTCCTCTTGGCAGCCTTACTTCAGTATATTTTTGGACGATAGCTGTCATTTATAACTCTGCAGGTTTGTGAATTACAGTGCCCCTGAGTTCCCTTCTTCAACTCGCTTTCTTTTGAGCTGGCCGCAACACCGCAGGATGGCTTCAGGCCCTAATCTGGATCCGGCACGGCACGCTGAGCCTTTGGTTAATTCCTCTTCCTGGTGGGAAATGAGAGTTAAATTTGCCCGTCCAGACACCTCCGGCTAGTCTCTCATTGGTTCTCGCTATTTCTGTTCATCTTCCGCAGAAATTGCAATCTGGGCCAAACAGGAGGTTAAAGGGACTGACTCTCCACGTCGGGAGAGTGTTAGTAAAGCGTCTGGAATGTTGCACCCGAGTACCAGTGTCCGAAAACTGAGACATATTTGAACACGTCTCCCGATCACATGGTTGATCATACTCTAGGTTCCACATGCATGTTTTAGCTGAAGGAAGAATACCTTAAACCTGGGTAGTTGAAACCCGTGGAATGGGTACCATGCAATATGACTTCAAAGGGTCTTCATTTGCTCACCGAACCTCTCCAATCCTATCACTGCTGCGTTTATGCCCCTGTACACACGCTTGATTCTCTTTTGGAGACATAGCAATCCATAGGTTTTAAGATACTTACTAGTCAGGTACATTCTTAGGCGTTTAATATGGGGTGTTGAGTCCATGTCGTTGAGCAAGGAGTAGCTCTTGTCTATTCCATATTTGCTTAAGGAACTTTATCTGTGCTCATTTCCATCTCTGGTTTTATGCAGCACCCCAACTCACCTTTACCCTTAAGCAAGCATAAGTTGGTTTTCTAAATTTGAGACCCTGTTCTGTTCTGTAATTCAGTTCCTGTGTAGACAAGTTTACATTCTGTGTATTACTAATATCTTATGATGTTTCTTTTTCTGTGTGACTTATTTCAGTTAGAATCATCATACCTGAATCCACTCATTGTGCTGCTAAGGGCCTGATGACATAGATTTCATTGCTGAGTGATATTGCTTTGTAAGTAAATACCACAACTTCTTTATCCATTTTTCACTTTCTGCGATGTTGAACTTGTACTGTAAACGAGGTTCTTGTAAACAGAGCCATGCCAAACTTTGGGGTGGCTGTGTCTTTTTGATTTTAATTTCCCTAAGCTATAGGACCATAAGTGGAAGTGCCCTAGGCTCTGTTGCTTTGTTTTTTCGATGTCTCAGGAAACACCATACACTTCTCCCGAGTGTCTGTTGGCAATTTACATCCCGCCCATCAGCATAACAAGGCTCCCAGTTCTCCATGGCCTGTCCTGCCTTTCTGGATTTTACACTTTTTTCAGATGGCCCTTTTGACCAGGGGGAAGTGAGACTTCATTGTAGTGCAGATTTCCTTTGCAAGCTTGCTTGGTTGGCCAAAAAGGGCGTATGCGTTTTTTCCTGAATATATTCAGGAAAAAACGCATACGCCCTTTTTGGCCAAGTGCATCATTGTGGACGTTCTGCCTCTTTTCCTATGCTTTCAATGCAATTCCAGTCTACCTCCTGAAATCGGTTTCCTGCAATTCTGCCCCGCTTTCAAGTCCTCTTGGCAGCCTTACTTCAGTATATTTTTGGACGATAGCTGTCATTTATAACTCTGCAGGTTTGTGAATTACAGTGCCCCTGAGCTCCTTTCTTCAACTCTCTTTCTTGTGACCTGGCCGCAACACCACAGGATGTCTTCAGGCCCTAATCTGTTTCCGGCACGGCACACTGAGCCTTTGGTTAATTCCTCTTCCTGGTGGGAAATGAGAGTTAAATTTGCCCGTCCAGACACCTCCAGCTAGTCTCTCATTGGTTCTCACTATTCCTGTTCATCTTCCGCAGAAATTGAAAACTGGGCCAAACAGGAGGTTAAAGGGACTGACTCTCCAAGTCGGGAGAGTGTTAGTAAAGCGTCTGGAATGTTGCACCCGAGTACCAGGGTACGAAAACTGAGACATATTTGAACACGTCTCCCGATCACATGGTTGATCATACTCTAGGTTCCACATGCATGTTTTAGCTGAAGGAAGAATACCTTAAACCTGGGTAGTTGAAACCCGTGGAATGGGTACCATGCAATATGACTTCAAAGGGTCTTCATTTGCTCACCAAACCTCTCCAATCCTATCACTGCTGCATTTATGCCCCTGTACGCATGCTTGATTCTCTTTTGGAGACATAGCAATCCATAGGTTTTAAGATACTTCTAGTCAGGTACATTCTTAGGCGTTTAATATGGGGTGTTGAGTCCATTTCGTTGAGCAAGGAGTAGCTCTTGTCTATTCCATATTTGCTTAAGGAACTTTATCTGTGCTCATTTCAATCTCTGGTTTTATTCAGCACCCCAACTCACCTTTCCCCTTAAGCAAGTATAAGTTGCTTTTCTGAATTTGAGACCCTGTTCTGTTTTGGAATTCAGTTCCTGTGTAGCCAAGTTTACATTCCGTGTATTAATGATATCTTATGATGTTTCTTTTTCTGTGTGACTTATTTCAGTTAGAATCATCATACCTGAATCCACTCATTGTGCTGCTAAGGGCCTGATGACATAGATTTCATTGCTGAGTGATACTGCATTGTACGTAAGTACCACAAGTTCTTTATCCATTTTTCACTTTCTGTGATATTGAACTTGTACGGTAAACGAGGTTCTTGTAAACAGAGGCGTCCCAAACTTTGGGGTGGCTGTGTCTTTTTCATTTTAATTTCCCTAAGCTATAGGACCATAAGTGGAAGTGCCCTAGGCTCTGTTGCTTTGTTTTTTAGATGTTTCAGGAAACACCATACACTTCTCCCGAGTGTCTGTTGGCAATTTACATCCCGCCCATCAGCATAACAAGGCTCCCAGTTCTCCATGGCCTGTCCTGCCTTTCTGGATTTTACACTGTTTTCAGATGGCCCTTTTGACCGGGGGGAAGTGAGACTTCGTTGTAGTGCAGATTTCCTTTGCAAGCTTGCTTGGTTGGCCAAAAAGGGCGTATGCGTTTTTTCCTGAATATATTCAGGAAAAAACGCATACGCCCTTTTTGGCCAAGTGCATCATTGTGGACGTTCTGCCTCTTTTCCTATGCTTTCAATGCAATTCCAGTCTACCTCCTGAAATCGGTTTCCTGCAATTCTGCCCCGCTTTCAAGTCCTCTTGGCAGCCTTACTTCAGTATACTTTTGGACGATAGCTGTCATTTATAACTCTGCAGGTTTGTGAATTACAGTGCCCCTGAGCTCCTTTCTTCAACTCGCTTTCTTGTGAGCTGGCCACAACACCGCAGGATGGCTTCAGGCCCTAATCTGGTTCCGGCATGGCACGCTGAGCCTTTGGTAATTTCCTCTTTCTGGTGGGAAATGAGAGTTAAATTTGCCCGTCCAGACACCTCCAGCTAGTCTCTCATTGGTTCTCGCTATTCCTGTTCATGTTCCGCAGAAATTGCAAACTGGGCCAAACAGGAGGTTAAAGGGACTGACTCTCCAAGTCGGGAGAGTGTTAGTAAAGCGTCTGGAATGTTGCACCCGAGTACCAGGGTACGAAAACTGAGACATATTTGAACACGTCTCCCGATCACATGGTTCATCATACTCTAGGTTCCACATGCATGTTTTGGCTGAAGGAAGAATACCTTAAACCTGGGTAGTTGAAACCCGTGGAATGGGTACCATGGAATATGACTTCAAAGGGTCTTCATTTGCTCACCGAACCTCTCCAATCCTATCACTGCTGCGTTGATGCCCCTGTACACACGCTTGATTCTCTTTTGGAGACATAGCAATCCATAGGTTTTAAGATACTTACTAGTCAGGTACATTCTTAGGCGTTTAATATGGGGTGTTGAGTCCATTTCGTTGAGCAAGGAGTAGCTCTTGTCTATTCCATATTTGGCTTAAGGAACTTTATCTGTGCTCATTTCAATCTCTGGTTTTATGCAGCACCCCAACTCACCTTTCCCCTTGAGCAAGCATAAGTTGGTTTTCTAAATTTGAGACCCTGTTCTGTTCTGTAATTCAGTTCCTGTGTAGCCAAGTTTACATTCCGTGTATTACTGATATCTTATGATGTTTCTTTTTCTGTGTGACTTATTTCAGTTAGAATCATCATACCTGAATCCACTCATTGTGCTGCTAAGGGCCTGATGACATAGATTTCATTGCTGAGTGATATTGCTTTGTAAGTAAATACCACATCTTCTTTATCCATTTTTCACTTTCTGCGATGTTGAACTTGTACTGTAAACGAGGTTCTTGTAAACAGGGCCGTTCCAAACTTTGGGGGGCTGTGTCTTTTTGATTTTAATTTCCCTAAACTATAGGACCATAAGTGGAAGTGCCCTAGGCTCTGTTGCTTTGTTTTTTAGATGTTTCAGGAAACACCATACACTTCTCCAGAGTGTCTGTTGGCAATTTACATCCCGCCCATCAGCATAACAAGGCTCCCAGTTCTCCATGGCCTGTCCTGCCTTTCTGGATTTTACACTTTTTTCAGATGGCCCTTTTGACCGGGGGGAAGTGAGACTTCATTTTAGTGCAGATTTCCTTTGCAAGCTTGCTTGGTTGGCCAAAAGGGGCGTATGCGTTTTTTCCTGAATATATTCAGGAAAAAACGCATACGCCCTTTTTGGCCAAGTGCATCATTGTGGACGTTCTGCCTCTTTTCCTATGCTTTCAATGCAATTCCAGTCTACCTCCTGAAATCGGTTTCCTGCAATTCTGCCCCGCTTTCAAGTCCTCTTGGCAGCCTTACTTCAGTATATTTTTGGACGATAGCTGTCATTTATAACTCTGCAGGTTTGTGAATTACAGTGCCCCTGAGCTCCTTTCTTCAACTCGCTTTCTTTTGAGCTGGCCGCAACACCGGAGGATGGCTTCAGGCCCTAATCTGGTTCCGGCACGGCACGCTGAGCCTTTGGTTATTTCCTCTTCCTGGTGGGTAATGAGAGTTAAATTTGCCCGTCCAGACACCTCCAGCTAGTCTCTCATTGGTTCTCCCTATTCCTGTTCATCTTCCGCAGAAATTGAAAACTGGGCCAAACAGGAGGTTAAAGGCACTGACTCTCCAAGTCGGGAGAGTGTTAGTAACGCGTCTGGAACGTTGCACCCGAGTACCAGGGTACGAAAACTGAGACATATTTGAACACGTCTCCCGATCACATGGTTGATCATACTCTAGGTTCCACATGCATGTTTTGGCTGAAGGAAGAATACCTTAAACCTGCGTAGTTGAAACCCGTGGAATGGGTACCATGCAATATGACTTCAAAGGGTCTTCATTTGCTCACTGAACCTCTCCAATCCTATAATTGCTGCGTTTATGCCCCTGTACACATGCTTGATTCTCTTTTGGAGACATAGCAATCTATAGGTTTTAAGATACTTACTAGTCAGGTACATTCTTAGGCGTTTAATATGCGGTGTTGAGTCCATTTCGTTGAGCAAGGAGTAGCTCTTGTCTATTCCATATTTGGCTTAAGGAACTTTATCTGTGCTCATTTCAATCTCTGGTTTTATGCAGCACCCCAACTCACCTTTCCCCTTAAGCAAGCATAAGTTGGTTTTCTACATTTGAGACCCTGTTCTGTTCTGTAATTCAGTTCCTGTGTAGCCAAGTTTACATTCCGTGTATTACTGATATCTTATGATGTTTCTTTTTCTGTGTGACTTATTTCAGTTAGAATCATCGTACCTGAATACACTCATTATGCTGCTACGGGCCTGATGACATAGATTTCATTGCTGAGTGATACTGCATTGTACGTAAGTACCACAAGTTCTTTATCCATTTTTCACTTTCTGTGATATTGAACTTGTACGGTAAACGAGGTTCTTGTAAACAGAGGCGTCCCAAACTTTGGGGTGGCTGTGTCTTTTTGATTTTAATTTCCCTAAGCTATAGGACCATAAGTGGAAGTGCCCTAGGCTCTGTTGCTTTGTTTTTTAGATGTTTCAGGAAACACCATACAATTCTCCCGATTGTCTGTTGGCAATTTACATCCCGCCCATCAGCATAACAAGGCTCCCAGTTCTCCATGGCCTGTCCTGCCTTTCTGGATTTTACACTGTTTTCAGATGGCCCTTTTGACCGGGGGGAAGTGAGACTTCGTTGTAGTGCAGATTTCCTTTGCAAGCTTGCTTGGTTGGCCAAAAAGGGCGTATGCGTTTTTTCCTGAATATATTCAGGAAAAAACGCATACGCCCTTTTTGGCCAAGTGCATCATTGTGGACGTTCTGCCTCTTTTCCTATGCTTTCAATGCAATTCCAGTCTACCTCCTGAAATCGGTTTCCTGCAATTCTGCCCCGCTTTCAAGTCCTCTTGGCAGCCTTACTTCAGTATACTTTTGGACGATAGCTGTCATTTATAACTCTGCAGGTTTGTGAATTACAGTGCCCCTGAGCTCCTTTCTTCAACTCGATTTCTTGTGAGCTGGCCACAACACCGCAGGATGGCTTCAGGCCCTAATCTGGTTCCGGCATGGCACGCTGAGCCTTTGGTTATTTCCTCTTTCTGGTGGGAAATGAGAGTTAAATTTGCCCGTCCAGACACCTCCAGCTAGTCTCTCATTGGTTCTCGCTATTCCTGTTCATGTTCCGCAGAAATTGCAAACTGGGCCAAACAGGAGGTTAAAGGGACTGACTCTCCAAGTCGGGAGAGTGTTAGTAAAGCGTCTGGAATGTTGCACCCGAGTACCAGGGTACGAAAACTGAGACATATTGAACACGTCTCCCGATCACATGGTTCATCATACTCTAGGTTCCACATGCATGTTTTGGCTGAAGGAAGAATACCTTAAACCTGGGTAGTTGAAACCCGTGGAATGGGTACCATGCAATATGACTTCAAAGGGTCTTCATTTGCTCACCGAACCTCTCCAATCCTATCACTGCTGCGTTGATGCCCCTCTACACATGCTTGATTCTCTTTTGGAGACATAGCAATCCATAGGTTTTAAGATACTTACTAGTCAGGTACATTCTTAGGCGTTTAATATGGGGTGTTGAGTCCATTTCGTTGAGCAAGGAGTAGCTCTTGTCTATTCCATATTTGGCTTAAGGAACTTTATCTGTGCTCATTTCAATCTCTGGTTTTATGCAGCACCCCAACTCACCTTTCCCCTTAAGCAAGCATAAGTTGGTTTTCTAAATTTGAGACCCTGTTCTGTTTTGGAATTCAGTTCCTGTGTAGCCAAGTTTACATTCCGTGTATTACTGATATCTTATGATGTTTCTTTTTCTGTGTGACTTATTTCAGTTAGAAATCGTACCTGAATCCACTCATTGTGCTGCTAAGGGCCTGATGACATAGATTTCATTGCTGAGTGATATTGCTTTGTAAGTAAATACCACATCTTCTTTATCCATTTTTCACTTTCTGCGATGTTGAACTTGTACTGTAAACGAGGTTCTTGTAAACAGGGCCGTTCCAAACTTTGGGGTGGCTGTGTCTTTTTGATTTTAATTTCCCTAAGCTATAGGACCATAAGTGGAAATGCCCTAGGCTCTGTTGGTTTGTTTTTTAGATGTTTCAGGAAACACCATACACTTCTCCCAAGTGTCTGTTGACAATTTACATCCCGCCCATCAGCATAACAAGGCTCCCAGTTCTCCATGGCCTGTCCTGCCTTTCTGGATTTTACACTTTTTTCAGATGGCCCTTTTGACCGGGGGGAAGTGAGACTTCATTGTAGTGCAGATTTCCTTTGCAAGCTTGCTTGGTTGGCCAAAAAGGGCGTATGCGTTTTTTCCTGAATATATTCAGGAAAAAACGCATACGCCCTTTTTGGCCAAGTGCATCATTGTGGACGTTCTGCCTCTTTTCCTATGCTTTCAATGCAATTCCAGTCTACCTCCTGAAATCGGTTTCCTGCAATTCTGCTCCGCTTTCAAGTCCTCTTGGCAGCCTTACTTCAGTATATTTTTGGACAATAGCTGTCATTTATAACTCTGCAGGTTTGTGAATTACAGTGCCCCTGAGCTCCTTTCTTCAACTCGCTTTCTTGTGACCTGGCCGCAACACCGCAGGATGGCTTCAGGCCCTAATCTGGTTCCGGCACGGCACGCTGAGCCTTTGGTTAATTCCTCTTCCTGGTGGGAAATGAGAGTTAAATTTGCCCGTCCAGACACCTCCAGCTAGTCTCTCATTGGTTCTCGCTATTCCTGTTCATCTTCCACAGATATTGCAAACTGGGCCAAACAGGAGGTTAAAGGGACTGACTCTCCAAGTCGGGAGAGTGTTAGTAAAGCATCTGGAATGTTGCACCCGAGTACCAGGGGACGAAAACTGAGACATATTTGAACACGTCTCCCGATCACATGGTTGATCATACTCTAGGTTCTACATGCATGTTTTAGCTGAAGGAAGAATACCTTAAAACTGGGTAGTTGAACGCCGTGGAATGGGTACCATGCAATATGACTTCAAAGGGTCTTCATTTGCTCACCGAACCTCTCCAATCCTATCACTGCTGCGTTTATGCCCCTGTACACATGCTTGATTCTCTTTCGGAGACATAGCAATCCATAGGTTTTAAGATACTTACTAGTCAGGTACATTCTTAGGCGTTTAATATGCGGTGTTGAGTCCATTTCGTTGAGCAAGGAGTAGCTCTTGTCTATTCCATATTTGGCTTAAGGAACTTTATCTGTGCTCATTTCAATCTCTGGTTTTATGCAGCACCCCAACTCACCTTTCCCCTTAAGCAAGCATAAGTTGGTTTTCTAAATTTGAGACCCTGTTCTGTTTTGGAATTCAGTTCCTGTGTAGCCAAGTTTACATTCCATGTATTAGTGATACCTTATGATGTTTCTTTTTCTGTGTGACTTATTTCAGTTAGAATCATCGTACCTGAATCCACTCATTATGCTGCTACGGCCCTGATGACATAGATTTCATTGCTGAGTGATACTGCATTGTACGTAATTACCACAAGTTCTTTATCCATTTTTCACTTTCTGTGATATTGAACTTGTTCGGTAAATGAGGTTCTTGTAAACAGAGGCGTGCCAAACTTTGGGGTGGCTGTGTCTTTTTGATTTTAATTTCCCTAAGCTATAGGACCATAAGTGGAAGTGCCCTAGGCTCTGTTGCTTTGTTTTTTAGATGTTTCAGGAAACACCATACACTTCTCCCGAGTGTCTGTTGGCAATTTACATCCCGCCCATCAGCATAACAAGGCTCCCAGTTCTCCATGGCCTGTCCTGCCTTTCTGGATTTTACACTTTTTTCAGATGGCCCTTTTGACCGGGGGGAAGTGAGACTTCATTGTAGTGCAGATTTCCTTTGCAAGCTTGCTTGGTTGGCCAAAAAGGGCGTATGCGTTTTTTCCTGAATATATTCAGGAAAAAACGCATACGCCCTTTTTGGCCAAGTGCATCATTGTGGACGTTCTGCCTCTTTTCCTATGCTTTCAATGCAATTCCAGTCGACCTCCTGAAATCGGTTTCCTGCAATTCTTCCCCGCTTTCAAGTCCTCTTGGCAGCCTTACTTCAGTATATTTTTGGATGATAGCTGTCATTTATAACTCTGCAGGTTTGTGAATTACAGTGCCCCTGAGCTCCTTTCTTCAACTCGCTTTTTTGTGACCTGGCCGCAACACCGCAGGATGGCTTCTGGCCCTAATCTGGTTCCGGCACGGCACGCTGACCTTTGGTTATTTCCTCTTCCTGGTGGGAAATGAGAGTTAAATTTGCCCGTCCAGACACCTCCAGCTAGTCTCTCATTGGTTCTCCCTATTCCTGTTCATCTTCCGCAGAAATTGCAAACTGGGCCAAACAAGAGGTTAAAGGCGCTGACTCTCCAAGTCGGGAGAGTGTTAGTAAAGCGTCTGGAATGTTGCACCCGAGTACCAGGGGAGGATAACTGAGACATATTTGAACACAACTCCCGTTCACATGGTTTATCATACTCTGGGTTCCACATGCATGTTTTAGCTGAAGGAAGAATACCTTAAACCTGGAGAGTTAAGACCCGTGTAACGGACACCATGCAATATGACTTCAAAGGGTCTTCATTTGCTCACCGAACCTCTCCAATCCTATCACTGCTGCGTTTATGCCCCTGTACACACGCTTGATTCTCTTTTGGAGACGTAGCAATCCATAGGTTTTAAGATACTTACTAGTCAGGTACATTCTTAGGCGTTTAATATGGGGTGTTGAGTCCATTTCGTTGAGCAAGGAGTAGCTCTTGTCTATTCCATATTTGCTTAAGGAACTTTATCTGTGCTCATTTCAATCTCTGGTTTTATGCAGCACCCCAACTCACCTTTCCCCTTAAGCAAGTATAAGTTGCTTTTCTGAATTTGAGACCCTGTTCTGTTTTGGAATTCAGTTCCTGTGTAGCCAAGTTTACATTCCGTGTATTAATGATATCTTATGATGTTTCTTTTTCTGTGTGACTTATTTCAGTTAGAATAATCGTACCTGAATCCACTCATTATGCTGCTACGGGCCTGATGACATAGATTTCATTGCTGAGTGATACTGCATTGTACGTAAGTACCACAAGTTCTTTATCCATTTTTCACTTTCTGTGATATTGAACTTGTACGGTAAATGAGGTTCTTGTAAACAGAGGCGTCCCAAACTTTGGGGTGGCTGTGTCTTTTTCATTTTAATTTCCCTAAGCTATAGGACCATAAGTGGAAGTGCCCTAGGCTCTGTTGCTTTGTTTTTTAGATGTTTCAGGAAACACCATACACTTCTCCCGAGTGTCTGTTGGCAATTTACATCCCGCCCATCAGCATAACAAGGCTCCCAGTTCTCCATGGCCTGTCCTGCCTTTCTGGATTTTACACTGTTTTCAGATGGCCCTTTTGACCGGGGGGAAGTGAGACTTCGTTGTAGTGCAGATTTCCTTTGCAAGCTTGCTTGGTTGGCCGAAAAGGGCGTATGCGTTTTTTCCTGAATATATTCAGGAAAAAACGCATACGCGCTTTTTGGCCAAGTGCATCATTGTGGACGTTCTGCCTCTTTTCCTATGCTTTCAATGCAATTCCAGTCTACCTCCTGAAATCGGTTTCCTGCAATTCTGCCCCGCTTTCAAGTCCTCTTGGCAGCCTTACTTCAGTATACTTTTGGACGATAGCTGTCATTTATAACTCTGCAGGTTTGTGAATTACAGTGCCCCTGAGCTCCTTTCTTCAACTCGCTTTCTTGTGAGCTGGCCACAACACCGCAGGATGGCTTCAGGCCCTAATCTGGTTCCGGCATGGCACGCTGAGCCTTTGGTAATTTCCTCTTTCTGGTGGGAAATGAGAGTTAAATTTGCCCGTCCAGACACCTCCAGCTAGTCTCTCATTGGTTCTCGCTATTCCTGTTCATGTTCCGCAGAAATTGCAAACTGGGCCAAACAGGAGGTTAAAGGGACTGACTCTCCAAGTCGGGAGAGTGTTAGTAAAGCGTCTGGAATGTTGCACCCGAGTACCAGGGTACGAAAACTGAGACATATTTGAACACGTCTCCCGATCACATGGTTCATCATACTCTAGGTTCCACATGCATGTTTTGGCTGAAGGAAGAATACCTTAAACCTGGGTAGTTGAAACCCGTGGAATGGGTACCATGGAATATGACTTCAAAGGGTCTTCATTTGCTCACCGAACCTCTCCAATCCTATCACTGCTGCGTTGATGCCCCTGTACACACGCTTGATTCTCTTTTGGAGACATAGCAATCCATAGGTTTTAAGATACTTACTAGTCAGGTACATTCTTAGGCGTTTAATATGGGGTGTTGAGTCCATTTCGTTGAGCAAGGAGTAGCTCTTGTCTATTCCATATTTGGCTTAAGGAACTTTATCTGTGCTCATTTCAATCTCTGGTTTTATGCAGCACCCCAACTCACCTTTCCCCTTGAGCAAGCATAAGTTGCTTTTCTGAATTTGAGACCCTGTTCTGTTCTGTAATTCAGTTCCTGTGTAGCCAAGTTTACATTCCGTGTATTACTGATATCTTATGATGTTTCTTTTTCTGTGTGACTTATTTCAGTTAGAATCATCGTACCTGAATCCACTCATTGTGCTGCTAAGGGCCTGATGACATAGATTTCATTGCTGAGTGATATTGCTTTGTAAGTAAATACCACATCTTCTTTATCCATTTTTCACTTTCTGCGATGTTGAACTTGTACTGTAAACGAGGTTCTTGTAAACAGGGCCGTTCCAAACTTTGGGGGGCTGTGTCTTTTTGATTTTAATTTCCCTAAACTATAGGACCATAAGTGGAAGTGCCCTAGGCTCTGTTGCTTTGTTTTTTAGATGTTTCAGGAAACACCATACACTTCTCCAGAGTGTCTGTTGGCAATTTACATCCCGCCCATCAGCATAACAAGGCTCCCAGTTCTCCATGGCCTGTCCTGCCTTTCTGGATTTTACACTTTTTTCAGATGGCCCTTTTGACCGGGGGGAAGTGAGACTTCATTGTAGTGCAGATTTCCTTTGCAAGCTTGCTTGGTTGGCCAAAAGGGGCGTATGCGTTTTTTCCTGAATATATTCAGGAAAAAACGCATACGCCCTTTTTGGCCAAGTGCATCATTGTGGACGTTCTGCCTCTTTTCCTATGCTTTCAATGCAATTCCAGTCTACCTCCTGAAATCGGTTTCCTGCAATTCTGCCCCGCTTTCAAGTCCTCGTGGCAGCCTTACTTCAGTATATTTTTGGACGATAGCTGTCATTTATAACTCTGCAGGTTTGTGAATTACAGTGCCCCTGAGCTCCTTTCTTCAACTCGCTTTCTTGTGACCTGGCCGCAACACCGGAGGATGGCTTCAGGCCCTAATCTGGTTCCGGCACGGCACGCTGAGCCTTTGGTTATTTCCTCTTCCTGGTGGGTAATGAGAGTTAAATTTGCCCGTCCAGACACCTCCAGCTAGTCTCTCATTGGTTCTCCCTATTCCTGTTCATCTTCCGCAGAAATTGAAAACTGGGCCAAACAGGAGGTTAAAGGCACTGACTCTCCAAGTCGGGAGAGTGTTAGTAACGCGTCTGGAACGTTGCACCTGAGTACCAGGGTACGAAAACTGAGACATATTTGAACACGTCTCCCGATCACATGGTTGATCATACTCTAGGTTCCACATGCATGTTTTGGCTGAAGGAAGAATACCTTAAACCTGCGTAGTTGAAACCCGTGGAATGGGTACCATGCAATATGACTTCAAAGGGTCTTCATTTGCTCACTGAACCTCTCCAATCCTATAATTGCTGCGTTTATGCCCCTGTACACATGCTTGATTCTCTTTTGGAGACATAGCAATCCATAGGTTTTAAGATACTTACTAGTCAGGTACATTCTTAGGCGTTTAATATGCGGTGTTGAGTCCATTTCGTTGAGCAAGGAGTAGCTCTTGTCTATTCCATATTTGGCTTAAGGAACTTTATCTGTGCTCATTTCAATCTCTGGTTTTATGCAGCACCCCAACTCACCTTTCCCCTTAAGCAAGCATAAGTTGGTTTTCTACATTTGAGACCCTGTTCTGTTCTGTAATTCAGTTCCTGTGTAGCCAAGTTTACATTCCGTGTATTACTGATATCTTATGATGTTTCTTTTTCTGTGTGACTTATTTCAGTTAGAATCATCGTACCTGAATACACTCATTATGCTGCTACGGGCCTGATGACATAGATTTCATTGCTGAGTGATACTGCATTGTACGTAAGTACCACAAGTTCTTTATCCATTTTTCACTTTCTGTGATATTGAACTTGTACGGTAAACGAGGTTCTTGTAAACAGAGGCGTCCCAAACTTTGGGGTGGCTGTGTCTTTTTTATTTTAATTTCCCTAAGCTATAGGACCATAAGTGGAAGTGCCCTAGGCTCTGTTGCTTTGTTTTTTAGATGTTTCAGGAAACACCATACACTTTTCCCGATTGTCTGTTGGCAATTTACATCCCGCCCATCAGCATAACAAGGCTCCCAGTTCTCCATGGCCTGTCCTGCCTTTCTGGATTTTACACTGTTTTCAGATGGCCCTTTTGACCGGGGGGAAGTGAGACTTCGTTGTAGTGCAGATTTCCTTTGCAAGCTTGCTTGGTTGGCCAAAAAGGGCGTATGCGTTTTTTCCTGAATATATTCAGGAAAAAACGCATACGCCCTTTTTGGCCAAGTGCATCATTGTGGACGTTCTGCCTCTTTTCCTATGCTATCAGTGCAATTCCAGTCTACCTCCTGAAATCGGTTTCCTGCAATTCTGCCCCGCTTTCAAGTCCTCTTGGCAGCCTTACTTCAGTATACTTTTGGACGATAGCTGTCATTTATAACTCTGCAGGTTTGTGAATTACAGTGCCCCTGAGCTCCTTTCTTCAACTCGATTTCTTGTGAGCTGGCCACAACACCGCAGGATGGCTTCAGGCCCTAATCTGGTTCCGGCATGGCACGCTGAGCCTTTGGTTATTTCCTCTTTCTGGTGGGAAATGAGAGTTAAATTTGCCCGTCCAGACACCTCCAGCTAGTCTCTCATTGGTTCTCGCTATTCCTGTTCATGTTCCGCAGAAATTGCAAACTGGGCCAAACAGGAGGTTAAAGGGACTGACTCTCCAAGTCGGGAGAGTGTTAGTAAAGCGTCTGGAATGTTGCACCCGAGTACCAGGGGACGAAAACTGAGACATATTGAACACGTCTCCCGATCACATGGTTCATCATACTCTAGGTTCCACATGCATGTTTTGGCTGAAGGAAGAATACCTTAAACCTGGGTAGTTGAAACCCGTGGAATGGGTACCATGCAATATGACTTCAAAGGGTCTTCATTTGCTCACCGAACCTCTCCAATCCTATCACTGCTGCGTTGATGCCCCTGTACACATGCTTGATTCTCTTTTGGAGACATAGCAATCCATAGGTTTTAAGATACTTACTAGTCAGGTACATTCTTAGGCGTTTAATATGGGGTGTTGAGTCCATTTCGTTGAGCAAGGAGTAGCTCTTGTCTATTCCATATTTGGCTTAAGGAACTTTATCTGTGCTCATTTCAATCTCTGGTTTTATGCAGCACCCCAACTCACCTTTCCCCTTAAGCAAGCATAAGTTGGTTTTCTAAATTTGAGACCCTGTTCTGTTTTGGAATTCAGTTCCTGTGTAGCCAAGTTTACATTCCGTGTATTACTGATATCTTATGATGTTTCTTTTTCTGTGTGACTTATT
Organism: Stenella coeruleoalba; assembly: GCF_951394435.1. Classification (NCBI taxonomy): domain Eukaryota; kingdom Metazoa; phylum Chordata; class Mammalia; order Artiodactyla; family Delphinidae; genus Stenella; species Stenella coeruleoalba. The sequence goes on from NW_027646368.1 coordinate 1,498,948, forward strand.
TCAGTTAGAAATCGTACCTGAATCCACTCATTGTGCTGCTAAGGGCCTGATGACATAGATTTCATTGCTGAGTGATATTGCTTTGTAAGTAAATACCACATCTTCTTTATCCATTTTTCACTTTCTGCGATGTTGAACTTGTACTGTAAACGAGGTTCTTGTAAACAGGGCCGTTCCAAACTTTGGGGTGGCTGTGTCTTTTTGATTTTAATTTCCCTAAGCTATAGGACCATAAGTGGAAATGCCCTAGGCTCTGTTGGTTTGTTTTTTAGATGTTTCAGGAAACACCATACACTTCTCCCAAGTGTCTGTTGACAATTTACATCCCGCCCATCAGCATAACAAGGCTCCCAGTTCTCCATGGCCTGTCCTGCCTTTCTGGATTTTACACTTTTTTCAGATGGCCCTTTTGACCGGGGGGAAGTGAGACTTCATTGTAGTGCAGATTTCCTTTGCAAGCTTGCTTGGTTGGCCAAAATGGGCGTATGCGTTTTTTCCTGAATATATTCAGGAAAAAACGCATACGCCCTTTTTGGCCAAGTGCATCATTGTGGACGTTCTGCCTCTTTTCCTATGCTTTCAATGCAATTCCAGTCTACCTCCTGAAATCGGTTTCCTGCAATTCTGCCCCGCTTTCAAGTCCTCTTGGCAGCCTTACTTCAGTATATTTTTGGACAATAGCTGTCATTTATAACTCTGCAGGTTTGTGAATTACAGTGCCCCTGAGCTCCTTTCTTCAACTCGCTTTCTTGTGACCTGGCCGCAACACCGCAGGATGGCTTCAGGCCCTAATCTGGTTCCGGCACGGCACGCTGAGCCTTTGGTTAATTCCTCTTCCTGGTGGGAAATGAGAGTTAAATTTGCCCGTCCAGACACCTCCAGCTAGTCTCTCATTGGTTCTCGCTATTCCTGTTCATCTTCCACAGATATTGCAAACTGGGCCAAACAGGAGGTTAAAGGGACTGACTCTCCAAGTCGGGAGAGTGTTAGTAAAGCATCTGGAATGTTGCACCCGAGTACCAGGGTACGAAAACTGAGACATATTTGAACACGTCTCCCGATCACATGGTTGATCATACTCTAGGTTCTACATGCATGTTTTAGCTGAAGGAAGAATACCTTAAAACTGGGTAGTTGAACGCCGTGGAATGGGTACCATGCAATATGACTTCAAAGGGTCTTCATTTGCTCACCGAACCTCTCCAATCCTATCACTGCTGCGTTTATGCCCCTGTACACATGCTTGATTCTCTTTCGGAGACATAGCAATCCATAGGTTTTAAGATACTTACTAGTCAGGTACATTCTTAGGCGTTTAATATGCGGTGTTGAGTCCATTTCGTTGAGCAAGGAGTAGCTCTTGTCTATTCCATATTTGGCTTAAGGAACTTTATCTGTGCTCATTTCAATCTCTGGTTTTATGCAGCACCCCAACTCACCTTTCCCCTTAAGCAAGCATAAGTTGGTTTTCTAAATTTGAGACCCTGTTCTGTTTTGGAATTCAGTTCCTGTGTAGCCAAGTTTACATTCCGTGTATTAGTGATACCTTATGATGTTTCTTTTTCTGTGTGACTTATTTCAGTTAGAATCATCGTACCTGAATCCACTCATTATGCTGCTACGGCCCTGATGACATAGATTTCATTGCTGAGTGATACTGCATTGTACGTAATTACCACAAGTTCTTTATCCATTTTTCACTTTCTGTGATATTGAACTTGTTCGGTAAATGAGGTTCTTGTAAACAGAGGCGTCCCAAACTTTGGGGTGGCTGTGTCTTTTTGATTTTAATTTCCCTAAGCTATAGGACCATAAGTGGAAGTGCCCTAGGCTCTGTTGGTTTGTTTTTTAGATGTTTCAGGAAACACCATACACTTCTCCCGAGTGTCTGTTGGCAATTTACATCCCGCCCATCAGCATAACAAGGCTCCCAGTTCTCCATGGCCTGTCCTGCCTTTCTGGATTTTACACTTTTTTCAGATGGCCCTTTTGACCGGGGGGAAGTGAGACTTCATTGTAGTGCAGATTTCCTTTGCAAGCTTGCTTGGTTGGCCAAAAAGGGCGTATGCGTTTTTTCCTGAATATATTCAGGAAAAAACGCATACGCCCTTTTTGGCCAAGTGCATCATTGTGGACGTTCTGCCTCTTTTCCTATGCTTTCAATGCAATTCCAGTCGACCTCCTGAAATCGGTTTCCTGCAATTCTGCCCCGCTTTCAAGTCCTCTTGGCAGCCTTACTTCAGTATATTTTTGGATGATAGCTGTCATTTATAACTCTACAGGTTTGTGAATTACAGTGCCCCTGAGCTCCTTTCTTCAACTCGCTTTTTTGTGACCTGGCCGCAACACCGCAGGATGGCTTCAGGCCCTAATCTGGTTCCGGCACGGCACGCTGACCTTTGGTTATTTCCTCTTCCTGGTGGGAAATGAGAGTTAAATTTGCCCGTCCAGACACCTCCAGCTAGTCTCTCATTGGTTCTCCCTATTCCTGTTCATCTTCCGCAGAAATTGCAAACTGGGCCAAACAAGAGGTTAAAGGCGCTGACTCTCCAAGTGGGGAGAGTGTTAGTAAAGCGTCTGGAATGTTGCACCCGAGTACCAGGGGAGGATAACTGAGACATATTTGAACACAACTCCCGTTCACATGGTTGATCATACTCTGGGTTCCACATGCATGTTTTAGCTGAAGGAAGAATACCTTAAACCTGGAGAGTTAAGACCCGTGTAACGGACACCATGCAATATGACTTCAAAGGGTCTTCATTTGCTCACCGAACCTCTCCAATCCTATCACTGCTGCGTTTATGCCCCTGTACACACGCTTGATTCTCTTTTGGAGACATAGCAATCCATAGGTTTTAAGATACTTACTAGTCAGGTACATTCTTAGGCGTTTAATATGGGGTGTTGAGTCCATTTCGTTGAGCAAGGAGTAGCTCTTGTCTATTCCATATTTGCTTAAGGAACTTTATCTGTGCTCATTTCAATCTCTGGTTTTATGCAGCACCCCAACTCACCTTTCCCCTTAAGCAAGTATAAGTTGCTTTTCTGAATTTGAGACCCTGTTCTGTTTTGGAATTCAGTTCCTGTGTAGCCAAGTTTACATTCCGTGTATTAATGATATCTTATGATGTTTCTTTTTCTGTGTGACTTATTTCAGTTAGAATAATCGTACCTGAATCCACTCATTATGCTGCTACGGGCCTGATGACATAGATTTCATTGCTGAGTGATATTGCTTTGTAAGTAAATACCACATCTTCTTTATCCATTTTTCACTTTCTGTGATGTTGAACTTGTACTGTAAACGAGGTTCTTGTAAACAGGGCCGTTCCAAACTTTGGGGGGCTGTGTCTTTTTGATTTTAATTTCCCTAAACTATAGGACCATAAGTGGAAGTGCCCTAGGCTCTGTTGCTTTGTTTTTTAGATGTTTCAGGAAACACCATACACTTCTCCAGAGTGTCTGTTGGCAATTTACATCCCGCCCATCAGCATAACAAGGCTCCCAGTTCTCCATGGCCTGTCCTGCCTTTCTGGATTTTACACTTTTTTCAGATGGCCCTTTTGACCGGGGGGAAGTGAGACTTCATTGTAGTGCAGATTTCCTTTGCAAGCTTGCTTGGTTGGCCAAAAGGGGCGTATGCGTTTTTTCCTGAATATATTCAGGAAAAAACGCATACGCCCTTTTTGGCCAAGTGCATCATTGTGGACGTTCTGCCTCTTTTCCTATGCTTTTAATGCAATTCCAGTCTACCTCCTGAAATCGGTTTCCTGCAATTCTGCCCCGCTTTCAAGTCCTCTTGGCAGCCTTACTTCAGTATATTTTTGGACGATAGCTGTCATTTATAACTCTGCAGGTTTGTGAATTACAGTGCCCCTGAGCTCCTTTCTTCAACTCGCTTTCTTTTGAGCTGGCCGCAACACCGGAGGATGGCTTCAGGCCCTAATCTGGTTCCGGCACGGCACGCTGAGCCTTTGGTTATTTCCTCTTCCTGGTGGGTAATGAGAGTTAAATTTGCCCGTCCAGACACCTCCAGCTAGTCTCTCATTGGTTCTCCCTATTCCTGTTCATCTTCCGCAGAAATTGAAAACTGGGCCAAACAGGAGGTTAAAGGCACTGACTCTCCAAGTCGGGAGAGTGTTAGTAACGTGTCTGGAACGTTGCACCCGAGTACCAGGGTACGAAAACTGAGACATATTTGAACACGTCTCCCGATCACATGGTTGATCATACTCTAGGCTCCACATGCATGTTTTGGCTGAAGGAAGAATACCTTAAACCTGCGTAGTTGAAACCCGTGGAATGGGTACCATGCAATATGACTTCAAAGGGTCTTCATTTGCTCACTGAACCTCTCCAATCCTATAATTGCTGCGTTTATGCCCCTGTACACATGCTTGATTCTCTTTTGGAGACATAGCAATCCATAGGTTTTAAGATACTTACTAGTCAGGTACATTCTTAGGCGTTTAATATGCGGTGTTGAGTCCATTTCGTTGAGCAAGGAGTAGCTCTTGTCTATTCCATATTTGGCTTAAGGAACTTTATCTGTGCTCATTTCAATCTCTGGTTTTATGCAGCACCCCAACTCACCTTTCCCCTTAAGCAAGCATAAGTTGGTTTTCTACATTTGAGACCCTGTTCTGTTCTGTAATTCAGTTCCTGTGTAGCCAAGTTTACATTCCGTGTATTACTGATATCTTATGATGTTTCTTTTTCTGTGTGACTTATTTCAGTTAGAATCATCGTACCTGAATACACTCATTATGCTGCTACGGGCCTGATGACATAGATTTCATTGCTGAGTGATACTGCATTGTACGTAAGTACCACAAGTTCTTTATCCATTTTTCACTTTCTGTGATATTGAACTTGTACGGTAAACGAGGTTCTTGTAAACAGAGGCGTCCCAAACTTTGGGGTGGCTGTGTCTTTTTGATTTTAATTTCCCTAAGCTATAGGACCATAAGTGGAAGTGCCCTAGGCTCTGTTGCTTTGTTTTTTAGATGTTTCAGGAAACACCATACAATTCTCCCGATTGTCTGTTGGCAATTTACATCCCGCCCATCAGCATAACAAGGCTCCCAGTTCTCCATGGCCTGTCCTGCCTTTCTGGATTTTACACTGTTTTCAGATGGCCCTTTTGACCGGGGGGAAGTGAGACTTCGTTGTAGTGCAGATTTCCTTTGCAAGCTTGCTTGGTTGGCCAAAAAGGGCGTATGCGTTTTTTCCTGAATATATTCAGGAAAAAACGCATACGCCCTTTTTGGCCAAGTGCATCATTGTGGACGTTCTGCCTCTTTTCCTATGCTTTCAATGCAATTCCAGTCTACCTCCTGAAATCGGTTTCCTGCAATTCTGCCCCGCTTTCAAGTCCTCTTGGCAGCCTTACTTTAGTATACTTTTGGACGATAGGTGTCATTTATAACTCTGCAGGTTTGTGAATTACAGTGCCCCTGAGCTCCTTTCTTCAACTCGATTTCTTGTGAGCTGGCCACAACACCGCAGGATGGCTTCAGGCCCTAATCTGGTTCCGGCACGGCACGCTGAGCCTTTGGTTATTTCCTCTTTCTGGTGGGAAATGAGAGTTAAATTTGCCCGTCCAGACACCTCCAGCTAGTCTCTCATTGGTTCTCGCTATTCCTGTTCATGTTCCGCAGAAATTGCAAACTGGGCCAAACAGGAGGTTAAAGGGACTGACTCTCCAAGTCGGGAGAGTGTTAGTAAAGCGTCTGGAATGTTGCACCCGAGTACCAGGGTACGAAAACTGAGACATATTGAACACGTCTCCCGATCACATGGTTCATCATACTCTAGGTTCCACATGCATGTTTTGGCTGAAGGAAGAATACCTTAAACCTGGGTAGTTGAAACCCGTGGAATGGGTACCATGCAATATGACTTCAAAGGGTCTTCATTTGCTCACCGAACCTCTCCAATCCTATCACTGCTGCGTTGATGCCCCTGTACACATGCTTGATTCTCTTTTGGAGACATAGCAATCCATAGGTTTTAAGATACTTACTAGTCAGGTACATTCTTAGGCGTTTAATATGGGGTGTTGAGTCCATTTCGTTGAGCAAGGAGTAGCTCTTGTCTATTCCATATTTGGCTTAAGGAACTTTATCTGTGCTCATTTCAATCTCTGGTTTTATGCAGCACCCCAACTCACCTTTCCCCTTAAGCAAGCATAAGTTGGTTTTCTAAATTTGAGACCCTGTTCTGTTTTGGAATTCAGTTCCTGTGTAGCCAAGTTTACATTCCGTGTATTACTGATATCTTATGATGTTTCTTTTTCTGTGTGACTTATTTCAGTTAGAAATCGTACCTGAATCCACTCATTGTGCTGCTAAGGGCCTGATGACATAGATTTCATTGCTGAGTGATATTGCTTTGTAAGTAAATACCACATCTTCTTTATCCATTTTTCACTTTCTGCGATGTTGAACTTGTACTGTAAACGAGGTTCTTGTAAACAGGGCCGTTCCAAACTTTGGGGTGGCTGTGTCTTTTTGATTTTAATTTCCCTAAGCTATAGGACCATAAGTGGAAATGCCCTAGGCTCTGTTGGTTTGTTTTTTAGATGTTTCAGGAAACACCATACACTTCTCCCAAGTGTCTGTTGACAATTTACATCCCGCCCATCAGCATAACAAGGCTCCCAGTTCTCCATGGCCTGTCCTGCCTTTCTGGATTTTACACTTTTTTCAGATGGCCCTTTTGACCGGGGGGAAGTGAGACTTCATTGTAGTGCAGATTTCCTTTGCAAGCTTGCTTGGTTGGCCAAAAAGGGCGTATGCGTTTTTTCCTGAATATATTCAGGAAAAAACGCATACGCCCTTTTTGGCCAAGTGCATCATTGTGGACGTTCTGCCTCTTTTCCTATGCTTTCAATGCAATTCCAGTCTACCTCCTGAAATCGGTTTCCTGCAATTCTGCCCCGCTTTCAAGTCCTCTTGGCAGCCTTACTTCAGTATATTTTTGGACAATAGCTGTCATTTATAACTCTGCAGGTTTGTGAATTACAGTGCCCCTGAGCTCCTTTCTTCAACTCGCTTTCTTGTGACCTGGCCGCAACACCGCAGGATGGCTTCAGGCCCTAATTTGGTTCCGGCACGGCACGCTGAGCCTTTGGTTAATTCCTCTTCCTGGTGGGAAATGAGAGTTAAATTTGCCCGTCCAGACACCTCAAGCTAGTCTCTCATTGGTTCTCGCTATTCCTGTTCATCTTCCACAGATATTGCAAACTGGGCCAAACAGGAGGTTAAAGGGACTGACTCTCCAAGTCGGGAGAGTGTTAGTAAAGCGTCTGGAATGTTGCACCCGAGTACCAGGGTACGAAAACTGAGACATATTTGAACACGTCTCCCGATCACATGGTTGATCATACTCTAGGTTCTACATGCATGTTTTAGCTGAAGGAAGAATACCTTAAAACTGGGTAGTTGAACGCCGTGGAATGGGTACCATGCAATATGACTTCAAAGGGTCTTCATTTGCTCACCGAACCTCTCCAATCCTATCACTGCTGCGTTTATGCCCCTGTACACATGCTTGATTCTCTTTCGGAGACATAGCAATCCATAGGTTTTAAGATACTTACTAGTCAGGTACATTCTTAGGCGTTTAATATGCGGTGTTGAGTCCATTTCGTTGAGCAAGGAGTAGCTCTTGTCTATTCCATATTTGGCTTAAGGAACTTTATCTGTGCTCATTTCAATCTCTGGTTTTATGCAGCACCCCAACTCACCTTTCCCCTTAAGCAAGCATAAGTTGGTTTTCTAAATTTGAGACCCTGTTCTGTTTTGGAATTCAGTTCCTGTGTAGCCAAGTTTACATTCCGTGTATTAGTGATACCTTATGATGCTTCTTTTTCTGTGTGACTTATTTCAGTTAGAATCATCGTACCTGAATCCACTCATTATGCTGAAACGGGCCTGATGACATAGATTTCATTGCTGAGTGATACTGCATTGTACGTAATTACCACAAGTTCTTTATCCATTTTTCACTTTCTGTGATATTGAACTTGTTCGGTAAATGAGGTTCTTGTAAACAGAGGCGTCCCAAACTTTGGGGTGGCTGTGTCTTTTTGATTTTAATTTCCCTAAGCTATAGGACCATAAGTGGAAGTGCCCTAGGCTCTGTTGCTTTGTTTTTTAGATGTTTCAGGAAACACCATACACTTCTCCCGAGTGTCTGTTGGCAATTTACATCCCGCCCATCAGCATAACAAGGCTCCCAGTTCTCCATGGCCTGTCCTGCCTTTCTGGATTTTACACTTTTTTCAGATGGCCCTTTTGACCGGGGGGAAGTGAGACTTCATTGTAGTGCAGATTTCCTTTGCAAGCTTGCTTGGTTGGCCAAAAAGGGCGTATGCGTTTTTTCCTGAATATAGTCAGGAAAAAACGCATACGCCCTTTTGGGCCAAGTGCATCATTGTGGACGTTCTGCCTCTTTTCCTATGCTTTCAATGCAATTCCAGTCGACCTCCTGAAATCGGTTTCCTGCAATTCTTCCCCGCTTTCAAGTCCTCTTGGCAGCCTTACTTCAGTATATTTTTGGATGATAGCTGTCATTTATAACTCTGCAGGTTTGTGAATTACAGTGCCCCTGAGCTCCTTTCTTCAACTCGCTTTTTTGTGACCTGGCCGCAACACCGCAGGATGGCTTCAGGCCCTAATCTGGTTCCGGCACGGCACGCTGAGCCTTTGGTTATTTCCTCTTCCTGGTGGGAAATGAGAGTTAAATTTGCCCGTCCAGACACCTCCAGCTAGACTCTCATTGGTTCTCCCTATTCCTGTTCATCTTCCGCAGAAATTGCAAACTGGGCCAAACAGGAGGTTAAAGGGACTGACTCTCCAAGTCGGAAGAGTGATAGTAAAGTGTCTGGAATGTTGCACCCGAGTACCAGGGGAGGAAAACTGAGACATATTTGAACACGTCTCCCGTTCACACGGTTGATCATACTCTGGGTTCCACATGCATGTTTTAGCTGAAGGAAGAATACCTTAAACCTGGAGAGTTGAGACCCGTGGAATGGGTACCATGCAATATGACTTCAAAGGGTCTTCATTTGCTAACCGAACCTCTCCAATCCTATCACTGCTGCGTTTATGCCCCTGTACACATGCTTGATTCTCTTTTGGAGACATAGCAATCCATAGGTTTTAAGATACTTACTAGTCAGGTACATTCTTTGGCGTTTAATATGCGGTGTTGAGTCCATTTCGTTGAGCAAGGAGTAGATCTTGTCTATTCCATATTTGGCTTAAGGAACTTTATCTGTGCTCATTACGCTCTGTGGTTTTATGCAGCACCCGAACTCACCTTTCCCCTTAAGCAAGCATAAGTTGGTTTTCTAAATTTGAGACCCTGTTCTGTTTTTTAATTTACTTCCTGTGTAGTCAAGTTTACATTCCGTGTATTAGTGATATCTTATGATGTTTCTTTTTCTTTGTGACTTATTTCAGTTAGAATCATCGTACCTGAATCCACTCATTATGCTGCTACGGGGCTGATGACATAGATTTCATTGCTGAGTGATACTGCATTGTACATAAGTACCACAAGTTCTTTATCCATTTTTCACTTTCTGTGATATTGAACTTGTACGGTAAACAAGGTTCTTGTAAACAGAGGCGTCCCAAACTTTGGGGTGGCTGTGTCTTTTTGATTTTAATTTCCCTAAGCTATAGGACCATAAGTGGAAGTGCCCTAGGCTCTGTTGGTTTGTTTTTTAGATGTTTCAGGAAACACCATACACTTCTCCCGAGTGTCTGTTGGCAATTTACATGCCGCCCATCAGCATAACAAGGCTCCCAGTTCTCCATGGCCTGTCCTGCCTTTCTGGATTTTACACTGTTTTCAGATGGCCCTTTTGACCGGGGGGAAGTGAGACTTCATTGTAGTGCAGATTTCCTTTGCAAGTTTGCTTGGTTGGCCAAAAAGGGCGTATGCGTTTTTTCCTGAATATATTCAGGAAAAAACGCATACGCCCTTTTTGGCTAAGTGCATCATTGTGGACGTTCTGCCTCTTTTCCTATGCTTTCAATGCAATTCCAGTCTACCTCCTGAAATCGGTTTCCTGCAATTCTGCCCCGCTTTCAAGTCCTCTTGGCAGCCTTACTTCAGTATATGTTTGGACGATAGCTGTCATTTATAACTCTGCAGGTTTGTGAATTACAGTGCCCCTGAGCTCCTTTCTTCAACTCGCTTCCTTTTGAGCTGGCCGCAACACCGCAGGATGGCTTCAGGCCTTAATCTGGTTCTGACACGGCACGCTGAGCCTTTGGTTATTTCCTCTTCCTGGTGGGAAATGAGAGTTAAATTTGCCCGTCCAGACACCTCCAGCTAGTCTCTCATTGGTTCTCCCTATTCCTGTTCATCTTCCGCAGAAATTGCAAACTGGGCCAAACAGCAGGTTAAAGGCGCTGACTCTCCAAGTGGGGAGAGTGTTAGTAAAGCGTCTGGAATGTACCACCCGATTTCCAGTAGAGGAAAACTGAGACATATTTGAACACGTCTCCCGTTCACACGGTTGATCATACTCTGGGTTCCACATGCATGTTTTAGCTGAAGGAAGAATACCTTAACCATGGAGAGTTGAGACCCGTGTAATGGGTACCATGCAATATGACTTCAAAGGGTCTTCATTTGCTCACCGAACGTCTCCAATTCTATCACTGCTGCGTTTATGCCCCTGTACACATGCTTGATTCTGTTTTGGAGACATAGCAATCCATAGGTTTTAAGATACTTACTAGTCAGGTACATTCTTAGGCATTTAATATGGGGTGTTCAGTCCATTTCGTTGAGCAAGGAGTAGCTCTTGTCTATTCCATATTTGGCTTATGGAACTTTATCTGTGCTCATTTCAATCTCTGGTTTTATGCAGCACCCCAACTCTCCTTTCCCCTTAAGCAAGCATAAGTTGGTTTTCTAAATTTGAGACCCTGTTCTGTTTTGGAATTCAGTTCCTGTGTAGCCAAGTTTACATTCCGTGTATTAGTGATCTTATGATGTTTCTTTTTCTGTGTGACTTATTTCAGTTAGAATCATCATACCTGAATCCACTCATTGTGCTGCTAAGTGCTTGATGACATAGATTTCATTGCTGAGTGATATTGCTTTGTAAGTAAATACCACAACTTCTTTATCCATTTTTCACTTTCCCTGATGTTGAACTTGTACTGTAAACGAGGTTCTTGTAAACAGAGGCGTCCCAAACTTTGGGGTGGCTGTGTCTTTTTTATTTCAATTTCCCTAAGCTATAGGACCATAAGTGGAAGTGCCCTAGGCTCTGTTGCTTTGTTTTTTAGATGTTTCAGGAAACACCATACATTCTCCCAAGTGTCTGTTGGCAATTTACATCCCGCCCATCAGCATAACAAGGCTCCCAGTTCTCCATGGCCTGTCCTGCCTCTGGATTTTACACTTTTTTCACATGGCCCTTTTGACCAGGGGGAAGTGAGACTTCATTGTAGTGCAGATTTCCTTTGGAAGTTTGCTTGGTTGGACAAAAGGGGCGTATGCGTTTTTTCCTGAATATATTCAGGAAAAAACGCATACGCCCTTTTAGGCCAAGTGCATCATTGTGGACGTTCTGCCTCTTTTCCTATGCTTTCAATGCGATTCCAGTCGACCTCCTGAAATCGGTTTCCTGCAATTCTGCCCCGCTTTCAAGTCCTCTTGGCAGCATTACTTCAGTATATTTTTGGACGATAGCTGTCATTTATAACTCTGCAGGTTTGTGAATTACAGTGCCCCTGAGCTCCTTTCTTCAACTCGCTTTCTTGTGACCTGGCCGCAACACCGCAGGATGGCTTCAGGCCCTAATCTGGTTCCGGCAAGGCTTGCTGAGCCTTTGGTTATTTCCTCTTCCTGGTGGGAAATGAGAGTTAAATTTGCCCGTCCAGACACCTCCAGCTAGTCTCTCATTGGTTCTCCCTATTCCTGTTCATCTTCCGCAGAAATTGCAAACTGGGCCAAACAGGAGGTTAAAGGGACTGACTCTCCAAGTCGGGAGAGTGTTAGTAAAGCGTCTGGAATGTTACACCCGAGTACCAGGGTACGAAAACTGAGATATATTTGAACACGTCTCCCGATCACATGGTTGATCATACTCTACGTTCCACATGCATGTTTTAGCTGAAGGAAGAATACCTTAAACCTGGGTAGTTGAAACCCGTGGAATGGGTACCATGCAATATGACTTCAAAGGGTCTTCATTTGCTCACCGATCCTCTCCAATCCTATCACTGCTGCGTTTATGCCCTTGTACACATGCTTGATTCTCTTTCGGAGACATAGCAATCCATAGGTTTTAAGATACTTACTAGTCAGGTACATTCTTAGGCGTTTAATATGCGGTGTTGAGTCCATTTCGTTGAGCAAGGAGTAGCTCTTGTCTATTCCATATTTGGCTTAAGGAACTTTATCTGTGCTCATTTCGATCTCTGGTTTTATGCAGCACCCCAACTCACCTTTACCCTTAAGCAAGCATAAGTTGGTTTTCTAAATTTGAGACCCTGTTCTGTTTTGGAATTCAGTTCCTGTGTAGCCAAGTTTACATTCCGTGTATTACTGATATCTTATGATGTTTCTTTTTCTGTGTGACTTATTTCAGTTAGAATCATCATACCTGAATCCACTCATTGTGCTGCTAAGGGCCTGATGACATAGATTTCATTGCTGAGTGATATTGCTTTGTAAGTAAATACCACAACTTCTTTATCCATTTTTCACTTTCTGCGATGTTGAACTTGTACTGTAAACGAGGTTCTTGTAAACAGAGCCATGCCAAACTTTGGGGTGGCTGTGTCTTTTTGATTTTAATTTCCCTCATCTATAGGACCATAAGTGGAAGTGCCCTAGGCTCTGTTGCTGTGTTTTTTAGATGTTTCAGGAAACACCATACACTTCTGTTGAGTGTCTGTTGGCAATTTACATCCCGCCCATCAGCATAACAAGGCTCCCAGTTCTCCATGGCCTGTCCTGCCTTTCTGGATTTTACACATTTTTCAGATGGCCCTTTTGACCGGGGGGAAGTGAGACTTCATTGTAGTGCAGATTTCCTTTGCAAGGTTGCTTAGTTGGCCAAAAAGGGCATATGCATTTTTTCCTGAATATATTCAGGAAAAAACGCATATGCTCTTTTTGGCCAAGTGCATCATTGTCAAGGTTCTCACTCTCTTCATATGTTTTCAATGCAATTCCTGTGTACCTCCTAAAATCGGTTTCCTGCAATTCTGCCTTGCTTTCAATGCCTCTTCATAGCCTTACCTCAATATATTATTTGAAAATAGTTGGCCTTTATAACTCTGCAGGTTTTTGCATTGCAGTGGCCCTTAGCTCCATTTTTCAGCTCTTATTTTTGTGATCTTGCCCCATAACCACAGGATTCCTTGAAGCTCTATTCTTCTTCTGGGGCACCTTGCTGTGCCTTTGGTTAATTCTTCTTACTGATGTGACATTAGAGTGACATGTGCCCATTGAAACCGCTACAGCTAGTTTCTCACTGGTTCCCCCTATTCCCATTCATCCTCCACACTAACTGCAGACTGTGCGATACCAGAACTTAAAGGCATTGACTCTCCATGTGGGGATGTTGTTAGTAAAGCGGCTGGAATGTCGATCCGGAGCCCCAGGAGAGGAAAAATGAGGTGTGTTTTAGAAACCTTTCCCGATCATATGGTATACCAGTCGCTGGGTTTCCCATGGTTTAGCTGTAGGAAGATTCCCTTCAACCTGGAGTGTTGGGACCCTTGGAATGAGTAGCATGAAGTATTGCATTAAACTTTCGGCAGTTGCTCACCAAAGCTCACCAATCCTCTCAGCCCCAAGTGTCCAGCCTTATGTCTTATCCAGCTGTGGGTTTATATGTGGTCAATCCAGGTTGCATCACAGCCCCTGAGCGAATTTTGTAAGAATTTTTCTCTCTTTCATTGTTTCAGCGTTTTGTTTTTAAAATTTATTTCTATAATGGGGTTTAGCTCATTTTCACTGCTGTGTTTGTGCCGCTCTGCACACACTTGATTCCCTTATGGAGATATATCAATACATGGGTTTTAAGATTCTTATTACTCAGATATATTTCTCTGTGGTGTATAGGGTGTGTTGAGGCCAGTTCATTGAGCAAGGTGTAGATCTTGTCTAATACCTATTTGGTTTATTGAACGGTATCTGTGCTAATTTCAAACTCTGGTTTTATGCATCACCCCACCTCTCCTTTCCCCTTAAGCTGACATAAGTGTGTTTTCTAAATGTGAGACACTGTTCTGTTCTGTAATTCATTTCTTGTGCAGCCATATTTACCCTCCCTCTATAAGTGATATCTTATGATATGTTTCTTTTTCTGTTTGACTTATTTCAAGTAGTATTATCGGACCTAAATCCACTCTTTATCCTTCTACTAGCCTTATTACATTGATTTCATGGTGAAGAGATATTCCATTGTACATAAGTACCACATCTTCTTTATCCATTGTTCTCTTTCCTGGGATATTTAAGGTGTACTGAAGTTGAGGTTCTTGTAAACAGAGTAGCCCTAAACTGTGGTGTGCTTGTGTCTTGTTGATTATTAGACTTCCCTAGATATACTCCTATGATTGGAAGTGTCCTATGCTCTGTAGCTCTGTTTTTTAGATGATTTAGGAACCACCATACACTTCTCCAGAGTGGCTCTCGGCAGTTCACACACTGCCCATCAGCGTATAAAGGCTCCCTGTTCTCCATGGCCTGTCCTGCATTTCTGGTTTTTACAATTTTTTAGGATGGCCCTTTTGACCGGTGGGAAGTGAGACTTCTTTGTTGTGCACATTTGCATTGCTTGCTTGCTTCGTTGCCCATAAAGTGCGTATGCGTTTTTTCCTGGATATAATCAGGAAAAAACGCATACGCCCTTTTGGGCCAACTGCATCATTGTCGAAATTCTGCCGCTTTTCATGTGCGTTAAAGACGAGTCCAATCGATCTCTTGAAATCTGTTTCTTGCAATTCTGTCTTGCATTCAGATCCTCTTCTTTGCCTTACCTCAACATATTTTTGGACGTTAGTTTTCATTTATAACTCTGCAGGTTTGTGAATTGCAGTGACCCTGAGCTCCATTTTTTAAGTTGTTCTTTTGTGAGCTGGCCTCAAACCCGCAGGATTGCTTCAGGCCCTATTTTGGCTCCAGCGAGGCAGGCTGAGCCTTTCTTTAATTCTTATTCTTAATGGGAAATTAGAGTGATATGTGCCCGTCCAAACCCCTACAACTATTCTCTCATTGGTTCCCCCTCTTCCCGTTCATCCTCCTCACAATTTGCAAAATGTGTGAAACAGAAGTTTAAATGTGCTGATTCTCCAAGTGGGGAGATTCTAAGTAGCGTGGCTGGAATGGTGAACAGGAGCACCAGGAGAGGATAAATGAGGTGCATTTTAGACACATCTCCCGATCACATGGTGTACAGTCCTCTGGGTTTTCCATGCATGTTTTAGCTGTAGGAAGATCCCTTGAACCTGCAGATTTGGGACCCATTGAATGGGTACCAGGTAGTATTACTTTAAAGGGTGTGCATTTCCTCACCCAACCTCACATTTCTCTTAGCGCAAACAGTTTCCAGCCTTATGTCTCATCCTGCTGTGGGTCTAGATGTGTTCAATCCATGTTGCATCACCGTCCCTGAGGAAAAGTTGTAAGAGGTTTTCTCTGTCTCTCTGTCGTTTATTTTTTTCAATTTATTACTATATTGGTTACAGCTGATTTTCAAAGCTCTGTTTCTTGCTGCTGTACATCCACTTGATTCACGTACAGAGAGACATCAATAAATTCTTTTTCAGATTCTTACCAGTCGTATATATTCTTTTCCGGTGACTTGAGTGTGCTGAGTGCAGTTCTTTTAGCTACCGTGTAGGCCTTGTTGATTATCAGTTTGGTATTTGGAATGGTATCTTTGCTAATTTCAACCTCCTGGATGATGCCTCACCCCTCCCCACCTTTCCCGTTTAGCAGCCTTATGCGTGTTTTCTACATATTTGACTATGTTTTTGTTTTGTAATTTATTTCATGTGTAGCCATTTTGGATTCCACCTTTAAGTGATATCTTATGATATGTGTCTTTTTCTTTTTGAATTCTGTCACTTAGAATGATCATACGTAACTCCTCCGGAGTTGTTACAACTGGCCATATTTCATTGATTTCCAGGCTGAATAATATTCCACTCTACCTAAGTACCACATCTCTATCCATTTTTTCCCTCCAGAGACATTTAAGTTATATCCTAGTCGAGGATCTTTTAAACAGAGAGGGGGTAAACATTGGGGTGCCTGTGTCCTCTCGATTTTTGTTTTTCCCAAGATATACGCCCATGAGTGCAAGTGCCCTATGCTCTGTAGCTCATTTTTTAGATGCTTTAGTAAACACAATACACTTCTCCAGAATGGCCGTTGGCAATATACATTTCCACTATAAGTCTCACAGGGCTCCCTCTTCTCCTTGCCCTGTCCTGCATTTCTGTTGTTTACGCTTTATGAGGATGGCTCTTCTGACTGATGCGAAGTGATATCTTTTGTAGTATTGACTTCCAGTGCCCACCTGTTTGGTTGGCTAAAAAAGTGTATGCCCTTTTCTTGAATATATACAGAAAAAAACGCATACACCCTTTTTGGCCAACTGCAATGTTGGCAATGTTCAGCTCCTTTTCTTGTGCTTAATGGCGAGTCCTTTCTACCTCCTCAAATCCCTTTCCTGCCATTCTCCCTTGCTTACAAGTCCTTTTCTCTGACTTTCCTCAAGACATTTTTCAGTGATGGATATTTTCAACTCTGCAGTTTTGTGAATTTTACTGCCCCTGAGTTCCATTGTTCAACTTGTGTTTATGGGAACTGGCCACAAAGCAGTGGGATTTCCTCAAGCCCTATACTGTTTCCATGGGCAACCCTAGCCTTTGGTCAATTCGTCTTCCTGATTGGAAATTAGAGTGACATGTGCCTGTCTGAACACCTAGGACTTGTCTCTCATTGTTCCTCATCCTTCCGCTTCATCCTCTGGACAAATTCCAAACTGTACGCAACAGGATGTTGACAGTGCTGACATCTCCAAGTGGGGAGACTGTTAGTAAAGACGCTGGAGGGGTGAACCCGAGCACCAGGAGATGAGGAGATGAGATGCCTTTTCCAAACTCTTCCCGATCAGACGGTATACCATCCTCTGGGTGTGACAGACATGTTTTAGCAGTAGGAAGAGTCCCATTCATGTAAGGAGAACACCAGGGCTTTTTCAAAATCAGTGTCTCCCCGAAACCCAAACTGGGGAAGTTTTTAAGCTACGGCTACACATATGTTCATTAAGGGCCTTGGGAAGTAGGCAGAGTCCAAACTTTAGATGATTGAAGTCTTCAGGGTCAGAAGCACTCACCACCAGCTTCCCTTAGGCTACACTTTAACTGTCATTGATAGATGATGTCAATAAAAATATCTATTCTTTTTCAGATTATTTCCCCTTATAGGTTATTGCAAAATGTTGAGTGTAGTTCCCTGTGCTATACAGTAGTTCCTTGTTGATGATCTATTTTATACATAGTAGTGTGTATGTGTTCATTCCAAACTGTTAATTTATCCCTCCTCCCACCTTTCCCCTTTGGTAATAATAAATTATAAGATTTTATACTTCTCAGAAATGGGGGAGCTGAAAGAGAGGTATCATTTTCAATGGAAAAGCATTTAAAACAAGATTGAAGGTTTAACCAAGATTATTAGATGTACATCCTTGGAAAGAAATCACTTCGTTTCTCTAATATTGACCTGACAAATAAGACAAACCTTTTCACTGAACTTGCTTATAAAAAGTGATGGAAATATCAAATGGAAGTGTTAAAAACATCTTATTTTACCCGAGCCTTATACACTGTTCTATGTTAACTACAGTTTGGCTCACACATCTGTTCATTGAGGTGACAATAGTCTCAATTTCTGTTACTGATCCTCCAGAGTGGACCCCAACAAGTGTCCCCCTGCCCAGTGTCATTGGGGCCAACAGATCGAGACTGAGTTTGGTTCACAAGCAAAGGAAACTTTATATTTTGATCAGAGAATGGAGAGGTGAGAGCATGCACTACCCCGTGGGCTGTGGGCTGGGCTGCTGTGTACAGATCCTGTCAGAGTCAGTGGGAGGGAGGGAGGCGGCGGAGCTCTCGAGGGCCGGGTTGGCTGTAGCTCAGGCTCTATATCGTGGAGTCTGCACTGGGCCCCAGCAGCTGAGGTGTTGACCCAGCCATTCTGCACTAGGAAATCTGGTCTGAAGTGCCGGGTGTGGAACCTCTGCATGCGGGACCCTAGGAGCACGTGAAATTAGACAAAGCACAAAGGATAAAAAAGGTTAGACTTGACTTTATTGCCCAGATTCTATTTTTATCTCCCAGGGATTTTTAATGGGCTTTGCTGGGGACAAACCCCTCCTCTGCCTTTTGTCCCGTTCCTCATTCTTGGAGTGCTGAGGGTGCAGACCCTTCTTCTGTAACTGCTGAGTGCTGAGTTGGGAGCCCTCATACCCTGGGGCGAGGGTCAGAGCTTCTCCCCAGCAGCCTCCCGGTGACGTTGATTGTCCCCAGGACCCCTGCCTCCCTGCTCGTCCACCTGAGCACCAGCATTGGAAGTGTTATAGATTCTAATGACCTTTAAGGGTCCAGGAAAGAGATGTGCAGAGACGCTGTGGGGGCCGGTTTCACCCCGCCCCACATTTGTTCGGCCACCTTAGGCTGACCGTTTCCGCCAGCCTAGATGCTCTGACCAGTAGTCTGCGCTTTCTTCAATTAGGCCCCTGAATTAACGTACAAACAGCACCAGGTGTCAGAGCCCTGCCCGCTCAACTCCCAGACAGTCCAGGGTCAGTGGTGATCAAGGGCCATGATGGCTACTGAGTCAACAGCCTTTTGAAGTAAACAGGAGTCCAGCCGGTCTTATTGGCCACCATCATCACGGTGTCTGTAGGCTTTTCTATGGTGACAGTGTGGTATACTGTTCCCCCGCCAAGATTATTAGTTCCCCTCTGGGTGCAGTAAGTCCTGCAAGCAGTAGTCTACTCTTTTGGGACACACTCTTGTTGTTTTATGAGAGAAACTCCAGGTCAAGTGATGTTCACACGAGTCGTCATGGTGCCCTGTTGCCCCCGGTTATCTCTCTGGATGTTGGAGTTGGAGGGCCTCCTCACTCGAGGTCGGTGTGCCCACGGAGCGAACCCTGCAACTTCAGGGCATGGTTGGTGGTTAGGATCACCACGTGGGGTCCTTTTCCCTTAGGAGGGAGGTGGCCATTTGGGCTGCTGATTTCCAGGTTTTTAGATACCGCCAGTATCTTGGCCAGATGTGGCAGTGGGCCAAGCCCCTTAGTGACCGTAGTTTATCCTACCTGGATGGCATTCTTGCATTGTTCCATTTCAAGTGGTCCCAGTGTTTGCACTAATTCTCCAATGGCGATTCACCTTTCACCAGGAATGTAAAGGTCAAAGGGTTTAGCTAAATTAGGGAGTTCCAGGGCAAGGGTCTGAATTGACTGCTCTTTCCATTCTTGAAAGGCCACTTCTGGATTCTATTCAAAAGGATCATCATCTTTTCCTTTCAGTGTTTCATATAGAGGCCCAGCTAGTAGACTGTAGTTAGGGATCCAGAAGCAGCAAACCCTGGCCTCCCCAGGAACCCCTAAGCTGTCTTCTAGTTTTAGAAAGGGGTAAGGCTGAAAATGGTTTCTTCCCTTTCCTGGGATGGGCTTCTCCGACCTTCTGTGAGAATGAAGCCCAGGCAGGTCACTGCAGTGTGTGATATTTGAGCTTTCTCTTGGACAACTTCTATCCTTTATTGGCTTGGTAGTTCAGAGGCCTCCTTAGTAGGGCTGGCGATCAGAATGTCGTCTGCATATTGAAGGAGCGTTTCCTTTTCCAGAGGTAGAACTTTTAGGTCTTTAGCTAAGTTTTCCCCAAAGATGGTGTGGGAATTTTTGCACCCTTGGGGCCAGACGGCCCGGAAGTATTGTTTTAGTTGTATGTTGAGTCCTGCCACTCACAAGCCAAAATTTCTTGTGACTCTGGGACTAATGGAATACAAAAGAAGGCATCATTGAAGACTAATACAGAATACCATGTCCTGGTGGTTGGTAGAATGACCAGCAGGGTGTAGGAATTAGGAGCAACTGGAGGTATATCCTCGGTGGCTTCACTGACTGTCCTGACATCCTTTACCAGGTCCCCAGCAGCCCATGGGGCTCTCGTGGTCAGACCAATCCCAGAATATGGAGCTCACCTGGGCAGGTACCCCACCCCCACCCCAGCCCACGGGGCTCTCGTGGTCAGGCCCCTCCCAGGATACAGAGCTACCCTTGCAGGTACCGTGGCAGGGCTGGGCACACAGGAACCGTGCACATAGCCCTCATTGCAGAGCACCCCCAGCTCACCTGTTGCTCAGAGCTGACACAGAGCACCTCAGAGCAGGACTTGAACTAAGAAACAGCGGCTGCGACAGGTCTGTGACCCTGGGCATCACTCCGTGAGGCCTCCCTCCACCTGGTCTTCCAGAGACTTCCACTGCACCCGGGGCACCAGGCCTCTGTCTCCAACCACCACCCACCCCTCCTCTCCCTGACTCCTGGGTTCCTCTCATTAGGAGAGGGTTTTCTTGAAGTTGTCTCCCACTCATGGGCCAGATAAAATGATTAGAAAACAAGCCAAAGCTGCAGCCCCTTGTCTATCCTGACTCTCAGGAGCCCACACCTGTTCCTTGGACCTGGCTGGTTCAGCAAGTTCCATTTTCTGCAACTGTGAGCCCCTGAGGGGTGATGATTGGCTGACCTGGGCAGCCTTACCGTGCCGGCCAGCCCTCCCCAGGTGTGCCTGGGTTGAGATCAATATAAATACCACTCCAGGCAGCAAGAGCCCCTGCAGCCGTGCCTGACGCCATTTTCTCTGCCCTGTCAGCAGTCTCGGGGCTGGGCTGGTGGGAGGGAGTGAGAGGCCACGGCTTTGTGGGTGGCCAAGTGTGAGTGGGGCTCTGCTGGACTTTCTGCAGCAGTTGCCAGGCTGCCACCTGCTAAAGAAGAGGATGTGTCACCCATACCTGCTGCTGGAATTTCTCCCTGGGCAGAGGTGAGGAAGGAAAAAAGCAGTGGGGGCAGGGACAGGACGGGTATCTCAGGCAGGGAAATGGAAATCTTCCAGAAGAGCACCCAGGGCCAGGACCATCCTGGCTGGCCTGCAGGCACCAAGTCGGCCGGCATGCTGTCACTCGTGTGGCTCTATGGCCCTTCCTCTAGGCTTTCAAGTCCTTGTATATATTCAGGTGTTTTACCTGGGACGGGTGGGAATAGTTCAGCAGCAACTGGCCTGGGGCTCAGCTCACGTTTACTCACAGATGCCTCGGCACGGTGCCCCAGCTTTGCAATGAGGACGCTTGTTGCGTGGGGGCTACTGGCTGAATGGGAGATGATTCCCCACCACTGACCAACTTCAGAATTGTTTACAACTGGAGCAAGTGCCCTGATACGGTTTTCCTCTGTGTAACTGGTGGGTTCTGTGTTTTTTTTTCTCTTTTTCGTTTTTGGTTCAAGGTAGATTTTATTCCTCTTTTTTGTATTTACAGATATAAGCATGGAAATAATTTATTCATATAAATACATGTATGTGCAGGGAATAATTGTTTTTTCTGTTTTATTTTTTAAATTTTATTTCTTTTTAATTTTGAATTTTATTTTATATTTTTATACAGCAGGTTCTTATTGGTTATCTATTTTATACATATAAATGTATACATGCCAATCCCAGTCTCTCAACTCCTCCCACCACCACCCCCCCAACAGCTTTCCCCCCTTGTTGTCCATACGTTTGTTGTCTACATCTGTTGCTCTATTTATGCCTTGCAAAATG
Source organism: Stenella coeruleoalba (assembly GCF_951394435.1). Lineage (NCBI taxonomy): Eukaryota > Metazoa > Chordata > Mammalia > Artiodactyla > Delphinidae > Stenella > Stenella coeruleoalba. The sequence goes on from NW_027646368.1 coordinate 1,520,840, forward strand.
GTTAATCTGTACAGTTTTTCTAGGTTCCACATATATGCATGAATACACAAGATTTGTTTTTCTCTTTCTGACTTACTTCACTCTGTATGACAGTCTCTAGATCCATCGACGTCTCTACAAATGACCCAATTTCATTCCTTTTCATGGCTTAGTAATATTCCATTTTATATATGTACCACAGCTTTATGCATTCGTCTGTCTGTGGGCATTTAGGTTGCTTCCATTACCTCGATATTGTAAATAGTGATGCAATGAACATTGCGGTGAATGACTCTTTTTGATTTATGGTTTTGTCTGGGTATATGTCCAGTACTGGGATTGCTGTATCATATGGTAATTCTATTGTTAGTTTCTTAAGAATTCCATATTGATCTCCATAATGACTGTATCAATTTATATTCCCAACAATAGTGGAAGAGGGTTCCTTTTCTCCACACCCTTTCCATCATTTTTTGTTTGTAGATTTTCTATGATGCCTATTCTACCAGGTGTGAGGTGATACCTCATTGTTGACTCCATTTCGTTGAGCAAGGGGTAGGTCTTGTCTATTCCATATTTGGCTTATGGAACGGAATCTGTGCTAATTTCAAACTCTGCTTTTATGCAGCACCCCAACTCACCTTCCCCCTTAAGCAAGCATAAGTTGGTTTTCTAAATTTGAGACCCTGTTCTGTTTTGTAATTCAGTTCATGTGTAGCCAAGTTCACATTCCGTGTATTAGTGATACCTTATGATGTTTCTTTTTCTGCGTGACTTATTTCACTTAGAATCATCGTGCCTCAATTCACTCATTATGCTGCTACGGGCCTGGTGACATAGATTTCATTGCTGAGTGGTATTCTGTTGTACATAAGTACCGCAACTTCTTTATCCATTATTTGCTCTCTGGGATATTTAACTTGTGCCACAGAAGAGATTCCTTTAAAAAGAGCCGTCCCAAATTTTGGGGTGGCTGTGTCTTTTTGATTTTAATTTCCCTAAGCTATAGGACCATAATTGGAGGTGCCCTAGGCTCTGTTGCTTTGTTTTTTAGATGTTTCAGGAAACACCATACACTTCTACAGAGCGGCTGTTGGCAATTGATATCCCGCCCATCAGCATAACAAGGCTCACAGTTCTCCATGGCCTGTTCTGCCTTTCTGGATTTTACACTTTTTTCAGATGGCCCTTTTGACCGGGGGGGAAGTGAGACTTCATTGTAGTGCAGATTTCCTTTGCAAGCTTGCTTGCTTGGCCAAAAAGGGCGTATGCGTTTTTTCCTGAATATATTCAGGAAAAAACGCATACGCCCTTTTTGGCCAAGTGCATCATTGTGGACGTTCTGCCTCTTTTCCTATGCTTTCAATGCAATTCCAGTCTACCTCCTGAAATCGGTTTCCTGCAATTCTGCCCCGCTTTCAAGTCCTCTTGGCAGCCTTACTTCAGTATATTTTTGGACGATAGCTGTCATTTATAACTCTGCAGGTTTGTGAATTACAGTGCCCCTGAGCTCCTTTCTTCAACTCGCTTTCTTGTGACCTGGCTGCAACACCGCAGGATGGCTTCAGGCCCTAATCTGGTTCCGGCACGGCACGCTGAGCCTTTGGTTAATTCCTCTTCCTGGTGGGAAATGAGACTTAAATTTGCCCGTCCAGACACCTCCAGCTAGTCTCTCTTTGGTTCTCGCTATTCCTGTTCATCTTCCGCAGAAATTGCAAACTGGGCCAAACAGGAGGTTAAAAGGACTGACTCTCCAAGTCGGGAGAGTTTTAGTAAAGCGTCTGGAATGTTGCACCCGAGTACCAGGGTACGAAAACTGAGACATATTTGAACACGTCTCCCGATCACATGGTTGATCATACTCTAGGTTCCACATGCATGTTTTAGCTGAAGGAAGAATACCTTAAACCTGGGTAGTTGAAACCCATGGAATGGGTACAATGCAATATGACTTCAAAGGGTCTTCATTTGCTCACCGAACCTCTCCAATCCTATCACTGCTGCGTTTATGCCACTGTACACATGCTTCATTCTCTTTCGGAGACCTAGCAATCCATAGGTTTTAAGATACTTACTAGTCAGGTACATTCTTAGGCATTTAATATGCGGTGTTGTGTCCATTTCGTTGAGCAAGGAGTAGTTCTTGTCTATTCCATATATGGCTAAAGGAACTTTATCTGTGCTCATTTCAATCTCTGGTTTTATGCAGCACCCCAACTCACCTTTCCCCTTAAGCAAGCATAAGTTGGTTTTCTAAATTGGAGACACTGTTCTGTTTTGGAATTCAGTTCCTGTGTAGCCAAGTTTACATTCCGTGTATTAGTGATATCTTATGATGTTTCTTTTTCTGTGTGACTTATTTCAGTTAGAATCATCGTACCTGAATCCACTCATTGTGCTGCTACGGGCCTGATGACATAGATTTCATTGCTGAGTGATATTGGTTTGTAAGTAAATACCACAACTTCTTTATCCATTTTTCACTTTCTGCGATGTTGAACTTGTACTGTAAACGAGGTTGTTGTAAACAGAGGCGTCCCAAACTTTGGGGTGGCTGTGTCTTTTTCATTTTAATTTCCCTAAGCTATAGGACCATAAGTGGAAGTGCCCTAGGCTCTGTTGCTTTGTTTTTTAGATGTTTCAGGAAACACCATACACTTCTCCCGAGTGTCTGTTGGCAATTTACATCCCGCCCATCAGCATAACAAGGCTCCCAGTTCTCCATGGCCTGTCCTGCCTTTCTGGATTTTACACTTTTTTCAGATGGCCCTTTTGACCGGGGGGAAGTGAGACTTCATTGTAGTGCAGATTTCCTTTGCAAGTTTGCTTGGTTGGCCAAAAAGGGCGTATGCGTTTTTTCCTGAATATATTCAGGAAAAAACGCATACGCCCTTTTTGGCCAAGTGCATCATTGTGGATGTTCTGCCTCTTTTCCTATGCTTTCAGTGCAATTCCAGTCTACCTCCTGAAATCGGTTTCCTGCAATTCTGCCCCGCTTTCAAGTCCTCTTGGCAGCCTTACTTCAGTATATTTTTGGACGATAGCTGTCATTTATAACTCTGCAGGTTTGTGAATTACAGTGCCCCTGAGCTCCTTTCTTCAACTCGCTTTCTTGAGAGCTGGCCGCAACACCGCAGGATGGCTTCAGGCCCTAATTTGGTTCCGGCACGGCACGCTGAGCCTTTGGTTAATTCCTCTTCCTGGTGGGAAATGAGAGTCAAATTTGCCCGTCCAGACACCTCCAGCTAGTCTCTCATTGGTTCTCACTATTCCTGTTCATCTTCCGCAGAAATTGCAAACTGGGCCAAACAGGAGGTTAAAGGGACTGACTCTCCAAGTCGGGAGAGTGTTAGTAAAGCGTCTGGAATGTTGCACCCGAGTACCAGGGTACAAAAACTGAGACATATTTGAACACGTCTCCCGATCACACGGTTGATCATACTCTGGGTTCCACATGCATGTTTTAGCTGAAGGAAGAATACCTTAAACCTGGAGAGTTGAGACCCATGGAATGGGTACCATGCAATATGATTTCAAAGGGTCTTCATTTGCTCACCGAACCTCTCCAATCCTATCACTGCTGCATTTATGCCCCTGTACACATGCTTGATTCTCTTTCGGAGACATAGCAATCCATAGGTTTTAAGATACTTACTAGTCAGGTACATTCTTAGGCGTTTAATATGGGGTGTTGAGTCCATTTCGTTGAGCAAGGAGTAGCTCTTGTCTATTCCATATTTGTCTTAAGGAACTTTATCTATGCTCATTTCAATCTCTGGTTTTATGCAGCACCCCAACTCACCTTTACCCTTAAGCAAGCATAAGTTGGTTTTCTAAATTTGAGACCCTGTTCTGTTCTGTAATTCAGTTCCTGTGTAGCCAAGTTTACATTCCGTGTATTACTGATATCTTATGATGTTTCTTTTTCTGTGTGACTTATTTCAGTTAGAATCATCATACCTGAATCCACTCATTGTGCTGCTAAGGGCCTGATGACATAGATTTCATTGCTGAGTGATATTGCTTTGTAAGTAAATACCACAACTTCTTTATCCATTTTTCACTTTCTGCGATGTTGAACTTGTAGTGTAAACGAGGTTCTTGTAAACAGAGGCGTCCCAAACTTTGGGGTGGCTGTGTCTTTTTCATTTTAATTTCCCTAAGCTATAGGACCATAAGTGGAAGTGCCCTAGGCTCTGTTGCTTTGTTTTTTAGATGTTTCAGGAAACACCATACACTTCTCCAGAGTGTCTGTTGGCAATTTACATCCTGCCCATCAGCATAACAAGGCTCCCAGTTCTCCATGGCCTGTCCTGCCTTTCTGGATTTTACACTTTTTTCAGATGGCCCTTTTGACCGGGGGGAAGTGAGACTTCATTGTAGTGCAGATTTCCTTTGCAAGCTTGCTTGGTTGGCCAAAAAGGGCGTATGCGTTTTTTCCTGAATATATTCAGGAAAAAACGCATACGCCCTTTTTGGCCAAGTGCATCATTGTGGACGTTCTGCCTCTTTTCCTGTGCTTTCAATGCAATTCCAGTCTACCTCCTGAAATCGGTTTCCTGCAATTCTGCCCCGCTTTCAAGTCCTCTTGGCAGCCTTACTTCAGTATATTTTTGGACGATAGCTGTCATTTATAACTCTGCAGGTTTGTGAATTACAGTGCCCCTGAGCTCCTTTCTTCAACTCGCTTTCTTTTGAGCTGGCCGCAACACCGCAGGATGGCTTCAGGCCCTAATCTGGTTCTGGCTCGGCCCGCTGAGCCTTTGGTTAATTCCTCTTCCTGGTGGGAAATGAGAGTTAAATTTGCCCGTCCAGACACCTCCAGCTAGTCTCTCATTGGTTCTCGCTATTCCTGTTCATCTTCCGCAGAAATTGCAAACTGGGCCAAACAGGAGGTTAAAAGCGCTGACTCTCCAAGTGGGGAGGGTGTTAGTAAAGCGTCTGGAATGTGGCACCTGAGTACCAGGGGAGGAAAACTGAGACATATTTGAACACGTCTCCTGCTCACACGGTTGATCATACTCTGGGTTCCACATGCATGTTTTAGCTGAAGGAAGAATATTTTAAAACTGGAGAGTTGAGACCCGTGTAATGCGTACCATGCAATATGACTTCTAAGGGTCTTCATTAGCTCACTGAACCTCTCCAATCCTATCACTGCTGCGTTTATGCCCCTGTACACATGCTTGATTCTCTTTTGGAGACATAGCAATCCATAGGTTTGAAGATACTTACTAGTCTGGTACATTCTTAGGCGTTTAATATGGGGTGTTGAGTCCATTTTGTTGAGCAAGGAGTAGCTCTTGTCTATTCCATATTTGGCTTAAGGAACTTTATCTGTGCTCATTTCAATCTCTGGTTTTATAGCAGCTTAACTCACCTTTCACCTTAAGCAAGCATAAGTTGGTTTTCTAAATTTGAGACCCTGTTCTGTTTTGGAATTCAGTTCCTGTGTAGCCAAGTCTACATTCCGTGTATTAGTGATATCTTATGATGTTTCTTTTTCTGTATGACTTATTTCAGTTAGAATCATTGTACATGAATCCACTCATTATGCTGCTAAGGGCCTGATGACATAGATTTCATTGCTGAGTGATACTGCATTGTACGTAAGTACCACAAGTTCTTTATCCAGTTTTCACTTTCTGTGATATTGAACTTGTTCTGTAAACGAGGTTCTTTTAAACAGAGGCGTCCCAAACTTGGGGTGGCTGTGTCTTTTTGATTTTAATTTCCCTAAGCTATAGGACCATAAGTGGAAGTGCCCTAGGCTCTGTTGCTTTGTATTTTAGATGTTTCAGGAAACACCATACACTTCTCCTGAGTGTCTGTTGGCAATTTACATCCCGCCCATCAGCATAACAAGGCTCCCAGTTCTCCTTGGCCTGTCCTGCCTTTCTGGATTTTACACTTTTTTCAGATGGCCGTTTTGACCGGGGGGAAGTGAGACTTCATTGTAGTGAGATTTCCTTTGCAAGTTTGCTTGGTTGGCCAAAAAGGGCGTATGCGTTTTTTCCTGAATATATTCAGGAAAAAACGCATACGCCCTTTTTGGCCAAGTGCATCATTGTGGATGTTCTGCCTCTTTTCCTATGCTTTCAATGCAATTCCAGTCTACCTCCTGAAATCGGTTTCCTGCAATTCTGCCCCGCTTTCAAGTCCTCTTGGCAGCCTTATTTCAGTATATTTTTGGACGATAGCTGTCATTTATAACTCTGCAGGTTTGTGAATTACAGTGCCCCTGAGCTCCTTTCTTCAACTCGCTTTCTTTTGAGCTGGCCGCAACACCGCAGGATGGCTTCAGGCCCTAATCTGGTTCTGGCTCGGCCCGCTGAGCCTTTGGTTAATTCCTCTTCCTGGTGGGAAATGATAGTTAAATTTGCCCGTCCAGACACCTCCAGCTAGTCTCTCATTGGTTCTCCCTATTCCTGTTCATCTTCCGCAGAAATTGCAAACTGGGCCAAACAGGAGGTTAAAAGCGCTGACTCTCCAAGTGGGGAGGGTGTTAGTAAAGCGTCTGGAATGTTGCACCTGAGTACCAGGGGAGGAAAACTGAGACATATTTGAACACGTCTCCTGCTCACACGGTTGATCATACTCTGGGTTCCACATGCATGTTTTAGCTGAAGGAAGAATATTTTAAAACTGGAGAGTTGAGACCCGTGTAATGCGTACCATGCAATATGACTTCAAAGGGTCTTCATTAGCTCACTGAACCTCTCCAATCCTATCACTGCTGTGTTTATGCCCCTGTACACATGCTTGATTCTCTTTTGGAGACATAGCAATCCATAGGTTTTAAGATACTTACTAGTCAGATACATTCTAACGCGTTTAATATGGGGTGTTGAGTCCATTTTGTTGAGCAAGGAGTAGCTCTTGTCTATTCCATATTTGGCTTAAGGAACTTTATCTGTGCTCATTTCAATCTCTGGTTTTATGCAGCACCCCAACTCACCTTTCACCTTAAGCAAGCATAAGTTGGTTTTCTAAATTTGAGACCCTGTTCTGTTTTGGAATTCAGTTCCTGTGTAGCCAAGTCTACATTCCGTGTATTAGTGATATCTTATGATGTTTCTTTTTCTGTATGACTTATTTCAGTTAGAATCATAATACCTGAATCCACTCATTATGCTGCTAAGGTCCTGATGACATAGATTTCATTGCTGAGTGATACTGCATTGTACGTAAGTACCACAAGTTCTTTATCCAGTTTTCACTTTCTGTGATATTGAACTTGTTCTGTAAACGAGGTTCTTTTAAACAGAGGCGTCCCAAACTTTGGGGTGGCTGTGTCTTTTTGATTTTAATTTCCCTAAGCTATAGGACCATAAGTGGAAGTGCCCTAGGCTCTGTTGCTTTGTTTTTTAGATGTTTCAGGAAACACCATACACTTCTCCCGAGTGGTTGTTGGCAATTTACATCCCGCCCATCAGCATAACAAGGCTCCCAGTTCTCCATGGCCTGTCCTGCCTTTCTGGATTTTACACTTTTTTCAGATGGCCCTTTTGACCGGGGGGGAAGTGAGACTTCATTGTAGTGCAGATTTCCTTTGCAAGTTTGCTTGGTTGGCCAAAAAAGGCGTATGCGTTTTTTCCTGAATATATTCAGGAAAAAACGCATACGCCCTTTTTGGCCAAGTGCATCATTGTGGATGTTCTGCCTCTTTTCCTATGCTTTCAATGCAATTCCAGTCTACCTCCTGAAATCGGATTCCTGCAATTCTGCCCCGCTTTCAAGTCCTCTTGGCAGCCTTACTTCAGTATATTTTTGGACGATAGCTGTCATTTATAACTCTGCAGGTTTGTGAATTACAGTGCCCCTGAGCTCCTTTCTTCAACTCGCTTTCTTGAGAGCTGGCCGCAACACCGCAGGATGGCTTCAGGCCCTAATCTGGTTCCGGCACAGCATGCTGAGCCTTTGGTTAATTCCTCTTCCTGGTGGGAAATGAGAGTTAAATTTGCCCGTCCAGACACCTCCAGCTAGTGTCTCATTGGTTCTCGCTATTCCTGTTCATCTTCCGCAGAAATTGCAAACTGGGCCAAACAGGAGGTTAAAGGGACTGACTCTCCAAGTCGGGAGAGTGTTAGTAAAGTGTCTGGAATGTTGCACCCGAGTACCAGGGTACAAAAACTGAGACATATTTGAACACGTCTCCCGATCACACGGTTGATCATACTCTAGGTTCCACATGCATGTTTTAGCTGAAGGAAGAATACCTTAAACCTGGGTAGTTGAAACCCGTGGAATGGGTACCATGCAATATGACTTCAAAGGGTCTTCATTTGCTCACCGAACCTCTCCAATCCTATCACTGCTGCGTTTATGCCCCTGTACACATGCTTGATTCTCTTTCGGAGACATAGAAATCCATAGGTTTTAAGATACTTACTAGTCAGGTACATTCTTAGGCGTTTAATATGCGGTGTTGAGTCCATTTCGTTGAGCAAGGAGTAGCTCTTGTCTATTCCATATTTGGCTTAAGGAACTTTATCTGTGCTCATTTCAATCTCTGGTTTTATGCAGCACCCCAACTCACCATTCCCCTTAAGCAAGCATAAGTTGGTTTTCTAAATTTGAGACCCTGTTCTGTTCTGTAATTCAGTTCCTCTGTAGCCAAGTTTACATTCCGTGTATTACTGATATCTTATGATGTTTCTTTTTCTGTGTGACTTATTTCAGTTAGAATCATCGTACCTGAATCCACTCATTATGCTGCTAAGGGCCTGATGACATAGATTTCATTGCTGAGTGATACTGCTTTGTAAGTAAATACCACAACTTCTTTATCCATTTTTCACTTTCTGCGATATTGAACTTGTACTGTAAACCAGGTTCTTGTAAACAGAGGCATCCCAAACTTTGGGGTGGCTGTGTCTTTTTGATTTTAATTTCCCTAAGCTATAGGACCATAAGTGGAAGTGCCCTAGGCTCTGTTGCTTTGTTTTTTAGATGTTTCAGGAAACACCATACACTTCTCCCGAGTGTCTGTTGGCAATTTACATCCCGCCCATCAGCATAACAAGGCTCCCAGTTCTCCATGGCCTGTCCTGCCTTTCTGGATTTTACACTTTTTTCAGATGGCCCTTTTGACCGGGGGGAAGTGAGACTTCATTGTAGTGCAGATTTCCTTTGCAAGCTTGCTTGGTTGGACAAAAGGGCGTATGCGTTTTTTCCTGAATATATTCAGGAAAAAACGCATACTCCCTTTTTTGCCAAGTGCATCATTGTGGACGTTCTGCCTCTTTTCCTATGCTATCAATGTAATTCCAGTCTACCTCCTGAAATCGGATTCCTGCAATTCTGCCCCGCTTTCAAGTCCTCTTGGCAGCCTTACTTCAGTATATTTTTGGACGATAGCTGTCATTTATATCTCTGCAGGTTTGTGAATTACAGTGCCCCTGAGCTCCTTTCTTCAACTCGCTTTCTTTTGAGCTGGCCGCAACACCGCAGGATGGCTTCAGGCCCTAATCGGGTTTCGGCACGGCACGCTGAGCCTTTGGTTATTTCCTCTTCCTGGTGGGAAATGAGATTTAATTTGCCCGTCCAGACACCTCCAGCCAGTCTGTCATTGGTTCTCCCTATTCCTGTTCATCTTCCGCAGAAATTGCCAACTGGGCCAATCAGGACGTTAAAAGAGTTGACTCTCCAAGTGCGGAGAGTGTTAGTAAAGCATCTGGAATGTTGCTCCCGAGTACCAGGGGAGGAAAACTGAGATATATTTGAACACGTCTCTCGTTCACACGGTTGCTCATACTCTGGGTTCCACATGCATGTTTTAGCTGAAGGAAGAATACCTTAAACCTGGAGAGTTGAGACCCGTGGAATGGGTACCATGCAATATGACTTCAAAGGGTCTTCATTTGCTCACCGAACCTCTCCAATCCTATCACTGCTGCGTTTATGCCCCTGTACACACGCTTGATTCTCTTTTGGAGACATAGCAATCCATAGGTTTTAAGATACTTACTAGTCAGGTACATTCTTAGGCGTTTAATATGCGGTGTTGAGTCCATTTCGTTGAGCAAGGAGTAGCTCTTGTCTATTCCATATTTGGCTTAAGGAACTTTATCTGTGCTCATTTCAATCTCTGGTTTTATGCAGCACCCCAACTCACCTTTCCCCTTAAGCAAGCATAAGTTGGTTTTCAGTTCTTGAGACCCTGTTCTGTTTTGTAATTCAGTTCATGTGTAGCCAAGTTCACATTCTGTGTATTAGTGATACCTTATGATGTTTCTTTTCTGTGTGACTTATTTCAGTTCGAATCATCGTTCCTGAATCCACTCATTGTGCTGCTAAGGGCCTGATGACATAGATTTCATTGCTGAGTGATATTGCTTTGTATGTAAATACCACAACTTCTTTATCCATTTTTCACTTTCTGCGATGTTGAACTTGTACGGTAAACGAGGTTCTTGTAAACAGAGGCGTCCCAAAGTTTGGGGTGGCTGTGTCTTTTTGATTTTAAATTCCCTAAGCTATAGGACCATAAGTGGAAGTGCCCTAGGCTCTGTTGCTTTGTTTTTTAGATGTTTCAGGAAACACCATACACTTCTCCCGAGTGTGTGTTGGCAATTTACATCCCGCCCATCAGCATAACAAGGCTCCCAGTTCTCCATGGCCTGTCCTGCCTTTCTGGATTTTACACTTTTTTCAGATGGCCCTTTTGACCGGGGGGAAGTGAGACTTCATTGTAGTGCAGATTTCCTTTGCAAGCTTGCTTGGTTGGCCAAAAAGTGCGTATGCGTTTTTTCCTGAATATATTCAGGAAAAAACGCATACGCCCTTTTTGGCCAAGTGCATCATTGTGGACGTTCTGCCTCTTTTCCTATGCTTTCAATGCAATTCCAGTCTACCTCCTGAAATCGGTTTCCTGCAATTCTGCCCCGCTTTCAAGTCCTCTTGGCAGCCTTACTTCAGTATATTTTGGACGATAGCTGTCATTTAAAACTCTGCAGGTTTGTGAATTACAGTGCCCCTGAGCTCCTTTCTTCAGCTCGCTTTCTCTTGAGCTGGCCGCAACACTGCAGGATGGCTTCAGGCCCTAATCTGGTTCCCTCACGGCACGCTGAGCCTTTGGTTATTTCCTCTTCCTGGTGGGAAATGAGAGTTAAATTTGCCCGTCCAGACACCTCCAGCTAGTCTCTCATTGGTTCTCGCTATTCCTGTTCATCTTCCGCAAAAATTGCAAACTGGGCCAAACAGGAGGTTAAAGGGACTGACTCTCCAAGTCGGGAGAGTGTTAGTAAAGCATCTGGAATGTTGCACCCGAGTACCAGGGGACGAAAACTGAGACATATTTGAACACGTCTCCCGATCACATGGTTGATCATACTCTAGGTTCCACATGCATGTTTTGGCTGAAGGAAGAATACCTTAAACCTGTGTAGTTGAAACCCGTGGAATGGGTACCATGCAATATGACTTCAAAGGGTCTTCATTTGCTCACCGAACCTCTCCAATCCTATCACTGCTGCGTTTATGCCCCTGTACACATGCTTGATTCTCTTTCGGAGACATAGCAATCCATAGGTTTTAAGATACTTACTAGTCATTTACATTCTTAGGCGTTTAATATGCGGTGTTGAGTCCATTTCGTTGAGCAAGGAGTAGCTCTTGTCTATTCCATATTTGGCTTAAGGAACTTTATCTGTGCTCATTTCAATCTCTGGTTTTATGCAGCACCCCAACTCACCTTTCCCCTTAAGCAAGCATAAGTTGGTTTTCTAAATTTGAGACCCTGTTCTGTTTTGGAATGCAGTTCCTGTGTAGCCAAGTTTACATTCCGTATATTACTGATATCTTATGATGTTTCTTTTTCTGTGTTACTTATTTCAGTTAGAATCATCATACCTGAATCCACTCACTGTGCTGCTAAGGGCCTGATGACATAGATTTCATTGCTGAGTGATATTGCTTTGTAAGTAAATACCACAACTTCTTTATCCATTTTTCACTTTCTGCGTTGTTGAACTTGTATGGTAAACGAGGTTCTTGTAAACAGAGGCGTCCCAAACATTGGGGTGGCTGTGTCTTTTTGATTTTAATTTCCCTAAGCTATAGGACCATAAGTGGAAGTGCCCTAGGCTCTGTTGGTTTGTTTTTTAGATGTTTCAGGAAACACCATACACTTCTCCCCAGTGTCTGTTGGCAATTTACATCCCGCCCATCAGCATAACAGGGCTCCCAGTTCTCCATGGCCTGTCCTGCCTTTCTGGATTTTACACTTTTTTCAGATGGCCCTTTTGACCGGGGGGAAGTGAGACTTCATTGTAGTGCAGATTTCCTTTGCAAGCTTGCTTGGTTGGCCAAAAAGTGCATATGCGATTTTTCCTGAATATATTCAGGAAAAAACACATACGCCCTTTTTGGCCAAGTGCATCATTGTGGACGTTCTGCCTCTTTTCCTATGCTTTCAATGCAATTCCAGTCTACCTCCTGAAATCGGTTTCCTGCCATTCTGCCCCGCTTTCAAGTCCTCTTGGCAGCCTTACTTCAGTATATTTTTGGACGATAGCTGTCATTTATATCTCTGCAGGTTTGTGAATTACAGTGTCCCTGAGCTCCTTTCTTCAACTCGCTTTCTTTTGAGCTGGCCGCAACACCGCAGGATGGCTTCAGGCCCTAATCTGGTTCCGGCACGGCACGCTGAGCCTTTGGTTATTTCCTCTTCCTGGTGGGAAATGAGATTTAATTTGCCCGTCCAGACACCTCCAGCTAGTCTGTCATTGGTTCTCGCTATTCCTGTTCATCTTCCGCAGAAATTGCCAACTGGGCCAATCAGGACGTTAAAAGAGTTGACTCTCCAAGTGCGGAGAGTGTTAGTAAAGCATCTGGAATGTTGCTCCCGAGTACTAGGGGAGGAAAACTGAGATATATTTGAACACGTCTCCCGTTCACACGGTTGCTCATACTCTGGGTTCCACATGCATGTTTTAGCTGAAGGAAGAATACCTTAAACCTGGAGAGTTGAGACCCGTGGAATGGGTACCATGCAATATGACTTCAAAGGGTCTTCATTTGCTCACCGAACCTCTCCAATCCTATCACTGCTGCGTTTATGCCCCTGTACACACGCTTGATTCTCTTTTGGAGACATAGCAATCCATAGGTTTTAAGATACTTACTAGTCAGGTACATTCTTAGGCGTTTAATATGCGGTGTTGAGTCCATTTCGTTGAGCAAGGAGTAGCTCTTGTCTATTCCATATTTGGCTTAAGGAACTTTATCTGTGCTCATTTCAATCTCTGGTTTTATGCAGCACCCCAACTCACCTTTCCCCTTAAGCAAGCATAAGTTGGTTTTCTAAATTTGAGACCCTGTTCTGTTCTGTAATTCAGTTCCTGTGTAGCCAAGTTTACATTCCGTGTATTACTGATATCTTATGATGTTTCTTTTTCTGTGTGACTTATTTCAGTTAGAATCATCATACCTGAATCCACTCATTGTGCTGCTAAGGGCCTGATGACATAGATTTCATTGCTGAGTGATATTGCTTTGTAAGTAAATACCACAACTTCTTTATCCATTTTTCACTTTCTGCGATGCTGAACTTGTACTGTAAACGAGGTTCTTGTAAACAGAGCCATTCCAAACTTTGGGGTGGCTGTGTTTTTTTGATTTTTATTTCCCTAAACTATAGGACCATAAGTGGAAGTGCCCTAGGCTCTGTTGCTTTGTTTTTTAGATGTTTCAGGAAACACCATACACTTCTCCCGAGTGTCTGTTGGCAATTTACATCCCGCCCATCAGCATAACGAGGCTCCCAGTTCTCCATGGCCTGTCCTGCCTTTCTGGATTTTACACTTTTTTCAGATGGCCCTTTTGACCGGGGGGAAGTGAGACTTCATTGTAGTGCAGATTTCCTTTGCAAGCTTGCTTGGTTGGCCAAAAAGGGTGTATGTGTTTTTTCCTCAATATATTCAGGAAAAAACGCATACGCCCTTTTTGGCCAAGTGCATCATTGTGGACGTTCTGCCTCTTTTCCTATGCTTTCAATGCAATTCCAGTCTACCTCCTGAAATCGGTTTCCTGCCATTCTGCCCCGCTTTCAAGTCCTCTTGGCAGCCTTACTTAAGTATATTTTTGGACGATAGCTGTCATTTATAACTCTGCAGGTTTGTGAATTACAGTGCCCCTGAGCTCCTTTCTTCAACTCGCTTTCTTTTGAGCTGGCCACAACACCGCAGGATGGCTTCAGGCCCTAATCGGGTTCCGGCACAGCACGCTGAGCCTTTGGTTATTTCCTCTTCCTGGTGGGAAATGAGAGTTAAATTTGCCCGTCCAGACACCTCCAGCTTGTCTCTCATTGGTTCTCCCTATTCCTGTTCATCTTCCGCAGAAATTGCAAACTGGGCCAAACAGGAGGTTAAAGGCGCTGGCTCTCCAAGTGGGGAGAGTGTTAGTAAAGCGTCTGGAATGTTGCACCCGAGTACCAGGGTACGAAAACTGAGACATATTTGAACACGTTTCCCGTTCACAGGGTTGATCATACTCTGGGTTCCACATGCACGTTTTAGCTGAAGGAAGAATACCTTAAACCTGGAGAGTTGAGACCCGTGTAATGGGTACCATGCAATATGACTTCAAAGGGTCTTCATTTGCTCACCGAACCTCTCCAATCCTATCACTGCTGCGTTTATGCCCCTGTACAGACGCTTGATTCTCTTTTGGAGACATAGCAATCCATAGGTTTTAAGATACTTACTAGTCAGGTACATTCTTAGGCGTTTAATATGGGGTGTTGAGTCCATTTCGTTGAGCAAGGAGTAGCTCTTGTCTATTCCATATTTGGCTTAAGGAACTTTATCTGTGCTCATTTCAATCTCTGGTTTTATGCAGCACCCCAACTCACCTTTCCCCTTAAGCAAGCATAAGTTGGTTTTCAGATCTTGAGACCCTGTTCTGTTTTGTAATTCAGTTCATGTGTAGCCAAGTTCACATTCTGTGTATTAGTGATACCTTATGATGTTTCTTTTCTGTGTGACTTATTTCAGTTCGAATCATCGTTGCTGAATCCACTCATTGTGCTGCTAAGGGCCTGATGACATAGATTTCATTGCTGAGTGATATTGCTTTGTAAGTAAATACCACAACTTCTTTATCCATTTTTCACTTTCTGCGATGTTGAACTTGTACGGTAAACGAGGTTCTTGTAAACAGAGCCGTCCCAAACTTTGGGGTGGCTCTGTCTTTTTGATTTTAATTTCCCTAAGCTATAGGACCATAAGTGGAAGTGCCCTAGGCTCTGTTGCTTTGTTTTTTAGATGTTTCAGGAAACACCATACACTTCTCCCGAGTGTCTGTTGGCAATTTACATCCCGCCCATCAGTATAACAAGGCTCCCAGTTCTCCATGTCCTGTCCTGCCTTTCTGGATTTTACACTTTTTTCAGATGGCCCTTTTGACCGGGTGGAAGTGACACTTCATTGTAGTGCAGATTTCCTTTGCAAGCTTGCTTGGTTGGCCAAAAAGTGCGTATGCGTTTTTTCCTGAATATATTCAGGAAAAAACGCATACGCCCTTTTTGGCCAAGTGCATCATTGTGGACGTTCTGCCTCTTTTCCTATGCTTTCAATGCAATTCCAGTCTACCTCCTGAAATCGGTTTCCTGCAATTCTGCCCCGCTTTCAAGTCCTCTTGGCAGCCTTACTTCAGTATATTTTGGACGATAGCTGTCATTTAAAACTCTGCAGGTTTGTGAATTACAGTGCCCCTGAGCTCCTTTCTTCAGCTCGCTTTCTCTTGAGGTGGCCGCAACACTGCAGGATGGCTTCAGGCCCTAATTGGTTCCGTCACGGCACGCTGAGCCTTTGGTTATTTCCTCTTCCTGGTGGGAAATGAGAGTTAAATTTGCCCGTCCAGACACCTCCAGCTAGTCTCTCATTGGTTCTCCCTATTCCTGTTCATCTTCCGCAAAAATTGCAAACTGGGCCAAACAGGAGGTTAAAGGGACTGACTCTCCAAGTCGGGAGAGTGTTAGTAAAGCGTCTGGAATGTTGCACCCGAGTACCAGGGGAGGAAAACTGAGACATATTTGAACACGTCTCCCGATCACATGGTTGATCATACTCTAGGTTCCACATGCATGTTTTGGCTGAAGGAAGAATACCTTAAACCTGGGTAGTTGAAACCCGTGGAATGGGTACCATGCAATATGACTTCAAAGGGTCTTCATTTGCTCACCGAACCTCTCCAATCCTATCACTGCTGCGTTTATGCCCCTGTACACATGCTTGATTCTCTTTCGGAGACATAGCAATCCATAGGTTTTAAGATACTTACTAGTCATTTACATTCTTAGGCGTTTAATATGCGGTGTTGAGTCCATTTCGTTGAGCAAGGAGTAGCTCTTGTCTATTCCATATTTGGCTTAAGGAACTTTATCTGTGCTCATTTCAATCTCTGGTTTTATGCAGCACCCCAACTCACCTTTCCCCTTAAGCAAGCATAAGTTGCTTTTCTAAATTTGAGACCCTGTTCTGTTCTGTAATTCAGTTCCTGTGTAGCCAAGTTTACATTCCGTGTATTACTGATATCTTATGATGTTTCTTTTTCTGTGTGACTTATTTCAGTTAGAATCATCATACCTGAATCCACTCATTATGCTGCTAAGGGCCTGATGACATAGATTTCATTGCTGAGTGATATTGCTTTGTAAGTAAATACCACAACTTCTTTATCCATTTTTCACTTTCTGTGATATTGAACTTGTTCGGTAAACGAGGTTCTTGTAAACAGAGGCGTCCCAAACTTTGGGGTGGCTGTGTCTTTTTGATTTTAATTTCCCTAAGCTATAGGACCATAAGTGGAAGTGCCCTAGGCTCTGTTGCTTTGTTTTTTAGATGTTTCAGGAAACACCATACACTTCTCCCCAGTGTCTGTTGGCAATTTACATCCCGCCCATCAGCATAACAAGGCTCCCAGTTCTCCATGGCCTGTCCTGCCTTTCTGGATTTTACACTTTTTTCAGATGGCCCTTTTGACCGGGGGGAAGTGAGACTTCATTGTAGTGCAGATTTCCTTTGCAAGCTTGCTTGGTTGGCCAAAAAGGGCGTATGCGTTTTTTCCTGAATATATTCAGGAAAAAACGCATACGCCCTTTTTGGCCAAGTGCATCATTGTGGACGTTCTGCCTCTTTTCCTATGCTTTCAATGCAATTCCAGTCTACCTCCTGAAATCGGTTTCCTGCAATTCTGCTCCGCTTTCAAGTCCTCTTGGCAGCCTTACTTCAGTATATTTTTGGACGATAGCTGTCATTTATAACTCTGCAGGTTTGTGAATTACAGTGCCCCTGAGCTCCTTTCTTCAACTCGCTTTCTTGTGAGCTGGCCGCAACACCGCAGGATGGCTTCAGGCCCTAATCGGGTTCCGGCACGGCACGCTGAGCCTTTGGTTATTTCCTCTTCCTGGTGGGAAATGAGATTTAATTTGCCCATCCAGACACCTCCAGCTAGTCTGTCATTGGTTCTCCCTATTCCTGTTCATCTTCTGCAGAAATTGCCAACTGGGCCAATCAGGACGTTAAAAGAGTTGACTCTCCAAGTGCGGAGAGTGTTAGTAAAGCATCTGGAATGTTGCACCCGAGTACCAGGGGAGGAAAACTGAGATATATTTGAACACGTCTCCCGTTCACACGGTTGCTCATACTCTGGGTTCCACATGCATGTTTTAGCTGAAGGAAGAATACCTTAAACCTGGAGAGTTGAGACCCGTGGAATGGGTACCATGCAATATGACTTCAAAGGGTCTTCATTTGCTCACCGAACCTCTCCAATCCTATCACTGCTGCATTTATGCCCCTGTACACACGCTTGATTCTCTTTTGGAGACATAGCAATCCATAGGTTTTAAGATACTTACTAGTCAGGTACATTCTTAGGCGTTTAATATGGGGTGTTGAGTCCATTTCGTTGAGCAAGGAGTAGCTCTTGTCTATTCCATATTTGGCTTAAGGAACTTTATCTGTGCTCATTTCAATCTCTGGTTTTATGCAACACCCCAACTCACCTTTACCCTTAAGCAAGCATAAGTTGCTTTTCTAAATTTGAGACCCTGTTCTGTTCTGTAATTCAGTTCCTGTGTAGCCAAGTTTACATTCCGTGTATTACTGATATCTTATGATGTTTCTTTTTCTGTGTGAATTATTTCAGTTAGAATCACCATACCTGAATCCACTCATTGTGCTGCTAAGGGCCTGATGACATAGATTTCATTGCTGAGTGATATTGCTTTGTAAGTAAATACCACAACTTCTTTATCCATTTTTCACTTTCTGCGATGTTGAACTTGTACTGTAAACGAGGTTCTTGTAAACAGAGCCGTTCCAAACTTTGGCGTGGCTGTGTTTTTTTGATTTTTATTTCCCTAAGCTATAGGACCATAAGTGGAAGTGCCCTAGGCTCTGTTGCTTTGTTTTTTAGATGTTTCAGGAAACACCATACACTTCTCCCGAGTGTCTGTTGGCAATTTACATCCCGCCCATCAGCATAACAAGGCTCCCAGTTCTCCATGGCCTGTCCTGCCTTTCTGGATTTTACACTTTTTTCAGATGGCCCTTTTGACCGGGGGGAAGTGAGACTTCATTGTAGTGCAGATTTCCTTTGCTAGTTTGCTTGGTTGGCCAAAAAGGGCATATGCGTTTTTTCCTGAATATATTCAGGAAAAAACGCATACGCCCTTTTTGGCCAAGTGCATCATTGTGGACGTTCTGCCTCTTTTCCTATGCTTTCAATGCAATTCCAGTCTACCTCCTGAAATCGGTTTCCTGCAATTCTGCCCCGCTTTCAAGTCCTCTTGGCAGCCTTACTTCAGTATATTTTTGGACGATAGCTGTCATTTATAACTCTGCAGGTTTGTGAATTACAGTGCCCCTGAGCTCCTTTCTTCAACTCGCTTTCTTTTGAGCTGGCCGCAACACCGCAGGATTGCTTCAGGCCCTAATGTGGGTCCGGCATGGCACGCTGAGCCTTTGGTTAATTCCTCTTCCTGGTGGGAAATGAGAGTTAAATTTGCCCGTCCAGACACCTCCAGCTAGTCTCTCATTGGTTCTCTCTATTCCTGTTCATCTTCTGCAGAAATTGCAAACTGGGCCAAACAGGAGGTTAAGGGCGCTGACTCTCCAAGTGGGGAGACTGTTAGTAAAGCATCTGGAATGTTGCACCCGAGTACCAGGGGAGGAAAACTGAGACATATTTGAACACGTCTCCCGTTCACACGGTTGCTCATACTCTGGGTTCCACATGCATGTTTTAGCTGAAGGAAGAATATATTAACCTGGGTAGTTGAAACCCGTGGAATGGGTACCATGCAATATGACTTCAAAGGGTCTTCATTTGCTCACCGAACCTCTCCAATCCTATCACTGCTGCGTTTATGCCCCTGTACGCATGCTTGATTCTCTTTCGGAGACATAGCAATCCATAGGTTTTAAGATACTTACTAGTCAGGTACATTCTTAGGCGTTTAATATGCGGTGTTGAGTCCATTTCGTTGAGCAAGGAGTAGCTCTTGTCTATTCCATATTTGGCTTAAGGAACTTTATCTGTGCTCATTTCAATCTCTGGTTTTATGCAGCACCCCAACTCACCTTTCCCCTTAAGCAAGCATAAGTTGGTTTTCTAAATTTGAGACCCTGTTCTGTTTTGGAATTCAGTTCCTGTGTAGCCAAGTTTACATTCCGTGTATTACTGATATCGTATGATGTTTCTTTTTCTGTGTGACTTATTTCAGTTAGAATCATCGTACCTGAATCCACTCACTGTGCTGCTAAGGGCCTGATGACATAGATTTCATTGCTGAGTGATATTGCTTTGTAAGTAAATACCACAACTTCTTTATCCATTTTTCACTTTCTGCGTTGTTGAACTTGTATGGTAAACGAGGTTCTTGTAAACAGAGGCGTCCCAAACATTGGGGTGGCTGTGTCTTTTTGATTTTAATTTCCCTAAGCTATAGGACCATAAGTGGAAGTGCCCTAGGCTCTGTTGCTTTGTTTTTTAGATGTTTCAGGAAACACCATACACTTCTCCCGAGTGTCTGTTGGCAATTTACATCCCGCCCATCAGCATAACAAGGCTCCCAGTTCTCCATGGCCTGTCCTGCCTTTCTGGATTTTACACTTTTTTCAGATGGCCCTTTTGACCGGGGGGAAGTGAGACTTCATTGTAGTGCAGATTTCCTTTGCAAGCTTGCTTGGTTGGCCAAAAAGTGCATATGCGATTTTTCCTGAATATATTCAGGAAAAAACGCATACGCCCTTTTTGGCCAAGTGCATCATTGTGGACGTTCTGCCTCTTTTCCTATGCTTTCAATGCAATTCCAGTCTACCTCCTGAAATCGGTTTCCTGCAATTCTGCCCCGCTTTCAAGTCCTCTTGGCAGCCTTACTTCAGTATATTTTTGGACGATAGCTGTGATTTATAACTCTGCAGGTTTGTGAATTACAGTGCCCCTGAGCTCCTTTCTTCAACTCGCTTTCTTTTGAGCTGGCCGCAACACCGCAGGATGGCTTCAGGCCCTAATCTGGTTCCGGCACGGCACGCTGAGCCTTTGGTTATTTCCTCTTCCTGGTGGGAAATGAGATTTAATTTGCCCGTCCAGACACCTCCAGCTAGTCTGTCATTGGTTCTCCCTATTCCTGTTCATCTTCCGCAGAAATTGCCAACTGGGCCAATCAGGACGTTAAAAGAGTTGACTCTCCAAGTGCGGAGAGTGTTAGTAAAGCATCTGGAATGTTGCACCCGAGTACCAGGGGAGGAAAACTGAGATATATTTGAACACGTCTCCCGTTCACACGGTTGCTCATACTCTGGGTTCCACATGCATGTTTTAGCTGAAGGAAGAATACCTTAAACCTGGAGAGTTGAGACCCGTGGAATGGGTACCATGCAATATGACTTCAAAGGGTCTTCATTTGCTCAGTGAACCTCTCCAATCCTATCACTGCTGCGTTTATGCCCCTGTACACACGCTTGATTCTCTTTTGGAGACATAGCAATCCATAGGTTTTAAGATACTTACTAGTCAGGTACATTCTTAGGCGCTTAATATGCGGTGTTGAGTCCATTTTGTTGAGCAAGGAGTAGCTCTTATCTATTCCATATTTGGCTTAAGGAACTTTATCTGTGCTCATTTCAATCTCTGGTTTTATGCAGCACCCCAACTCACCTTTCCCCTTAAGCAAGCATAAGTTAGTTTTCAGATCTTGAGAACCTGTTCTGTTTTGTAATTCAGTTCATGTGTAGCCAAGTTCACATTCTGTGTATTAGTGATACCTTATGATGTTTCTTTTCTGTGTGACTTATTTCAGTTCGAATCATCGTTCCTGAATCCACTCATTGTGCTGCTAAGGGCCTGATGACATAGATTTCATTGCTGAGTGATATTGCTTTGTAAGTAAATACCACAACTTCTTTATCCATTTTTCACTTTCTGCGATGTTGAACTTGTACTGTAAACGAGGTTCTTGTAAACAGAGCCGTCCCAAACATTGGGGTGGCTCTGTCTTTTTGATTTTAATTTCCCTAAGCTATAGGACCATAAGTGGAAGTGCCCTAGGCTCTGTTGCTTTGTTTTTTAGATGTTTCAGGAAACACCATACACTTTTCCCGAGTGTCTGTTGGCAATTTACATCCCGCCCATCAGCATAACAAGGCTCCCAGTTCTCCATGGCCTGTCCTGCCTTTCTGGATTTTACACTTTTTTCAGATGGCCCTTTTGACCGGGGGGAAGTGAGACTTCATTGTAGTGCAGATTTCCTTTGCAAGCTTGCTTGGTTGGCCAAAATGTGCGTATGCGTTTTTTCCTGAATATATTCAGGAAAAAACGCATACGCCCTTTTTGGCCAAGTGCATCATTGTGGACGTTCTGCCTCTTTTCCTATGCTTTCAATGCAATTCCAGTCTACCTCCTGAAATCGGTTTCCTGCAATTCTGCCCCGCTTTCAAGTCCTCTTGGCAGCCTTACTTCAGTATATTTTGGACGATAGCTGTCATTTAAAACTCTGCAGGTTTGTGAATTACAGTGCCCCTGAGCTCCTTTCTTCAGCTCGCTTTCTCTTGAGCTGGCCGCAACACTGCAGGATGGCTTCAGGCCCTAATCTGGTTCCGTCACGGCACGCTGAGCCTTTGGTTATTTCCTCTTCCTGGTGGGAAATGAGAGTTAAATTTGCCCGTCCAGACAGCTCCAGCTAGTCTCTCATTGGTTCCCCTATTCCTGTTCATCTTCCGCAAAAATTGCAAACTGGGCCAAACAGGAGGTTAAAGGGACTGACTCTCCAAGTCGGGAGAGTGTTAGTAAAGCATCTGGAATGTTGCACCCGAGTACCAGGGTACGAAAACTGAGACATATTGGAACACGTCTCCCGATCACATGGTTGATCATACTCTAGGTTCCACATGCATGTTTTGGCTGAAGGAAGAATACCTTAAACCTGGGTAGTTGAAACCCGTGGAATGGGTACCATGCAATATGACTTCAAAGGGTCTTCATTTGCTCACCGAACCTCCCCAATCCTATCACTGCTGCATTTATGCCCCTGTACACACGCTTGATTCTCTTTCGGAGACATAGCAATCCATAGGTTTTAAGATACTTTCTAGTCGTTTACATTCTTAGGCGTTTAATATGCGGTGTTGAGTCCATTTCGTTGAGCAAGGAGTAGCTCTTGTCTATTCCATATTTGGCTTAAGGAACTTTATCTGTGCTCATTTCAATCTCTGGTTTTATGCAGCACCCCAACTCACCTTTCCCCTTAAGCAAGCATAAGTTGGTTTTCTAAATTTGAGACCCTGTTCTGTTTTGGAATTCAGTTCATGTGTAGCCAAGTTCACATTCCGTGTATTAGTGATACCTTATGATGTTTCTTTTCTGTGTGACTTATTTCAGTTAGAATCATCGTTCCTGAATCCACTCATTGTGCTGCTAAGGGCCTGATGACATAGATTTCATTGCTGAGTGATATTGCTTTGTAAGTAAATACCACATCTTCTTTATCCATTTTTCACTTTCTGCGATGTTGAACTTGTACGGTAAACGAGGTTCTTGTAAACAGAGGCGTCCCAAACATTGGGGTGGCTGTGTCTTTTTGATTTTAATTTCCCTAAACTATAGGACCATAAGTGGAAGTGCCCTAGGCTCTGTTGCTTTGTTTTTTAGATGTTTCAGGAAACACCATACACTTCTCCCGAGTGTCTGTTGGCAATTTACATCCCGCCCATCAGCATAACAAGGCTCCCAGTTCTCCATGGCCTGTCCTGCCTTTCTGGATTTTACACTTTTTTCAGATGGCCCTTTTGACCGGGGGGAAGTGAGACTTCATTGTAGTGCAGATTTCCTTTGCAAGCTTGCTTGCTTGGCCAAAAAGGGCGTATGCGTTTTTTCCTGAATATATTCAGGAAAAAACGCATACGCCCTTTTTGGCCAAGTGCATCATTGTGGACGTTCTGCCTCTTTTCCTATGCTTTCAATGCAATTCCAGTCTACCTCCTGAAATCGGTTTCCTGCAATTCTGCCCCGCTTTCAAGTCCTCTTGGCAGCCTTACTTCAGTCTATTTTTGGACGATAGCTGTCATTTATAACTCTGCAGGTTTGTGAATTACAGTGCCCCTGAGCTCCTTTCTTCAGCTCGCTTTCTCTTGAGCTGGCCGCAACACTGCAGGATGGCTTCAGGCCCTAATCTGGTTCCGTCACGGCACGCTGAGCCTTTGGTTATTTCCTCTTCCTGGTGGGAAATGAGAGTTAAATTTGCCCGTCCAGACACCTCCACCTAGTCTCTCATTGGTTCTCCCTATTCCTGTTCATCTTCCGCAGAAATTGCAAACTGGGCCAAACAGGAGGTTAAAGGCGCTGACTCTCCAAGTGGGGAGAGTGTTAGTAAAGCGTCTGGAATGTTGCACCCGAGTACCAGGGGAGGAAAACTGAGACATATTTGAACACGTCTCCCGTTCACAGGGTTGATCATACTCTGGGTTCCACATGCACGTTTTAGCTGAAGGAAGAATACCTTAAACCTGGAGAGTTGAGACCCGTGTAATGGGTACCATGCAATATGACTTCAAAGGGTCTTCATTTGCTCACCGAACCTCCCCAATCCTATCACTGCTGCATTTATGCCCCTGTACACACGCTTGATTCTCTTTTGGAGACATAGCAATCCATAGGTTTTAAGATACTTACTAGTCAGGTACATTCTTAGGCGTTTAATATGGGGTGTTGAGTCCATTTCGTTGAGCAAGGAGTAGCTCTTGTCTATTCCATATTTGGCTTAAGGAACTTTATCTGTGCTCATTTCAATCTCTGGTTTTATGCAGCACCCCAACTCACCTTTCCCCTTAAGCAAGCATAAGTTGCTTTTCTAAATTTGAGACCCTGTTCTGTTTTGGAATTCAGTTCCTGTGAAGCCAAGTTTACATTCCGTGTATTAGTGATATCTTATGATGTTTCTTTTTCTGTGTGACTTATTTCAGTTAGAATCATCGTACCTGAATCCACTCATTATGCTGCTACGGGCCTGATGACATAGATTTCATTGCTGAGTGATACTGCATTGTACGTAAGTACCACAAGTTCTTTATCCGTTTTTCACTTTCTGTGATATTGAACTTGTTCGGTAAATGAGGTTCTTGTAAACAGAGGCGTCCCAAACTTTGGGGTGGCTGTGTCTTTTTTATTTTAATTTCCCTAAGCTATAGGACCATAAGTGGAAGTGCCCTAGGCTCTGTTGCTTTGTTTTTTAGATGTTTCAGGAAACACCATACACTTCTCCCCAGTGTCTGTTGGCAATTTACATCCCGCCCATCAGCATAACAAGGCTCCCAATTCTCCATGGCCTGTCCTGCCTTTCTGGATTTTACACTTTTTTCAGATGGCCCTTTTGACCTGGGGGAAGTGAGACTTCATTGTAGTGCAGATTTCCTTTGCAAGTTTGCTTCGTTGGCCAAAAAGGGCGTATGCGTTTTTTCCTGAATATATTCAGGAAAAAACGCATACGCCCTTTTGGGCCAAGTGCATCATTGTGGACGTTCTGCCTCTTTTCCTATGCTTTCAATGCAATTCCAGTCTACCTCCTGAAATCGGTTTCCTGCAATTCTGCCCCGCTTTCAAGTCCTCTTGGCAGCCTTACTTCAGTATATTTTTGGACGATAGCTGTCATTTATAACTCTGCAGGTTTGTGAATTACAGTGCCCCTGAGCTCCTTTCTTCAACTCGCTTTCTTTTGAGCTGGCCGCAACACCGCATGTTGGCTTCAGGCCCTAATCTGGTTCCGGCACGGCACGCTGAGCCTTTGCTTAATTTCTCTTCCTGGTGGGAAATGAGAGTTAAATTTGCCCGTCCAGACACCTCCAGCTAGTCTCTCATTGGTTCTCCCTATTCCTGTTCATCTTCCGCAGAAATTGCAAACTGGGCCAAACAGGTGGTTAAAGGCGCTGACTCTCCAAGTGGGGAGAGTGTTAGTAAAGCATCTGGAATGTTGCACCCGAGTACCAGGGGACGAAAACTGAGACATATTTGAACACGTCTCCCGATCACATGGTTGATCATACTCTGGGATCCACATGCATGTTTTAGCTGAAGGAAGAATATATTAACCTGGGTAGCTGAAACCCGTGGAATGGGTACCATGCAATATGACTTCAAAGGGTCTTCATTTGCTCACCGAACATCTCCAATCCTATCACTGCTGCATTTATGCCCCTGTACGCATGCTTGATTCTCTTTCGGAGACATAGCAATCCATAGGTTTTAAGATACTTACTAGTCAGGTACATTCTTAGGCGTTTAATATGCGGTGTTGAGTCCATTTCGTTGAGCAAGGAGTAGCTCTTGTCTATTCCATATTTGGCTTAAGGAACTTTATCTGTGCTCATTTCAATCTCTGGTTTATGCAGCACCCCAACTCACCTTTCCCCTTAAGCAAGCAAAAGTTGGTTTTCTAAATTTGAGACCCTGTTCTGTTTTGGAATTCAGTTCCTGTGTAGCCAAGTTTACATTCCGTGTATTACTGATATCTTATGATGTTTCTTTTTCTGTGTGACTTATTTCAGTTAGAATCATCATACCTGAATCCACTCACTGTGCTGCTAAGGGCCTGATGACATAGATTTCATTGCTGAGTGATATTGCTTTGTAAGTAAATACCACAACTTCTTTATCCATTTTTCACTTTCTGCGTTGTTGAACTTGTATGGTAAACGAGGTTCTTGTAAACAGAGGCATCCCAAACATTGGGGTGGCTGTGTCTTTTTGATTTTAATTTCCCTAAGCTATAGGACCATAAGTGGAAGTGCCCTAGGCTCTGTTGCTTTGGTTTTTAGATGTTTCAGGAAACACCATACACTTCTCCCGAGTGTCTGTTGGCAATTTACATCCCGCCCATCAGCATAACAAGGCTCCCAGTTCTCCATGGCCTGTCCTGCCTTTCTGGATTTTACACTTTTTTCAGATGGCCCTTTTGACCGGGGGGAAGTGAGACTTCATTGTAGTGCAGATTTCCTTTGCAAGTTTGCTTGGTTGGCCAAAAAGTGCATATGCGATTTTTCCTGAATATATTCAGGAAAAAACGCATACACACTTTTTGGCCAAGTGCATCATTGTGGACTTTCTGCCTCTTTTCCTATGCTTTCAATGCAATTCCAGTCTACCTCCTGAAATTGGTTTCCTGCAATTCTGCCCCGCTTTCAAGTCCTCTTGGCAGCCTTACTTCAGTATATTTTTGGACGATAGCTGTCATTTATATCTCTGCAGGTTTGTGAATTACAGTGCCCCTGAGCTCCTTCCTTCAACTCGCTTTCTTGTGAGCTGGCCGCAACACCGCAGGATGGCTTCAGGCCCTAATCTGGTTCCGGCACGGCACGCTGAGCCTTTGGTTATTTCCTCTTCCTGGTGGGAAATGAGATTTAATTTGCCCGTCCAGAAACTTCCAGCTAGTCTGTCATTGGTTCTCCCTATTCCTGTTCATCTTCCGCAGAAATTGCCAACTGGGCCAATCAGGACGTTAAAAGAGTTGACTCTCCAAGTGCGGAGAGTGTTAGTAAAGCATCTGGAATGTTGCACCCGAGTACCAGGGGAGGAAAACTGAGATATATTTGAACACGTCTCCCGTTCACACGGTTGCTCATACTCTGGGTTCCACATGCATGTTTTAGCTGAAGGAAGAATACCTTAAACCTGGAGAGTTGAGACCCGTGGAATGGGTACCATGCAATATGACTTCAAAGGGTCTTCATTTGCTCACCGAACCTCTCCAATCCTATCACTGCTGCGTTTATGCCCCTGTACACACGCTTGATTCTCTTTTGGAGACATAGCAATCCATAGGTTTTAAGATACTTACTAGTCAGGTACATTCTTAGGCGTTTAATATGGGGTGTTGAGTCCATTTCGTTGAGCAAGGAGTAGCTCTTGTGTATTCCATATTTGGCTTAAGGAACTTTATCTGTGCTCATTTCAATCTCTGGTTTTATGCAGCACCCCAACTCACCTTTCCCCTTAAGCAAGCATAAGTTGCTTTTCTAAATTTGAGACCCTGTTCTGTTTTGGAATTCAGTTCCTGTGAAGCCAAGTTTACATTCCGTGTATTAGTGATATCTTATGATGTTTCTTTTTCTGTGTGACTTATTTCAGTTAGAATCATCGTACCTGAATCCACTCATTATGCTGCTACGGGCCTGATGACATAGATTTCATTGCTGAGTGATACTGCATTGTACGTAAGTACCACAAGTTCTTTATCCATTTTTCACTTTCTGTGATATTGAACTTGTTCGGAAAACGAGGTTCTTGTAAACAGAGGCGTCACAAACTTTAGGTGGCTGTGTCTTTTTGATTTTAATTTCCCTAAGCTATAGGACCATAAGTGGAAGTGCCCTAGGCTCTGTTGCTTTGTTTTTTAGATGTTTCAGGAAACACCATACACTTCTCCCCAGTGTCTGTTGGCAATTTACATCCCGCCCATCAGCATAACAAGGCTCCCAGTTCTCCATGGCCTGTCCTGCCTTTCTGGATTTTACAGTTTTTTCAGATGGCCCTTTTGACCGGGGGGAAGTGAGACTTCATTGTAGTGCAGATTTCCTTTGCAAGCTTGCTTGGTTGGCCAAAAAGGGCGTATGCGTTTTTTCCTGAATATATTCAGGAAAAAACGCATATGCCCTTTTTGGCCAAGTGCATCATTGTGGACGTTCTGCCTCTTTTCCTATGCTTTCAATGCAATTCCAGTCTACCTCCTGAAATCGGTTTCCTGCCATTCTGCCCCGCTTTCAAGTCCTCTTGGCAGCCTTACTTCAGTATATTTTTGGACGATAGCTGTCATTTATATCTCTGCAGGTTTGTGAATTACAGTGCCCCTGAGCTCCTTCCTTCAACTCGCTTTCTTGTGAGCTGGCCGCAACACCGCAGGATGGCTTCAGGCCCTAATCTGGTTCCGGCACGGCACGCTGAGCCTTTGGTTATTTCCTCTTCCCGGTGGGAAATGAGATTTAATTTGCCCGTCCAGAAACCTCCAGCTAGTCTGTCATTGGTTCTCCCTATTCCTGTTCATCTTCCGCAGAAATTGCCAACTGGGCCAATCAGGACGTTAAAAGAGTTGACTCTCCAAGCGCGGAGAGTGTTAGTAAAGCATCTGGAATGTTGCACCCGAGTACCAGGGGAGGAAAACTGAGATATATTTGAACACGTCTCCCGTTCACATGGTTGCTCATACTCTGGGTTCCACATGCATGTTTTAGCTGAAGGAAGAATACCTTAAACCTGGAGAGTTGAGACCCGTGGAATGGGTACCATGCAATATGACTTCAAAGGGTCTTCATTTGCTCACCGAACCTCTCCAATCCTATCACTGCTGCGTTTATGCCCCTGTACACACGCTTGATTCTCTTTTGGAGACATAGCAATCCATAGGTTTTAAGATACTTACTAGTCAGGTACATTCTTAGGCGTTTAATATGGGGTGTTGAGTCCATTTCGTTGAGCAAGGAGTAGCTCTTGTCTATTCCATATTTGGCTTAAGGAACTTTATCTGTGCTCATTTCAATCTCTGGTTTTATGCAGCACCCCAACTCACCTTTCCCCTTAAGCAAGCATAAGTTGGTTTTCTAAATTTGAGACCCTGTTCTGTTCTGTAATTCAGTTCCTGTGTAGCCAAGTTTACATTCCGTGTATTACTGATATCTTATGATGTTTCTTTTTCTGTGTGACTTATTTCAGTTAGAATCATCATACCTGAATCCACTCATTGTGCTGCTAAGGGCCTGATGACATAGATTTCATTGCTGAGTGATATTGCTTTGTAAGTAAATACCACAACTTCTTTATCCATTTTTCACTTTCTGCGATGTTGAACTTGTACTGTAAACGAGGTTCTTGTAAACAGAGCCGTTCCAAACTTTGGGGTGGCTGTGTTTTTTTGATTTTTATTTCCCTAAGCTATAGGACCATAAGTGGAAGTGCCCTAGGCTCTGTTGCTTTGTTTTTTAGATGTTTCAGGAAACACCATACACTTCTCCCGAGTGTCTGTTGGCAATTTACATCCCGCCCATCAGCATAACAAGGCTCCCAGTTCTCCATGGCCTGTCCTGCCTTTCTGGATTTTACACTTTTTTCA
Organism: Stenella coeruleoalba; assembly: GCF_951394435.1. Classification (NCBI taxonomy): domain Eukaryota; kingdom Metazoa; phylum Chordata; class Mammalia; order Artiodactyla; family Delphinidae; genus Stenella; species Stenella coeruleoalba. Next base: position 1,550,418 of record NW_027646368.1, read on the forward strand.
GATGGCCCTTTTGACCGGGGGGAAGTGAGACTTCATTGTAGTGCAGATTTCCTTTGCAAGCTTGCTTGGTTGGCCAAAAAGGGCGTATGCGTTTTTTCCTGAATATATTCAGGAAAAAACGCATACGCCCTTTTTGGCCAAGTGCATCATTGTGGACGTTCTGCCTCTTTTCCTATGCTTTCAATGCAATTCCAGTCTACCTCCTGAAATCGGTTTCCTGCAATTCTGCCCCGCTTTCAAGTCCTCTTGGCAGCCTTACTTCAGTATATTTTTGGACGATAGCTGTCATTTATAACTCTGCAGGTTTGTGAATTACAGTGCCCCTGAGCTCCTTTCTTCAACTCGCTTTCTTGTGAGCTGGCCGCAACACCGCAGGATGGCTTCAGGCCCTAATCGGGTTCCGGCACGGCACGCTGAGCCTTTGGTTATTTCCTCTTCCTGGTGGGAAATGAGAGTTAAATTTGCCCGTCCAGACACCTCCAGCTAGTCTCTCATTGGTTCTCCCTATTCCTGTTCATCTTCCGCAGAAATTGCAAACTGGGCCAAACAGGAGGTTAAAGGCACTGACTCTCCAAGTGGGGAGAGTGTTAGTAAAGCATCTGGAATGTTGCACCCGAGTACCAGGCTACGAAAACTGAGACATATTTGAACACGTGTCTCGTTCACACGGTTGATCATACTCTGGGTTCCACATGCATGTTTTAGCTGAAGGAAGAATATATTAACCTGGGTAGTTGAAACCCGTGGAATGGGTACCATGCAATATGACTTCAAAGGGTCTTCATTTGCTCACCGAACCTCTCCAATCCTATCACTGCTGCGTTTATGCCCCTGTACGCATGCTTGATTCTCTTTCGGAGACATAGCAATCCATAGGTTTTAATATACTTACTAGTCAGGTACATTCTTAGGCGTTTAATATGCGGTGTTGAGTCCATTTCTTTGAGCAAGGAGTAGCTCTTGTCTATTCCATATTTGGCTTAAGGAACTTTATCTGTGCTCATTTCAATCTCTGGTTTTATGCAGCACCCCAACTCACCTTTATCCTTAAGCAAGCATAAGTTGGTTTTCTAAATTTGAGACCCTGTTCTGTTTTGGAATTCAGTTCCTGTGTAGCCAAGTTTACATTCCGTGTATTACTGATATCTTATGATGTTTCTTTTTCTGTGTGACTTATTTCAGTTAGAATCATCATACCTGAATCCACTCATTGTGCTGCTAAGGGCCTGATGACATAGATTTCATTGCTGAGTGATATTGCTTTGTAAGTAAATACCACAACTTCTTTATCCATTTTTCACTTTCTGCGATGTTGAACTTGTACTGTAAACGAGGTTCTTGTAAACAGAGCCGTTCCAAATTTTGGGGTGGCTGTGTTTTTTTGATTTTTATTTCCCTAAGCTATAGGACCATAAGTGGAAGTGCCCTAGGCTCTGTTGCTTTGTTTTTTAGATGTTTCAGGAAACACCATACACTTCTCCCGAGTGTCTGTTGGCAACTTACATCCCGCCCATCAGCATAACAAGGCTCCCAGTTCTCCATGGCCTGTCCTGCCTTTCTGGATTTTACACTTTTTTCAGATGGCCCTTTTGACCGGGGGGAAGTGAGACTTCATTGTAGTGCAGATTTCCTTTGAAAGTTTGCTTGGTTGGCCAAAAAGGGCGTATGCGTTTTTTCCTGAATATATTCAGGAAAAAACGCATACGCCCTTTTTGGCCAAGTGCATCATTGTGGACGTTCTGCCTCTTTTCCTATGCTTTCAATGCAATTCCAGTCTACCTCCTGAAATCGGTTTCCTGCAATTCTGCCCCGCTTTCAAGTCCTCTTGGCAGCCTTACTTCAGTATATTTTTGGACGATAGCTGTCATTTATAATTCTGCAGGTTTGTGAATAACAGTGCCCCTTAGCTCCTTTCTTCAACTCGCTTTCTTTTGAGCTGGCCGCAACACCGCAGGATGGCTTCAGGCCCTAATCTGGTTCCGGCACGGCACGCTGAGCCTTTGATTAATTCCTCTTCCTGGTGGGAAATGAGAGTTAAATTTGCCCGTCCAGACACCTCCAGCTAGTCTCTCATTGGTTCTCCCTATTCCTGTTCATCTTCTGCAGAAATTGCAAACTGGGCCAAACAGGAGGTTAAAGGCGCTGACTCTCCAAGTGGGGAGAGTGTTAGTAAAGCATCTGGAATGTTGCACCCGAGTACCAGGGGAGGAAAACTGAGACATATTTGAACACGTCTCCCGTTCACACGGTTGCTCATACTCTGGGTTCCACATGCATGTTTTAGCTGAAGGAAGAATATATTAACCTGGGTAGTTGAAACCCGTGGAATGGGTACCATGCAATATGACTTCAAAGGGTCTTCATTTGCTCACCGAACCTCTCCAATCCTATCACTGCTGCGTTTATGCCCCTGTACGCATGCTTGATTCTCTTTCGGAGACATAGCAATCCATAGGTTTTAAGATACTTTCTAGTCATTTACATTCTTAGGCGTTTAATATGCGGTGTTGAGTCCATTTCGTTGAGCAAGGAGTAGCTCTTGTCTATTCCATATTTGGCTTAAGGAACTTTATCTGTGCTCATTTCAATCTCTGGTTTTATGCAGCACCCCAACTCACCTTTCCCCTTAAGCAAGCATAAGTTGGTTTTCTAAATTTGAGACCCTGTTCTGTTTTGGAATTCAGTTCCTGTGTAGCCAAGTTTACATTCCGTGTATTACTGATATCTTATGATGTTTCTTTTTCTGTGTGACTTATTTCAGTTAGAATCATCATACCTGAATCCACTCACTGTGCTGCTAAGGGCCTGATGACATAGATTTCATTGCTGAGTGATATTGCTTTGTAAGTAACTACCACAACTTCTTTATCCATTTTTCACTTTCTGCGTTGTTGAACTTGTATGGTAAACGAGGTTCTTGTAAACAGAGGCGTCCCAAACATTGGGGTGGCTGTGTCTTTTTGATTTTAATTTCCCTAAGCTATAGGACCATAAGTGGAAGTGCCCTAGGCTCTGTTGCTTTGTTTTTTAGACGTTTCAGGAAACACCATACACTTCTCCCGAGTGTCTGTTGGCAATTTACATCCCACACATCAGCATAACAAGGCTCCCGGTTTCCAAGGCCTGTCCTGCCTTTCTGGATTTTACACTTTTTTCAGATGGCCCTTTTGACCGGGGGGAAGTGAGACTTCATTGTAGTGCAGATCTCCTTTGCAAGCTTGCTTGGTTGGCCAAAAAGTGCATATGCGATTTTTCCTGAATATATTCAGGAAAAAACGCATACACCCTTTTTGGCCAAGTGCATCATTGTGGACGTTCTGCCTCTTTTCCTATGCTTTCAATGCAATTCCAGTCTACCTCCTGAAATCGGTTTCCTGCAATTCTGCCCCGCTTTCAAGTCCTCTTGGCAGCCTTACTTCAGTATATTTTTGGACGATAGCTGTCATTTATAACTCTGCAGGTTTGTGAATTACACCCCAACTCACCTTTACCCTTAAGCAAGCTTAAGTTGGTTTTCTAAATTTGAGACCCTGTTCTGTTCTGTAATTCAGTTCCTGTGTAGCCAAGTTTACATTCCGTGTATTACTGATATCTTATTATGTTTCTTTTTCTGTGTGACTTATTTCAGTTAGAATCATCATACCTGAATCCACTCATTGTGCTGCTAAGGGCCTGATGACATAGATTTCATTGCTGAGTGATATTGCTTTGTAAGTAAATACCACAACTTCTTTATCCATTTTTCACTTTCTGCGATGTTGAACTTGTACTGTAAACGAGGTTCTTATAAACAGAGCCGTTCCAAAATTTCGGGTGGCTGTGTCTTTCTGATTTTAATTTCCCTAAGCTATAGGACCATAAGTGGATGTGCCCTAGGCTCTGTTGCTTTGTTTTTTAGATGTTTCAGGAAACACCATACACTTCTCCCGAGTGTCTGTTGGCAACTTACATCCCGCCCATCAGCATAACAAGGCTCCCAGTTCTCCATGGCCTGTCCTGCCTTTCTGGATTTTACACTTTTTTCAGATGGCCCTTTTGACCGGGGGGAAGTGAGACTTCATTGTAGTGCAGATTTCCTTTGCAAGCTTGCTTGGTTGGTCAAAAAGGGCGTATGCGTTTTTTTTCTGAATATATTCAGGAAAAAACGCATACGCCCTTTTTGGCCAAGTGCATCATTGTGGACGTTCTGCCTCTTTTCCTATGCTTTCAATGCAATTCCAATCTACCTCCTGAAATCAGTTTTCTGCAATTCTGCCCCACTTTCAAGTCCTCTTGGCAGCCTTACTTCAGTATATTTTTGGACGATAGCTGTCATTTATATCTTTGCAGGTTTGTGAATTATAGTGCCCCTGAGCTCCTTTCTTCAACTCGCTTTCTTTTGAGCTGGCCGCAACACCGCAGGATGGCTTCAGGCCCTAATCTGGTTCTGGCACGGCTCGCTGAGCCTTTGGTTATCTCCTCTTCCTGGTGGGAAATGAGATTTAATTTGCCCGTCCAGACACCTCCAGCTAGTCTCTCATTGGTTCTCCCTATTCCTGTTCATCTTCCGCAGAAATTGCAATCTGGGCCAAACAGGAGGTTAAAAGAGTTGACTCTCCAAGTGCGGAGAGTGTTAGTAAAGCGTCTGGAATGTTGCACCCGAGTACCAGGGGAGGAAAACTGAGACACATTTGAACACGTCTCCTGTTCACACGGTTGATCATACTCTGGGTTCCACATGCATGTTTTACCTGAAGGAAGAATACCTTAAACCTGGGTAGTTGAAACCCGTGGAATGGGTACCATGCAATATGACTTCAAAGGGTCTTCATTTGCTCACCGAACCTCTCCAATCCTATCACTGCTGCGTTTATGCCCCTGTACACATGCTTGATTCTCTTTCGGAGACATAGCAATCCATAGGTTTTAAGATACTTACTAGTCAGGTACATTCTTAAGCGTTTAATATGCGGTGTTGAGTCCATTTCATTGAGCAAGGAGTAGCTCTTGTCTATTCCATATTTGGCTTAAGGAACTTTATCTGTGCTCATTTCAATCTCTGGTTTTATGCAGCACCCCAACTCACCTTTCCCCTTAAGCAAGCATAAGTTGGTTTTCTAAATATGAGACACTTTTCTGTTCTGTAATTCAGTTCCTGTGTAGCCAAGTTTACATTCCGTGTATTACTGATATCTTATGATGTTTCTTTTTCTGTGTGACTTATTTCAGTTAGAATCATCATACCTGAATCCACTCATTGTGCTGCTAAGGGACTGATGACATAGATTTCATTGCTGAGTGACATTGCTTTGTAAGCAAATACCACAACTTCTTTATCCATTTTTCACTTTCTGCGATGTTGAACTTGTACTGTAAACGAGGTTCTTGTAAACAGAGGCGTCCCAAACTTTGGGGTGGCTGTGTCTTTTTTATTTTAATTTCCCTAAGCTATAGGACCATAAGTGGAAGTGCCCTAGGCTCTGTTGCTTTGTTTTTTAGATGTTTCAGGAAACACCATACACTTCTCCCGAGTGTCTGTTGGCAATTTACATCCCACCCATCAGCATAACAAGGCTCCCAGTTCTCCATGGCCTGTCCTGCCTTTCTGGATTTTACACTTTTTTCAGATGGCCCTTTTGACCGGGGGGATGTGAGACTTCATTGTAGTGCAGATTTCCTTTGCAAGCTTGCTTGGTTGGCCAAAAAGGGCGTATGCGTTTTTTCCTGAATATATTCAGGAAAAAACGCATACGCCCTTTTTGGCCAAGTGCATCATTGTGGACGTTCTGCCTCTTTTCCTATGCTTTCAATGCAATTCCAGTCTACCTCCTGAAATCGGTTTCCTGCAATTCTGCCCCGCTTTCAAGTCCTCTTGGCAGCCTTACTTCAGTATATTTTTGGACGATAGCTGTCATTTATAACTCTGCAGGTTTGTGAATTACAGTGCCCCTGAGCTCCTTTCTTCAACTCGCTTTCTTGTGAGCTGGCCGCAACACTGCAGGATGGCTTCAGGCCCTAATCTGGTTCCGGCACGGCCTGCTGAGCCTTTGGTTATTTCCTCTTCCTGGTGGGAAATGAGAGTTAAATTTGCCCGTCCAGAAACCTCCAGCTAGTCTCTCATTGGTTCTCCCTATTCCTGTTCATCTTCCGCAGAAATTGCAAACTGGGCCAAACAGGAGCTTAAAGGCGCTGACTCTCCAAGTGGGGAGTGTGTTAGTAAAGCGTCTGGAATGTTGCACCCGAGTACCAGGGGACGAAAACTGAGACATATTTGAACACGTCTCCTGATCACACGGTTGATCATACTCTAGGTTCCACATGCATGTTTTAGCTAAAGACAGAATACCTTAAACCTGGGTAGTTGAAACCCGTGGTATGGGCACCATGCAATATGACTTCAAAGGGTCTTCATTTGCTCACCGAACCACTCCAATCCTATCACTGCTGCGTTTATGCCCCTGTACACACGCTTGATTCTCTTTTGGAGACATAGCAATCCATAGGTTTTAAGATAATTACTAGTCAGGTACATTCTTAGGCGTTTAATATGGGGTGTTGAGTCCATTTCGTTGAGCAAGGAGTAGCTCTTGTCTATTCCATATTTGGCTTAAGGAACTTTATCTGTGCTCATTTCAATCTCTGGTTTTATGCAGCACCCCAACTCACCTTTCCCCTTAAGCAAGCATAAGTTGGTTTTCTAAATTTGAGACCCTGTTCTGTTCCGGAATTCAGTTCCTGTGTAGCCAAGTTTACATTCCGTGTATTACTGATATCTTATGATGTTTCTTTTTCTGTGTGACTTATTTCAGTTAGAATCATCATACCTGAATCCACTCATTATGCTGCTACGGGCTTGATGACATAGATTTCATTTGTGAGTGATACTGCATTGTACGTAAGTACCACAAGTTCTTTATCCATTTTTCACTTTCTGTGATATTGCACTTGTACGGTAAACGAGGTTCTTGTAAACAGATCCGTCCCAAACTTTGGGGTGGCTGTGTCTTTTTGATTTTAGTTTCCCTAAGCTATAGGACCATAAGTGGAAGTGCCCTAGGCTCTGTTGCATTGTTTTTTAGATGTTTCAGGAAACACCATACACTTCTCCCGAGTGTCTGTTGGCAATTTACATCCCGCCCATCAGCATAACAAGGCTCCCAGGTCTCCATGGCCTGTCCTGCCTTTCTGGATTTTACACTTTTTTCAGATGGCCCTTTTGACCGGGGGGAAGTGAGACTTCATTGTAGTGCAGATTTCCTTTGCAAGCTTGCTTGGTTGGCCAAAAAGGGCGTATGCGTTTTTTCCTGAATATATTCAGGAAAAAATGCATACGCCCTTTTTGGCCAAGTGCATCATTGTGGACGTTCTGCCTCTTTTCCTATGCTTTCAATGCAATTCCAGTCTACCTCCTGAAATCGGTTTCCTGCAATTCTGCCCCGCTTTCAAGTCCTCTTGGCAGCCTTACTTCAGTCTATTTTTGGACGATAGCTGTCATTTATAACTCTGCAGGTTTGTGAATTACAGTGCCCCTGAGCTCCTTTCTTCAACTCGCTTTCTTGTGACCTGCCCGCAACACCACAGGATGGCTTCAGGCCCTAATCTGGTTCCGGCACGGCACGCTGAGCCTTTGGTCATTTCCTCTTCCTGGTGGGAAATGAGAGTTAAATTTGCCCGTCCAGACACCTCCAGCTAGTCTCTCATTGGTTCTCGCTATTCCCGTTCATCTTCCGCAGAATTTGCAAACTGGGCCAAACAGGAGGTTAAAGGCGTTGACTCTCCAAGTGGGGAGAGTGTTAGTAAAGCGTCTGGAATGTTGCACCCGAGTACCAGGGTACGAAAAGTGAGACATATTTGAACACGTCTCCCATTCACATGGTTGATCATACTCTGGGTTCCACATGCATGTTTTAGCTGAAGGAAGAATACCTTAAACCTGGAGAGTTGAGACCCGTGTAATGGGTACCATGCAATACGACTTCAACGGGTCGTGATTTGCTCACCGAACCTCTCCAATCCTATCACTGCTGCGTTTATGCCCCTGTACACATGCTTCATTCTCTTTCGGAGACATAGCAATCCATAGGTTTTAAGACACTTACTAGTCATGTACATTCTTAGGCATTTAATATGCGGTGTTGAGTGCATTTCGTTGAGCAAGGAGTAGCTCTTGCCTATTCCATATTTGGCTTAAGGAACTTTATCTGTGCTCATTTCAATCTCTGGTTTTATGCAGCACCCCAACTCACCTTTACTCTTAAGCAAGCATAAGTTGGTTTTCTAAATTTGAGACCCTGTTCTGTTCTGTAATTCAGTTCCTGTGTAGCCAAGTTTACATTCCGTGTATTACTGATATCTTATGATGTTTCTTTTTCTGTGTGACTTATTTCAGTTAGAATCATCATACATGAATCCACTCATTTTGCTGCTAAGGGCCTGATGTCATAGATTTCATTGCTGAGTGATATTGCTTTGTAAGTAAATACCACAACTTCTTTATCCATTTTTCACTTTCTGTGATGTTGAATTGTACTGTAAACGAGGTTCTTGTAAACAGAGGCGTTCCAAAGTTTGGGGTGGCTGTGTGTTTTTGATTTTAATTTCCCTAAGCTATAGGACCATAAGTGGAAGTGCTCTAGGCTCTGTTGCTTTGTTTTTTAGATGTTTCAGGAAACACCATACACTTCTCCCGAGTGTCTGTTGGCAGTTTACATCCCGCCCATCAGCATAACAAGGCTCCCAGTTCTCCATGGCCTGTCCTGCCTTTCTGGATTTTACACTTTTTTCAGATGGCCCTTTTGACCGGGGGGAAGTGAGACTTCAATGTAGTGCAGATTTCCTTTGCAAGCTTGCTTGGTTGGCCAAAAAGGGCGTATGCGTTTTTTCCTGAATATATTCAGGAAAAAACGCATACGCCCATTTTGGCCAAGTGCATCATTGTGGACGTTCTGCCTCTTTTCCTATGCTTTCAATGCAATTCCAGTCTACCTCCTGAAATCGGTTTCCTGCAATTCTTCCCCGCTTTCAAGTCCTCTTGGCAGCCTTACTTCAGTATATTTTTGGGCGATAGCTGTCATTTATAACTCTGCAGGTTTGTGAATTACAGTGCCCCTGAGCTCCTTTCTTCAACTCGCTTTCTTTTGAGCTGGCCGCAACACCGCATGATGGCTTCAGGCCCTAATCTGGTTCCGGCACGGCACACTGAGCCTTTGGTAATTTCCTCTTCCTGGTGGGAAATGAGAGTTAAATTTGCCCGTCCAGACACCTCCAGCTAGTCTCTCATTGGTTCTCCCTATTCCTGTTCATCTTCCGCAGAAATTGCAAACTGGGCCAAACAGGAGGTTAAAGGCGCTGACTCTCCAAGTGGGGAGAGTGTTAGTAAAGCGTCTGGAATGTTGCACCCGAGTACCAGGGAAGGAAAACTGAGACATATTTGAACACGTCTCCTGATCACACGGTTGATCATACTCTACGTTCCACATGCATGTTTTAGCTAAAGGCAGAATACCTTAAACCTGGGTAGTTGAAACCCGTAGAATGGGTACCATGCAATATGACTTCAAAGGGTCTTCATTTGCTCACCGAACCTCTCCAATCCTATCACTGCTGCGTTTATGACCCTGTACACATGCTTGATTCTCTTTTGGAGACATAGCAATCCATAGGTTTTAAGATACTTACAAGTCAGGTACATTCTTAGGCGTTTAATATGGGGTGTTGAGTCCATTTCGTGGAGCAAGGAGTAGCTCTTGTCTATTCCATATTTGTCTTAAGGAACTTTATCTGTGCTCATTTCAATCTCTGGTTTTATGCAGCACCCCAACTCACCTTTACCCTTAAGCAAGCATAAGTTGGTCTTCTAAATTTGAGACCCTGTTCTGTTCTGTAATTCAGTTCCTGTGTAGCCAAGTTTACATTCCATGTATTAGTGATATCTTATGATGTTTCTTTTTCTGTGTGACTTATTTCAGTTAGAATCATCGTACCTGAATCCACTCATTGTGCTGCTACGGGCCTGATGACATAGATTTCATTGCTGAGTGATACTGCTTTGTAAGCAAATACCACAACTTCTTTATCCATTTTTCACTTTCTGCGATGTTGAACTTGTATTGTATACGAGGTTCTTGTAAACAGAGCCGTTCCAAACTTTGGGGTGGCTGTGTCTTTTTGATTTTAATTTCCCTAAGCTATAGGACCATAAGTGGAAGTGCCCTAGGCTCTGTTGCTTTGTTTTTTAGATGTTTCAGGAAACACCATACACTTCTCCCGAGTGTCTGTTGGCAATTTACATCCCGCCCATCAGCATAACAAGGCTCCCAGTTCTCCATGGCCTGTCCTGCCTTTCTGGATTTTACACTTTTTTCAGATGGCCCTTTTGACCGGGGGGAAGTGAGACTTCATTGTAGTGCAGATTTCCTTTGCAAGCTTGTTTGGTTGGTCAAAAAGGGCGTATGCGTTTTTTCCTGAATATATTCAGGAAAAAACGCATACGCCCTTTTTGGCCAAGTGCATCATTGTGGACGTTCTGCCTCTTTTCCTATGCTTTCAATGCAATTCCAGTCTACCTCCTGAAATAGGTTTCCTGCAATTCTGCCCCGCTTTCAAGTCCTCTTGGCAGCCTTACTTCAGTATATTTTTGGACGATAGCTGTCATTTATAACTCTGAAGGTTTGTGAATTACAGTGCCCCTGAGCTCCTTTCTTCAACTCGCTTTCTTTTGAGCTGCCCGCAACAACACAGGATGGCTTCAGGCCCTAATCTGGTTCCGGCATGGCCTGCTGAGCCTTTGGTTATTTCCTCTTCCTGGTGGGAAATGAGAGTTAAATTTGCCCGTCCAGACACCTCCAGCTAGTCTCTCATTGGTTCTCGCTATTCTCGTTCATCTTCCGCAGAATTTGCAAACTGGGTCAAACAGGAGGTTAAAGGCGCTGACTCTCCAAGTGGGGAGAGTGTTAGTAAAGCGTCTGGAATGTTGCACCCGAGTACCAGGGTACGAAAAGTGAGACATATTTGAACACGTCTCCCATTCACATGGATGATCATACTCTGGGTTCCACATGCATGTTTTAGCTGAAGGAAGAATACCTTAAACCTGGAGAGTTGAGACCCGTGTAATGGGTACCATGCAATACGACTTCAACGGGTCGTGATTTGCTCACCGAACCTCTCCAATCCTATCACTGCTGCGTTTATGCCCCTGTACACATGCTTCATTCTCTTTCGGAGACATAGCAATCCATAGGTTTTAAGATACTTACTAGTCAGGTACATTCTTAGGCGTTTAATATGCGGTGTTGAGTCCATTTCGTTGAGCAAGGAGTAGCTCTTGTCTATTCCATATTTGGCTTAAGGAACTTTATCTGTGCTCATTTCAATCTCTGGTTTTATGCAGCACCCCAACTCACCTTTCCCCTTAAGCAAGCATAAGTTGCTTTTCTAAATTTGAGACCCTGTTCTGTTTTGGAATTCAGCTCCTGTGTAGCCAAGTTTACATTCCGTGTATTAGTGATATCTTATGATGTTTCTTTTTCTGTGTGACTTATTTCAGTTAGAATCATCATACCTGAATCCACTCATTATGCTGCTACGGGCCTGATGACATAGATTTCATTGCTGAGTGATACTGCATTGTACGTAAGTACCACAAGTTCTTTATCCATTTTTCACTTTCTGTGATATTGAACTTGTTCGGTAAACGAGGTTCTTGTAAACAGAGGCGTCCCAAACTTTGGGGTGGCTGTGTCTTTTTCATTTTAATTTCCCTAAGCTATAGGACCATAAGTGGAAGTGCCCTAGGCTCTGTTGCTTTGTTTTTTAGATGTTTCAGGAAACACCATACACTTCTCCCGAGTGTCTGTTGGCAATTTACATCCAGCCCATCAGCATAACAAGGCTCCCAGTTCTCCATGGCCTGTCCTGCCTTTCTGGATTTTACACTTTTTTCAGATGGCCCTTTTGACCGGGGGGAAGTGAGACTTCATTGTAGTGCAGATTTCCTTTGCAAGCTTGCTTGGTTGGCCAAAAAGGGCGTATGCGTTTTTTCCTGAATATATTCAGGAAAAAACGCATACGCCCTTTTTGGCCAAGTGCGTCATTGTGGACGTTCTGCCTCTTTTCCTATGCTTTCAATGCAATTCCAGTCTACCTCCTGAAATCGGTTTCCTGCAATTCTGCCCCGCTTTCAAGTCCTCTTGGCAGCCTTACTTCAGTATATTTTTGGACGATAGCTGTCATTTATAACTCTGCAGGTTTGTGAATTACAGTGCCCCTGAGCTCCTTTCTTCAACTCGCTTTCTTGTGAGCTGGCAGCAACACCGCAGGATGGCTTCAGGCCCTAATCTGGTTCCGGCACGGCACGCTGAGCCTTTGGTTAATTCCTCTTCCTGGTGGGAAATTAGAGTTAAATTTGCCCGTCCAGACACCTCCAGCTAGTCTCTCATTGGTTCTCGCTATTCCTGTTCATCTTCCGCAGAAATTGCAAACTGGGCCAAACAGGAGGTTAAAGGCGTTGACTCTCCAAGTGGGGAGAGTGTTAGTAAAGCGTGTGGAATGTTGCACCCGAGTACCAGGGGACGAAAACTGAGACATATTTGAACACGTCTCCCGTTCACATGGTTGATCATACTCTGGGTTCCACATGCATGTTTTAGCTGAAGGAAGAGTATCTTAAACCTGGAGAGTTGAGACCCGTGTAATGGGTACCATGCAATATGACTTCAAAGGCTCTTCATTTGCTCACCGAACCTCTCCAATCCTATCACTGCTGCGTTTATGCCCCTGTACACACGCTTGATTCTCTTTTGGAGACATAGCAATCCATAGGTTTTAAGATTCTTACTAGTCAGGTACATTCTTAGGCGTTTAATATGCGGTGTTGAGTCCATATCGTTGAGCAAGGACTAGCTCTTGTCGATTCCATATTTGGCTTAAGGAACTTTATCTGTGCTCATTTCAATCTCTGGTTTTATGCAGCACCCCAACTCACCTTTCCCCTTAAGCAAGCATAAGTTGGTTTTCTAAATTTGAGACCCTGTTCTGTTCTGTAATTCAGTTCCTGTGTAGCCAAGTTGACATTCCGTGTATTACTGATATCTTATGATGTTTCTTTTTCTGTGTGACTTATTTCAGTTAGAATGATCATACCTGAATCCACTCATTGTGCAGCTAAGGGCCTGATGACATAGATTTCATTGCTGAGTGATATTGCTTTGTAAGTAAATACCACAACTTCTTTATCCATTTTTCACTTTCTGCGATGTTGAACTTGTACTGTAAATGATGTTCTTGTAAACAGAGTCGTCCCAAATTTTGGGGTGGCTGTGTCTTTTTGATTTTAATTTCCCTAAGCTATAGGACCATAAGTGGAAGTGCCCTAGGCTCTGTTGCTTTGTTTTTTAGATGTTTCAGGAAACACCATACACTTCTCCCAAGTGTCTGTTGGCAATTTACATCCCGCCCATCAGCATAACAAGGCTCCCAGTTCTCCATGGCCTGTCCTGCCTTTCTGGATTTTACACTTTTTTCAGATGGCCCTTTTGACCGGGGGGAAGTGAGACTTCATTGTAGTGCAGATTTCCTTTGCAAGCTTGCTTGCTTGGCCAAAAAGGGCGTATGCGTTTTTTCCTGAATATATTCAGGAAAAAACGCATACTCCCTTTTTGGCCAAGTGCATCATTGTGGACGTTCTGCCTCTTTTCTTATGCTTTCAATGCAATTCCAGTCTACCTCCTGAAATCGGTTTCCTGCCATTCTGCCCCGCTTTCAAGTCCTCTTGGCAGCCTTACTTCAGTATATTTTTGGATGATAGCTGTCATTTATAACTCTGCAGGTTTGTGAATTACAGTGCCCCTGAGCTCCTTTCTTCAACTCGCTTTCTTGTGAGCTGGCCGCAACACCGCAGGATGGCTTCAGGCCCTAATCTGGTTCCGAAATGGCACGCTGAGCCTTTGGTTAATTCCTCTTCCTGGTGGGAAATGAGAGTTAAATTTGCCCGTCCAGACACCTCCAGCTAGTCTCTCATTGGTTCTCCCTATTCCTGTTCATCTTCCGCAGAAATTGCAAACTGGGCCAAACAGGAGGTTAAAGGCGCACACCCTCCAAGTGGGGAGAGTGTTAGTAAAGCGTCTGGAATGTTGCACCCGAGTACCAGGGGAGGAAAACTGAGACATATTTGAACACGTCTCCCGTTCACACGGTTGATTATACTCTGGGTTCCACATGCATGTTTTAGCTGAAGGAAGAATACCTTAAACCTGGAGAGTTGAGACCCGTGGAATGGGTACCATGCAATATGACTTCAAAGGGTCTTCATTTGCTCACCGAACCTCTCCAATCCTATCACTGCTGCGTTTATGCCCCTGTACACACGCTTGATTCTCTTTTGGAGACATAGCAATCCATAGGTTTTAAGATACTTACTAGTCAGGTACATTCTTAGGCGTTTAACATGGGGTGTTGAGTCCATTTCGTTGAGCAAGGAGTAGCTCTTGTCTATTCCATATTTGGCTTAAGGAACTTTATCTGTGCTCATTTCAATCTCTGGTTTTATGCAGCACCTCAACTCACCTTTCCCCTTAAGCAAGCATAAGTTGGTTTTCTACATTTGAGACCCTGTTCTGGTTTGGAATTCATTTCCTGTGTAGCCAAGTTTACATTCCGCGTATTAGTGATATCTTATGATGTTTCTTTTTCTGTGTGACTTATTTCAGTTAGAATCATCGTACCTGAATCCACTCATTAGGCTGCTACGTGCCTGATGACATAGATTTCATTGCTGAGTGATACTGCATTGTACGTAAGTACCACAAATTCTTTATCCATTTTTCACTTTCTGTGATATTGAACTTGTACGGTAAACGAGGTTCTTGTAAACAGAGGCGTCCCAAACTTTGGGGTGGCTGTGTCTTTTTGATTTTAATTTCCCTAAGCTATAGGACACTAAGTGGAAGTGCCCTAGGCTCTGTTGCTTTGTTTTTTAGATGTTTCAGGAAACACCATACACTTCTCCCGAGTGTCTGTTGGCAATTTACATCCCGCCCATCAGCATAACAAGGCTCCCAGTTCTCCATGGCCTGTCCTGCCTTTCTGGATTTTACACTTTTTTCAGATGGCCCTTTTGACCGGGGGGAAGTGAGACTTCATTGTAGTGCAGATTTCCTTTGCAAGTTTGCTTGGTTGGCCAAAAAGTGCATATGAGTTTTTTCCTGAATATATTCAGGAAAAAACACATACGCCCTTTTTGGCCAAGTGCATCATTGTGGACGTTCTGCCTCTTTTCCTATGCTTTCAATGCAATTCCAGTCTACCTCCTGAAATCGGTTTCCTGCAATTCTGCCCCGCTTTCAAGTCCTCTTGGCAGCCTTACTTCAGTATATTTTTGGACGATAGCTGTCATTTATAACTCTGCAGGTTTGTGAATTACAGTGCCCCTGAGCTCCTTTCTTCAACTCGCTTTCTTGTGACCTGGCCGCAACACCGCAGGATGGCTTCAGGCCCTAATCTGGTTCCGGCACAGCACGCTGAGCCTTTGGTTAATTCCTCTTCCTCGTGGGAAATGAGAGTTAAATTTGCCCGTCCAGACACCTCTAGCTAGTCTCTCATTGGTTCTCCCTATTCCTGTTCATCTTCCGCAGAAATTGCAAACTAGGCCAAACAGGAGGTTAAAGGCGCTGACCCTCCAAGTGGGGAGAGTGTTAGTAAAGCGTCTGGAATGTTGCACCCGAGTACCAGGGGAGGAAAACTGAGACATATTTGAACACGTCTCCTGTTCACACGGTTGATCATACTTTGGGTTCCACATGCATGTTTTAGCTGAAGGAAGAATACCTTAAACCTGGAGAGTTGAGACCCGTGGAATGGGTACCATGCAATATGACTTCAAAGGGTCTTCATTTGCTCACCGAACCTCTCCAATCCTATCACTGCTGCGTTTATGCCCCTGTACACACGCTTGATTCTCTTTTGGAGACATAGCAATCCATAGGTTTTAAGATACTTACTAGTCAGGTACATTCTTAGGCGTTTAATATGGGGTGTTGAGTCCATTTCGTTGAGCAAGGAGTAGCTCTTGTCTATTCCATATTTGGCTTAAGGAACTTTATCTGTGCTCATTTCAATCTCTGGTTTTATGCAGCACCCCAACTCACCTTTCCCCTTAAGCAAGCATAAGTTGGTTTTCTAAATTTGAGACCCTGTTCTGTTCTGTAATTCAGTTCCTGTGTAGCCAAGTTGACATTCCGTGTATTACTGATATCTTATGATGTTTCTTTTTCTGTGTGACTTATTTCAGTTAGAATGATCATACCTGAATCCACTCATTGTGCAGCTAAGGGCCTGATGACATAGATTTCATTGCTGAGTGATATTGCTTTGTAAGTAAATACCACAACTTCTTTATCCATTTTTCACTTTCTGCGATGTTGAACTTGTACTGTAAATGATGTTCTTGTAAACAGAGTCGTCCCAAATTTTGGGGTGGCTGTGTCTTTTTGATTTTAATTTCCCTAAGCTATAGGACCATAAGTGGAAGTGCCCTAGGCTCTGTTGCTTTGTTTTTTAGATGTTTCAGGAAACACCATACACTTCTCCCGAGTGTCTGTTGGCAATTTACATCCCGCCCATCAGCATAACAAGGCTCCCAGTTCTCCATGGCCTGTCCTGCCTTTCTGGATTTTACACTTTTTTCAGATGGCCCTTTTGACCGGGGGGAAGTGAGACTTCATTGTAGTGCAGATTTCCTTTGCAAGCTTGCTTGGTTGGCCAAAAAGGGCGTATGCGTTTTTCCCTGAATATATTCAGGAAAAAACGCATACGCCCTTTTTGGCCAAGTGCATCATTGTGGACGTTCTGCCTCTTTTCCTATGCTTTCAATGCAATTCCAGTCTACCTCCTGAAATCGGTTTCCTGCAATTCTGCCCCACTTTCAAGTCCTCTTGGCAGCCTTACTTCAGTATATTTTTGGACGATAGCTGTCATTTATAACTCTGCAGGTTTGTGAATTACAGTGCCCCTGAGCTCCTTTCTTCAACTCGCTTTCTTGTGACCTGGCCGCAACACCGCAGGATGGCTTCAGGCCCTAATCTGGTTCCGGCACGGCCCGCTGAGCCTTTGGTTAATTCCTCTTCCTGGTGGGAAATGAGAGTTAAATTTGCCCGTCCAGACACCTCCAGCTAGTCTCTCATTGGTTCTCGCTATTCCTTTTCATCTTCCACAGAAATTGCAAACTGGGCCAAACAGGAGGTTAAAGGGACTGACTCTCCAAGTCGGATTGTGTTAATAAAGTGTCTGGAATGTTGCACCCGAGTACCAGGGTACGAAAACTGAGACATATTTGAACACGTCTCCCGATCACATGGTTGATCATACTCTAGGTTCCACATGCATGTTTTAGCTGAAGGAAGAATACCTTAAACCTGGGTAGTTGAAACCCGTGGAATGGGTACCATGCAATATGACTTCAAAGGGTCTTCATTTGCTCACCGAACCTCTCCAATCCTATCACTGCTGCGTTTATGCCCCTGTACACACGCTTGATTCTCTTTCGGAGACAGAGCAATCCATAGGTTTTAAGGTACTTACTAGTCAGGTACATTCTTAGGCGTTTAATATGGGGTGTTGAGTCCATTTGGTTGAGCAAGGAGTAGCTCTTGTCTATTCCATATTTGGCTTAAGGAACTTTATCTGTGCTCATTTCAATCTCTGGTTTTATGCAGCACCCCAACTCACCTTTCCCCTTAAGCAAGCATAAGTTGGTTTTCTAAATTTGAGACCCTGTTCTGTTTTGGAATTCAGTTCCTGTGTAGCCAAGTTTACATTCCGTGTATTAGGGATATCTTATGATGTTTCTTTTTCTGTGTGACTTATTTCAGTTAGAATCATCGTACCTGAATCCACTCATTATGCTGCTACGGGTCTGATGACATAGATTTCATTGCTGAGTGATACTGCATTGTACGTAAGTACCACAAGTTCTTTATCCATTTTTCACTTTCTGTGATATTGAACTTGTACGGTAAACAAGGTTCTTGTAAACAGAGGCGTCCCAACCTTTGGGGTGGCTGTGTCTTTTTGATTTTAATTTCCCTAAGCTATAGGACCATAAGTGGAAGTGCGCTAGGCTCTGTTGCTTTGTTTTTTAGATGTTTCAGGAAACACCATACACTTCTCCCAAGTGTCTGTTGGCAATTTACATCCCGCCCATCAGCATAACAAGGCTCCCAGTTCTCCATGGCCTGTCCTGCCTTTCTGGATTTTACACTTTTTTCAGATGGCCCTTTTGACCGGGGGGAAGTGAGACTTCATTGTAGTGCAGATTTCCTTTGCAAGCTTGCTTGCTTGGCCAAAAAGGGCGTATGCGTTTTTTCCTGAATATATTCAGGAAAAAACGCATACGCCCTTTTTGGCCAAGTGCATCATTGTGGACGTTCTGCCTCTTTTCTTATGCTTTCAATGCAATTCCAGTCTACCTCCTGAAATCGGTTTCCTGCAATTCTGCCCCGCTTTCAAGTCCTCTCGGCGGCCTTACTTCAGTATATTTTTGGACGATAGCTGTCATTTATAACTCTGCAGGTTTGTGAATTACAGTGCCCTCTGAGCTCCTTTCTTC